>NC_053022.1:182009209-182328995 GCF_003073215.2 Triticum urartu | reverse complement strand
TGATGTGATATGGTCAAGACATGATGCTAAATTTTATTGTATGAGATGATCATGTTTTGTAACCGAGTTATCGGCAACTGGCAGGAGCCATATGGTTGTCGCTTTATTGTATGCAATGCAATCACGCTGTAATGCTTTACTTTATCACTAAGCGGTAGCGATAGTCGTGGAAGCATGAGATTGGCGAGACGACAACGATGCTATGATGGAGATCAAGGTGTCGCGCCGGTGACGATGGTGATCACGACGGTGCTTCGAGGATGGAGATCACAAGCACAAGATGATGATGGCCATATCATATCACTTATATTGATTGCATGTGATGTTTATCTTTTATGCATCTTATCTTGCTTAGATTGACGGTAGCATTATAAGATGATCCCCCACTAATTATCAAGAAGTGTTCTCCCTGAGTATGCACCATTGCGAAAGTTCTTCGTGCTGAGACACCACGTGATGATCGGGTGTGATAGGCTCTACGTTCAAATACAACAGGTGCAAAACAGTTGCACACGCGGAATACTCAGGTTAACTTGACGAGCCAAGCATATACAGATATGGCCTCGGAACACGGAGACCGAAAGGTCGAGCGTGAATCATATAGTAGATATGATCAACATAGTGATGTTCACCAATGAAACTACTCCATCTCACGTGATGATCGGACATGGTTTAGTTGATTTGGATCACGTAATCACTTAGAGGATTAGAGGGATGTCTATCTAAGTGGGAGTTCTTAAGTAATATGATTAATTGAACTTAAATTTATCATGAACTTAGTCCTGATAGTATTTTGTAAATTATGTTGTAGATAAATAGCTCGAGTTGTTGTTCCGTTGAATTTTAATACGTTCCTAGAGAAAACAAAGTTGAAAGATGATAGTAGCAATGACACAGACTGGATCCATAACCTGAGGATTATCCTCATTGCTACACAGAAGAATTACGTCCTGGAAGCACCGCTAAGTGACAAACCTACTGCAGGAGCACACCAGACGTTATGAACGTCTGGCAAGCAAAGATGATGACTACTCGATAGTTCAGTGCACCATGCTTAACGGCTTAGAACCGGGACTTCAAAAACGTTTTGAACGTCATGGAGCATATGAGATGTTCCAGGAGTTGAAGTTAATATTTCAAGCAAATACCCGATTGAGAGATATGAAGTCCCCAACAAGTTCTATAGCTAAAAGATGGAGGAGAATAGCTCACTAGTGAACATATACCCAAAATGTCTAAGTACCACAATCACTTGAATCAACTGGGAGTTAATCTTCCAGATGATAGTGTCATTGACATAGTTCTTCAATCACTGCCACCAAGCTACAAAAGCTTCGTGATGAACTATAATATGCAAGGGATGAATAAAACTATTCCTGAGATCTTCGCAATGCGAAAAGCCACGAAGGTAGAAATCAAGAAAAACATCAAGTGTTGATGGTCAACAAGACCACCAATTTCAAGAAAAAGGGTAAAGGGAAGAAGGGGAACTTCAAGAAGAACAACAAGCCAGTTGCTGCTCAAGTGAAGAAACCCAAGTCTGGACCTAAACCTGAGACTGAGTGCTTCTACTTCAAAGGGACTGGTCACTAGAAGCGGAACTGCCCCAAGTATTTGGCAAAGAAGAAGGATGGCAAAGTGAAAGGTATATTTGATATACATGTTATTGATGTGTACCTTACTAATGCTCGCAATAGCGCCTGGGTATTTGATACTGGTTCTGTTGCTAATATTTGCAACTCGAAACAGGGGCTACGGATTAAGCGAAGATTGGCTAAGCACGAGGTGGCGATGCATGTGGGAAATGGTTCCAAAGTCGATGTGATCGCCGTCGGCACGCTACCTCTACATCTACCTTCGGGATTAGTTTTAGACCTAAATAATTGTTATTTGGTGCCAGCGTTAAGCATGAACATTATATCTGGATCTTGTTTGATGCAAGAGGATTATTCATTTAAATCAGAGAATAATGGTTGTTCTATTTATATGAGTAATATTTTTTATGGTCATGCACCCTTGATGAGTGGTCTATTTTTACTAAATCTTGATAGTAGTGATACACATGTTCATAGTATTGAAGCCAAAAGATGCATAGTTTATAATGATAGTGCAACTTATTTATGGCACTGCCGTTTGGGTCATATTGGTATAAAGCGCATGAAGAAACTCCATTCTGATGGACTTCTGGAATCACTTGGTACTTGCGAACCATGCCTCATGGGCAAGATGACTAAAATTCCGTTCTCCGGAACAATGGAGCGAGCAACAGAGTTATTGGTAATCATACATACTGATGTATGTGGTCCAATGAACATTGAGGCTCGCGGCAGATATCGTTATTTTCTCACCTTCACAGATGATTTGAGCAGATATGGGTATATCTACTTAATGAAACATAAGTCTGAAACATTTGAAAAGTTTAAAGAATTTCAGAGTGAAGTGGAAAATCATCGTAACAAGAAAATAAAGTTTCTATGATCTGATCGTGGAGGAGAATATTTGAGTTACGAGTTTGGTCTTCATTTGGAACAATGCGGAATAGTTTCGCAACTCACGTCACCCGGAACACCACAACGTAATGGTGTGTCCGAACGTCGTAATCATACTTTACTAGATATGGTGCGATCTATGATGTCTCTTACTGATTTACCGCTATTGTTTTGGGGTTATGCTTTAGAGACAGCTGCATTCATGTTAAATAGGGCACCATCTAAATCCGGTTAGATGACACCTTATGAACTGTGGTTTGGCAAGAAACCCAAGTTGTCGTTTCTTAAAGTTTGGGGCTACGATGCTTATGTGAAAAAACTTCAACCTGATAAGCTCGAACCCAATTTGGAGAAATGTGACTTCATAGGATACCCAAAGGAGACTGTTGGGTACACCTTCTATCACAGATCCAAAGGCAAGATATTCGTTGCTAAGAATGGATCCTTTCTAGAGAAGGAGTTTCTCTCGAAAGAAGTGAGTGGGAGGAAAGTAGAACTTGATGAGGTAGTTGTACCTGCTCCCTTATTGGAAAGTAGTTCATCACTAAAATCAGTTCCAGTGATTCCTGCACCAATAAGTGAGGAAGCTAATTATGATGATGATGAAACTTCTGATCAAGTTACTACCGAACCTCATAGGTCAACTAGAGTAAGATCCGCACCAGAGTGGTACGGTAATACTGTTATGGAGGTCATGTTACTTGACCATGACGAACCTACGAACTATGAGGAAGCGATGATGAGCCCAGATTCCGCAAAATGGCTTGAGGCCATGAAATCTGAGATGGGATCCATGTATGAAAACAAAGTGTGGACTTTGGTTGACTTGCCTGATGATCGGCAGGCCATAGAGAATAAATGGATCTTGAAGAAGAAGACTGATGGTGACGGTAATGTTATTGTTTACAAAGCTCGACTTGTTGCAAAAGGTTTTCGACAAGTTCAAGGAGTTGACTATGATGAGACCTTCACACCCGTAGCGATGCTTAAGTCCGTCCAAATCATGTTAGCAATTGCCGCATTTTATGATTATGAAATTTGGCAAATGAATGTGAAAACTTCATTCCTTAATGGATATCTTAAAGAAGAGTTGTATATGATGCAACCAGAAGGTTTTGTCAATCCAAAAGGTGCTAACAAAGTGTGCAAGCTCCAGCGATCCATTTATGGACTGGTGCAAGCCTCTCGGAGTTGGAATATATGCTTTGATAGTGTGACCAAAGCATATGGTTTTATACAGACTTTTGGAGAAGCCTGTATTTACAAGAAAGTGAGTGGGAGCTCTGTAGCATTTCTGATATTATATGTAGATGACATATTGTTGATCGGAAATGATACTAAATTTCTGAATAGCATAAAAGGATACTTGAATAAGAATTTTTCAATGAAAGACCTCGGTGAAGCTGCTTATATATTGGGCATCAAGATCTATAGAGATAGATCAAGACGCTTAATTGGACTTCCATAAAGCACATACCTTGATAAAGTTTTGAAGAAGTTCAAAATGGATCAGGCAAAGAAAGGGTTCTTGCCTGTGTTACAAGGTGTGAAGTTGAGTTAGACTCAATGCCCGACCTACTGCAGAAGATAGAGAGAAAATGAAGATGTTCCCTATGCTTCAGCCATAGGCTCTATCATGTATGCAATGCTGTGTACCAGACCTGATGTGTGCCTTGCTATAAGTCTAGCAGGGAGGTACCAAAGTAATCCAGGAGTGGATCACTGGACAGCGGTCAAGAACATCCTGAAATACCTGAAAAGGACTAAGGATATGTTTCTCGTATATGGAGGTGACAAAGAGCTCATCGTAAATGGTTACGTTGATGCAAGCTTTGACACTGATCCGGACGATTCTAAATCGCAAACCGGATACGTGTTTACATTAAACGGTGGAGCTGTCAGTTGGTGCAGTTCTAAACAAAGCGTCGTGGCGGGATCTACATGTGAAGCGGAGTACATAGCTGCTTCGGAAGCAGCAAACGAAGGAGTCTGGATGAAGGAGTTCATATCCGATCTAGGTGTCATACCTAGTGCATCGGGTCCAATGAAAATCTTTTGTGACAATACTGGTGCAATTGCCTTGGCAAAGGAATCCAGATTTCACAAGAGAACCAAGCACATCAAGAGACGCTTCAATTCCATCCGGGATCTAGTCCAGGTGGGAGACATAGAGATTTGCAAGATACATACGGATCTGAATGTTGCAGACCCGTTGACTAAGCCTCTTCCACGAGCAAAACATGATCAACACCAAGGCTCCATGGGTGTTAGAATCATTATTGTGTAATCTAGATTATTGACTCTAGTGCAAGTGGGAGACTTGAAGGAAATATGCCCTAGAGGCAATAATAAAGTTATTATTTATTTCCTTATATCATGATAAATGTTTATTATTCATGCTAGAATTGTATTAACCGGAAACATAATACATGTGTGAATACATAGACAAACAGAGTGTCACTAGTATGCCTCTACTTGACTAGCTCGTTAATCAAAGATGGTTATGTTTCCTAACCATGAACAAAGAGTTGTTATTTGATTAATGGGATCACATCATTAGGTGAATGATCTGATTGACATGACCCATTCCATTAGCTTAGCACCCGATCGTTTGGTATGTTGCTATTACTTTCTTCATGACTTATACATGTTCCTATGACTATGAGATTATGCAACTCCCGTTTGCCGGAGGAACACTTTGTGTGCTACCAAACGTCACAACGTAAATGGGTGATTATAAAGGTGCTCTACAGGTGTCTCCAAAGGTACATGTTGGGTTGGCGTATTTCGAGATTAGGATTTGTCACTCCGATTGTCGGAGAGGTATCTCTGGGCCCTCTCGGTAATGCACATCACATAAGCCTTGCAAGCATTGCAACTAATGAGTTAGTTGCGAGATGATGTATTACGGAATGAGTAAAGAGACTTGCCGGTAACGAGATTGAACTAGGTATTGAGATACCGACGATCGAATCTCGGGCAAGTAACATACCGATGACAAAGGGAACAATGTATGTTGTTATGCGGTCTGACCGATAGAGACCTTCGTAGAATATGTAGGAGCCAATATGAGCATCCAGGTTCCGCTATTGGTTATTGACCGGAGACGTGTCTCGGTCATGTCTACATTGTTCTCGAACCCGTAGGGTCCGCACGCTTAAGGTTTCGATGACAGTTATATTATGAGTTTATGAGTTTTGATGTACCGAAGTTAGTTCGGAGTCCCGGATGTGATCACGGACATGATGAGGAGTCTCGAAATGGTCGAGACATAAATATTGATATATTGGACGGCTATATTCGGACACCGGAAGTGTTCCGGGTGATTTTGGAGAAAACCGGAGAGCCGGAGGGTTACCGGAACCCTACCGGGAGAAGTAATGGGCCTTATGGGCCTTAGTGGAGAGAGAGAGGGGCAGCCAGGGTGGGCCGCGTGCCTCCTCCCCCCTGGTCCGAATTGGACTTGGAGAGGGGGGACGGCGCCCCCCTTTCCCTCTCCCTCCCCACTTCCTTCCCCCTCCTAGTAGGAGTCCTACTCCTACTAGGAGGAGGACTCCTCCTAGCGCGCCTATAGGGGCCGACCGGCCTCCTCCCCTTGCTCCTTTATATACGGGGGCAAGGGGGCACCCCCAAGTTGATCCACGTGACCATATTCTTAGCCGTGTGCGGTGCCCCTTCCACCATAAGTCCTCGATAATATTGTAGCGGTGCTTAGGCGAAGCCCTGCAACGGTAGTACATCAAGATCGTCACCACGCCGTCGTGCTGACGGAACTCTTCCCCGACACCTTTGCTGGATCGGAGTCCGGGGATCGGTCATCGAGCTGAACGTGTGCTAGAACTCGGAGGTGCCGTAGTTTCGGTGCTTGAATCGGTCGGGCGCCGTGGAGACGTAGCGACTACATCAACCAAACGCTTCGTTGTCGATCTACAAGGGTACGTAGAAGATCTACTCTCCCCTCTCGTTGCTATGCATCACCATGATCTTGCGTGTGCGTAGGAAATTTTTTGAAATTACTACGTTCCCATTTGTCCTTAGTATTTTGAGGGGTCCACTTTCCTCATCCATGCCATGTCATTCATTGAGCTTTTCCTGAAATATTAATCTTGGAATAATGTTAGCTCAATGAGCTATATGTTGTTAGGAATTACCAAAACCACCCAGGGATAGTTGCACTTTCAGATCCAAAAAGAGAGAAGAAGCCATCTAGCTAATAACTATGGACCCGAAGGTCTGAGGTAAACTACTCACATTCATTGGAGAGGCTATGGTGTTGATGTAGAAACCCTCCGTGATCGATGCCCCCTCCGGCGGAGCTCCGGAACAGGCCCCAAGATGGGATCTCGTGGATACAGAAAGTTACGACGGTGGAATTAGGGTTTTGGCTCCGTATTTGCTCGTTTGGGGGTACGTGGGTATATATAGGAGGAAGGAGTACGTCGGTGGAGCAACAGGGGGCCGACGAGGGTGGAGGGCGCGCCTGGGGGGGTAGGCGCGCCCCCTACCTCATGGCTTCCCTATTGGTTGCTTGACGTAGAGTCTAAATCTCCCGGATCTTGTTCGTTCCAAAAATCACGTTCCCGAAGGTTTCATTCCGTTTGGACTCCGTTTGATATTCCTTTTCTTCGAAACCCTAAAATAGGCAAAAAAAATCTGGGCTGGGCCTCCGGTTAATAGGTTAGTCCCAAAAATAATATAAAAGTGAATAATAAAGCCTAATAATGTCCAAAATAGAAGATAATATAGCATGGAGCAATCAAAAATTATAGATACGTTGGAGACGTATCAGAGACTCACTGGATAATTTCCTTGCGTGTTGCGGTGAGTGGCAGTTTCGGCTGTCCATGTCATTGGTGCTGGTGCTGGTCGGTTGTGCCATCTGGTATGTTACCAAGCCGGCAAGCCCTTCGCCAGTTCACCGAACTGCCCTAGGCCAAATATGTTATCTGCAGACATATATTACCATCACTGAAACATTGATTTTAGAACTGTAAACATATCCAATTAAGACACTACTACAGCAACAACAAGATGTCAGATAATCTTGGCCTAGGGCCTCCACCTAGCTCCATTCTCTTACTGTCAGAGCATGGAACTAATTCATTAATGACCAAGCAAAAATATATACCGTGCAAGAGCCTTGCGATAAATATAGAAAAAAGATTGAGATTCCTGTAATTTGATGCTCACTTTGGCAACAAACACTTAAAAGCGGATCATTATCTAAAAGGTGAAGCAGAGTTACTTGATGACCTGTCTACACAATTGAGATGTCTACACAATTGAGAGATTATGTACATAGTATTATGCTTATTCATATGAGAATATCACAAAGATGGACATGTACTTTCCTGCTCCTAGACCATGAACCTAAAGGTTATGATTTTACCAGTTCTATTTGCTGGGAAGGACCGGGAGGATGGGGGGCTGACCTTGCAGGTGGGCATCAAGTACCTTCCTGCCCGGCGGCAAGGACGTCGTCGACAAAGCGGCGACAGACGGAGTCCAGGAGGTGCCACGCCTCGATTCTCCTCTACGGGGTCCTGGAGGCGCTCGAGCACGGCTGTGGCGGCGCCATACGCCTCGTCGGCGGCGGTTTGCGGACGGATCTGGGCATGCGTCGCGGGGATCCGACGACGACGAGAGGTGGAAGAGAGGAGAGAAGTCAATCAAATCCTCCGATGCGAGATCGGGATCGTCGGCTCTGACGTGTGAGGGCGGCGGATCCTCAACGGGATCGGCTGCGTCTCCTGAAGTGGAGGGCGGCGGCGAAGGGATGGAGCGGCGGCGGCGCCGAATGACTCGTGCATGCGAGTGTTCTCGCTCGAGCGGCGGGGGCGAGGGATGGAGCAACGAGCGATCGCTGGTTTTTTTCGTAGGTTTTTTTTCGGCCCTTTTTCTCTGGTGCGACGGGAGGTATGTGGAGGGATCGTTGGGTTTTTTTTGGGTCGACGTGTCTACCTGCGAGGTGGGAGTAAGGACGAAAATAAACCAGAAAAAGTAGGACGGAATTTAATCGCTGAAGACTACCAACCGAGACATTAGAAATAGAGACAATAGGAATTATACCGTATCTTGCTCTCGGGACTTTCACGTTGCTGCAAAATCGTTTTAAGAGGACGTAAAACGATTTTACCGCTTAGAGCATCTCCAATAGCTTGTCTATATGGATGTCTATACTCGTTTTCCACGACGTGAGCTCAAAATAGGCGTCCAACAGCTTGTCTATATGATCGTTCAAATATACACATCCTCTAAATTGGCCTTGACAATGTCCATGCCTGGACAATGTGAAGGCGTTGTCTAAACTCAGCTGCAGTTATGATTTCTTTCTCTCCCTAGCAATGACCCACCTGTCATGGTCTCTGTATATAGACATTCTGATGCAAAACTGAATGTGTATATGAGGGAATTTTTTTAGACCATTGTCTATATAAATATATAGACATTCAAATATACACATGCTATTGGAGATGCTTTTAGGAAAGAAAGCGTGCTCGGTCGGTTGTGACGACTGTGGCAACGCCCTTCACTTCGACTTACCCCTCTCCCCCTCTCCCTCGCTCTCCCCAAACCCGCAAACCCCTCGCGGCCGCCGCAGGAAGCCGCGGCGATGGGCGACTACGGCAGCGCGATGACGCGGGGCAACCCGGACGGCGGGTCGCAGGGCCGCCCAAAGGGAGTGCCCCGCGCCAACGTCCAGCAGCTCAAGCTCGTAACCCGCCCTAAACCCTAGCCAACCCTATCTCTCCTCTCCGTCTCCGTTTGCTTGATTTCGATCTGAGATCTGGTTGGTTTCTGTGGAACAGATGGGGCAGGGCCACCCGACGGGCCTCACGCCGAACCTGCTCAAGCTGTTCGAGGCGCGGCCTATGCTCGAGCACACGCCGCCCGTCCAGAAGCGCAAGTTGCCGGCCTACACGGGTAAGCGATCGATTACTGCTCTCCTATCCCGCACATCTATGGGTACTGCTGGCTGCCGAGATCAGTGGCTTAATTTATCTGTGACTGATTGAGTTCCTGTCTTCCTGAATGTCGATGGTTGTTGTTGCTGTTGTTGATTGGTTGAAGGGATGGCGCAGTTTGTGTCGCGGTTTGCCGAGCCTGGCGACCCAGAGTATGCGCCGCCTGTCCCAACGTGTGAGACTAAGGTATGGCTTCTTTGGTCCTCGGAATTGCCTTTTGCTAATGTTTGTGTATTGCAAGCGATACTTATTCCAATGTTTGGCCAATTGATCATAGTCATACAGTAGCATACTACAGTAGACGCCAATGATGCACTGCTAGGTACTCTACTTAGGTTGGCAGGACGTTTGCTGGCTCAAATAATTGTTAACCGGGATTTTAGTGAGTGTTTAAGTGGAACTGAAATTGTGTGGCGAGAGAAAAGAACAGAGGATAAATTTTGCCTGTCTCTACACATTAAACTTACACCTAACACTTTTGCGATATGAAAAAAAAGGTGTTCCCTCAGATTGCGCAATTCGTTCTGTTAACAGTGCACTTGAGCACTTAGTGGACCATTGCAGTTGTTGCTGACAATGAATAATGAGGGTGCTGTATTATTACATATGTGAAATTTATAACTTTATGCGCTCGAAAAGTTTGCACACTTTCAACATGTTCCAGTGGAACAACTCAAAAAAGTAGTTTCTGGTTCTTATAACTATGCCTGGTATTACTAAGACATGTTGCATCTGAGCAAGAGTTTGGTTGAACTGTTTCCAGTGTTGAGAAAGCGGTGTAGCACTACCTCAATTGAATATCTCGTTGATCTTGTTAAAAGTGCGTCAAGTGTATTTTCTGTCTATTTTCATGCAGTTTGCCATTCGTTCCCAAATTTGAGTTTTTTTTGTGTGCATATAGGCCGAAAAGAAGGATAGAATCAGGAAACTTAAGCTTGAGCAAGGGGCAGATAAGGTCGCCAAAGAGCTTCAGAACTGTGAGTTCCTTTTGAGCAATGTTACTCCTTGTTTCAGATGATTCATGTTGTAACATCATTTCTCATTTTTCTCAAACATAGATGACCCACAAAGTGACCCCAATACCACTTCAGATCCATACAAAACACTCTTCGTTGCAAGACTTGTAAGTATTTGCTTGGTCATTCCTTTTAAAACTGCTGGGCATTATATTCTGTCTGTAACTTAGTGCTCACTGACTTCTTCAACCTCCGCAGAATTATGAGACATCTGAGAGCAGGGTTAAGCGGGAGTTTGAAGCCTACGGGCCTATTAAAAGGGTAGGTGCATGTGGTAAATCCCAGTACAGGTGGAGTTATTCCTCTTTGAAGTGTGTGTTGTTCAGTTATTGTGATCAGCAAGCCGTCATGGGGTGAAATCTCAAAGAAACAGTGGGTCCGCTGTCACCATATATCTTCATTGTAGTTTTTGTGTGCCAAGGTGACTTTTGGACACACGGCGTTATACTTTTGGCCTATTTTAGCTACCACACAGAGCTAGAAGCTTCCCACACCTCCCAAGGATTGCCTATGAACTTACTTCTGTTTGCTCTTGTCGTTGTTCTTGGAAAATTACTTGGAGCCTTTGAGGTGTTCTTTATTTTTTTTCCTGGTGGAAAATAATGAAGCGCCTCTTCTTTTATTTCATTTTTTGCAAAAATAGTACTCCCTCTATTTCAAACTACTTTGCGTATTAGTTTTGTACAAAGTCTGACCCAATTTTGGTAGCAAAAAGTACCGACAATCACAACACAATATAAATGTCATTAGATCCATCATGAAATATATTTTCATATTTACTAGACTAGATAATTGCCCGTGCGTTGCATTTGGGGGGGTGGGGTGGACAATATTTTGTATGCAATCACCGTCATTTATCTGCCATTTTATTGTTAATGTAATTACATACCAAAAATGGATTTTAGCTGCCAATTCAATCAGTACTATTTTGCGTACCAAACAAAACATGCTTTTATTTGTTAAGTCGATAAGAGGTGGTGCAGTTAAGGCAGTTCTTAAGCAAAACCGGTCGAGAGAAAAAATCAGCAAAACCGAAAACAGCATGGAAGAAGTAACGTAAGACGGAACCTTTTGTATTTTTCAAGTGGGAGAGATTATTTGGATTGTAGATGTTGATATTTTTTTTCTACTAACTTGGCCAAATTTTACAAAGTTTGGTTTAAGACAAAACTAATGTGCAATGCATTGCGAAATGGAGGGAGTATAGAAGCCAAGGCTGGTACTGTGTTTGTTGTGTTTTGCATGTGGATGCATACATTTTGTGACCACCCTTCAGTAGCTGATGTTGTGTGCTAAACAAATAAAATATTAATTAGATTCTGTAGGCAAAATTTTAATCGTGTGACTTAACATGTATTCATCTAAAAGTCATACAAAAGCTGAAGGAGATTTATGATAGACATAATGGCATATCATGAAATTTCTAAATCCGAATTTGACACATGGCCTGAGATATAAAGAAGTCATGCTGTGAATAGTGCCAAGTTGGGTACTTCTACTCAATATTTGAATCTGGTAATATTCAAAGTTGGATTTATTTTTCTTGTTCTAAGATCAATTATTTGAAATTTTGTACTCCACATGATGTGCACGTGATGTCTATGTTGTTAATAAAAGGTTGGAACTTTTCAATGCTTTTAGAGGTCATTTGTAGGCTCAGGTGCACCAGGTACACCACAATCCTAGGTGCACAAGACACACTATTGTATATACATGACTGTTTGTAGGTCTTTATACAACCTGTCCTTGCTATCCATCTTTAAACATGTGGGGCATTAGAGGTACCTATGAAATCGACACACTTAATGCTAAGCAGATAAAGTAACATAGATTTCAGACAGAATTTTCTGCTTCCTAGTAAATTAATTAGTCATTTCTACTGAATCTTCCGTAAGCCAGTTTAATCTGAGATTCATTAATACTAACATCGCTTGCTTGCTATTAATCGCACCAATTATGTAATTGTTTTCTGCTATTTTTCTTTTCTTGGCCCCGAAGATTAAGCACCAATTCTGTATCTGTTGCTGCTATTTTCTTTTCTTGGCCACGGCTGAACAAAATACACACAACTGAGAGGGCAACTTGGTATAGTATTTACTATTTAAGTCTACAGTTGTATATATATATAGTTAGCCAGTTCCCTGGTAAGGGGATATCATCGTATTTTCCGACATACGCCAATCAGTCAGACTGCTTTTCCTCCAACTGTTGATCTGTGCTGGATTTCACTCCTCATAATGGAAGCTCTACATATGCAAGGTTAGCACGGCTGTTTTAGGCTTTATGCCTGTCTGTCGTGCAACATAGAACATGCAAAATTAACAAACTATTGTAGCGACAACAAATACTATCACTTTATCATGAAGTCTGGTGCAACTCTCTTTCTTAGTAGTCCTTAATTACTATCTTTGAGCTTTCCAGGTACGGCTCGTAACTGACAAGGATACAAATAAACCTAGAGGATATGCATTCATAGAGTATATGCATACTCGGGATATGAAAAGTAAGTTTCAGGTCAGTAGATGTATGCTGGTTGGACACTCCTGCTGCATGTCTTAAATTTTCTATGTTAATTTGGTATGTCCCAGATGCTTACAAGCAAGCTGATGGGAGAAAAGTGGACAATAAGAGGGTAATAGTTGATGTGGAACGTGGTAGAACTGTCCCTAATTGGCGTCCCAGGAGATTAGGCGGTGGACTTGGATCAAGCAGAATTTGTGGTGCAAATCAGAAGCTGCCTGCCAGGTATTCTCTTATTTAAGACATGCCTTAGAGGAAGCTAGTGCTTCTATTTATTCTTAGAATGAGGTGACAAGTGAGACTGGGAATTAATCGACACCAAAGCCTTTTCGTCATATGTTTCTTTCTTATTTTTCTTGTCCTTTTGTCTCTTTTCTTATCTATAGTATTGATCAGAAGGGAATTGAATATATTTTGGTACATTGCAATTTGATATTGCTATTATATTAACTTGGCAGTTGCATGTTCTGTTAGTGCAGTGAAGTTATGTTTTGGGCGTTATCAATGTTGTCCTCTTATGTTAGAGCATCTAGTTGTTTTATGCTGCTTGTTTCTTATTACCAGGGAGCCATCGAGTGTTGGGCGTCCCAGATCAGAAGAACCTAAGAGGGGTGATTCCCGTGTAGATAGGTGAGCTTCAGCAAATAAACTTTCTTCTGCTTTAGCATAGTGCTTTGTGTAAATGCTTATTTCTTACTTCACTATTGGTACAGAGATCGGGAGAAGTCTCGTGATAAGGTACGGGAAAGAGACCGCGATGAAAATCCCCGTGAGCGTTCTCATGACAGAATACGTGAGCGTGCTTCAAGGGAAGAGAGGCACCACCATAGAGATCGGGACAGGACTCGGGACAGGGACCGAGGAAGGGACCGGGAAAAAGACCATGGGCATGACCATGACCGTGATCGTCGGGACAGAGATAGGGATAGGGACCGTGGTAGGGATCATGATAGGGAGAAGGATCGTGGCCTCTCTCATGATCGTCACCGTGAGAGAGGCAGGGATCGCGAAAGAGATCATGAGCGTGCAAGTTACGAACGTGATCGCGCTCACTTGAAGGATAGGGATTCTGAATACAATGGTGAACCAAAGCATGACAGGAGCATGGCTGATTATGGGAAGCATTATGGCTCTAACCAACACAATAGTTACGGGTCGTATCGCTATCAAGTTCAAGGCGGGCATGGGCATGAAACTGAAAGCTCAAAGGGACATGAGCATGAATACTATCAGGCACAACCCAACACAGAACCTGAAGGCCCTGAAGAAGGTGAGGCATACGAGGAAGGTGACTACCAGTATCACCAAGCAGCAGAAGAGCAAAAGACTGAAGCTTGATCACTGCAGTAAGTTTTGTGAACCCAAACCTTTTTCTTTTCTTCCAATGGAGATGATAATATTCCCCTGTTCAATCTTCCTGTCATTTCAGATGCTTTAGTTTTCGTGGGTGTGCTTTTCCGAAGGGAGGCACAAAGCATGTCAACTTGCTGGCTCGGATATGTGATATTTTGTTTTATTCTAGTTGTCATCAGTGCAAATGTGGTAGCGATCGCTCCCTACTCTTTAGTTTTTGCTTTGTATGACAGACTGTATTAACTATTTTGGTTACCCCCCACCCACACCCCCACACACATTTCCTATTCCGCCCTATCAACAGCTATCTTTTTTGTTCTGTTATATGGATTTTTGTTTGAGCACTTTTGGGTAAGTTAAGGTATCTTGAGTCTCCTGTAATTTTTACTTCAAATTAATCAATTGTTGGCGAGGACGCCATCTCTTATACCGGGCATCCTCTAACCTGCCATCTCTTATACCGGGCATCCTCTAACCTGCTGCCATGATCCCGTGCGCCCCTGCTTGGATTGTCATTTTCCCTCGTAAATACCACTGTAAAGGTTTGTGTAATCACGTTTGTATTTCATCCCGAAAAAAAGGAACATGGGAGGTGTTTTTGCTCCCGGGTGCATAGCAATTTTTAAAGAAAAAACATAAATTTTTGTAGATGTTTGTGTTGGTGTTGCAAGCATGCTTGACAATTTTCGTGCGAAACGAAGAATCAGTATTTTGTTGGTGAAAAAATAAATTTGGGTGTGACAATTTGGGTAACAATCAATGTTCAATTTTATTTTCTTGCACAGGCCAAAATGCAACCTTTTTGCCTAAAAATTTCCAGGTAGCATTTGGATTTGTCAAAGAACACAAAAAAAATTGTTGTTTTTTTTGACATTTCAAAAATCATTTTCCACAGGAGGAACACGTGCTCCTGGGAGCAAATTGCATTTCCGGTAGTCACGCTTGTATTCGGCCTGTATCTGATACACGTCTCTCTCTTTTCTGGGAGGAAATAACCTTTGCCCTTTTTGTTAAGGATAATTAACCCATGCGGTTAATCAGGAAATCCCTGATTTCCCTCACGTGCGGTTGCAACTCTAGCAACCGTCGCGTCAGTTCCTTCGGAGGCGCCTCTTCAACCTTGTATATAATTTGTGAAAGATGGTCAATAAAGACTACACAAGTTCATTCTGTTTGTTTGTCTCTCGTTCCCTCTCGATTACTTACAACACGTTATCAACGGATAGACTCTACCTATAGATAGAAGGCCATTCAGATAGAGAGAAGAAGGCCATTCAGGGCGGTTATGGATGATGAGGCGCACAAAGAGAACCATCGAAGGATCTT
This sequence comes from Triticum urartu, assembly GCF_003073215.2. NCBI lineage: Eukaryota > Viridiplantae > Streptophyta > Magnoliopsida > Poales > Poaceae > Triticum > Triticum urartu. The sequence goes on along the minus strand of NC_053022.1, from coordinate 182,313,326 downwards.
CGTTCCCATCTGCTTGTTCGTCGGGCGCACAAAGAGAACCATCGAAGGATCTTCGTTCCCATCTGCTTGTTCGTCACTATGGGTGTCTGGGATTCATGGCGCCGAGGCATTAGACAACAGCTGCGAGGACGGCGCACGCGCGCTCGCTGCGGCCAGCCAGGGGCGGCGAGATGCAGCTCACAAGAAGAGAGGCGCCAGATAGATCATGCATGTATCAGTACCTGAATTCAATCAGGACCGAGACTCACTTGGGCACATGCACACGAAGAATGGATGAAGCAAGTAAGAACTACTCACGATTCTTTGCGTTCTCATGCACATTGGACGGTAGGAGCCGCTGGATCGCCGCCATGGTTGTTCGAGTAAAACGAGATTGAATGAAAGTAATGGATGATCAGTACTGATTTCTATTGATTCTCAAGTATATATACATCTGAAAGAGGTGAGAAGAAGATGCCTGTTCGGAGGCATCCCTTCGAACAGGTGCTTGTTTAGAGGCATCCCTCCCGAGCAGGTGCCTGCTGACAATAAAGAGAGAGGAGAGACATTTCTATTCAGGGTTGGACATGCCCTTTGCTAATGTCTATTCATTAATTAGTACTTCCTCCGTAAAGAAATATAAGAGTGTTTAGATCACTAAAGTAGTGATCTAAACACTTTTATATTAGTTTACAGAGGGAGCATGTGCTAATTAATCTACTTTTAATTCCTAACACTCCCCCTTGTACAAACATCGCTCCTTGAATGTTTTATCATTGAAAACTTCTTGTACATAGATCTTCCATCTTGAGAAATCTTTCGCTTGATAGTCTCTCCCAAAAACCATGTGAGAAAAATATAAGGAAAATAGATCAGATATGTTGCTAAAACTCCTTTAAATCCAATGAGAAAAAGAATAAGGAGAAAAGGTGCAACATATAATGATTATTGTCCAGTTGAAGGACTACCGACCCATAAGTCTGTGCAATGTGTTCTACAAAGTAATCTCGAAATGTATGGTGAACCGGCTAACACCCCACTTGGATGAGCTCATCTCAGAGATCAAAGTGCTTTCATTCCCGGTCGTTTGATCATGGATAATGCCACAATTGCCTTTGAGTGCTTCTACAATATTCAACATAGCAAACATCCTGCTAACACACACTGCGTCTTCAAGTTGGACTTGGCAAAAGCATATGACAGGGCGGACTGGGGCTTCTTGGAAGCAGCCTTGCTGAAGTTGGGTTTTGATAAAAAATGGATTGGATGGGTGATGAGATGTGTAAAATCTGTGAGATATTTTGTCAAGTACAATGGCGAGCTTCTAAATCCATTCTCACCCGAGAGGGGGCTCCGGCAGGGCGACCCCCTGAGCCCCTACCTTTTCCTGTTCGTGGCCGAAGGTTTATCATGTTTGCTAGACAAAGAAATCCGACGGGGTAAAATTACGCCCCTGAAAATTGCCAGAGGGAGTCCAGGGATTTCGAACTTGTTATTTGCCGATGATAGCTTGCTCTTCTTGAAAGCGTGTAAAGAAGAGGCAGAGTGCATCATGCAGGTTCTCCACAAGTTTCAGAAGGGCTCGAGCCAACTATTTAGTAACAACAAATGCCCAATCCTATTCAACGAAGTCTATCCGGAGGCAACACAACATGGAATCAAGGAGACCCTTCAGATTTCCACTGCCAATTTGAGAGTCAGTATCTAGGTCTCCCAACCCCGAAAGGACGCATGAAAGACTCTTCCTTCCAACCAATCATGGAGAGATTTGTCAAGAGATGCATAGATTGGTCGGAGAGATTCATGTCATTTGTGGCCAAAGAGACACTAGTTAAGTCAGTACTACAAGGCCTCCTCACTTACTACATGGGGGTATTTAAGATGTCACAGGGCTTTTGTGATAAGTACGAGAAATTGATCAGTGAATTTTGGTGGGGAGAGGAGAATGGACACAAGAAAGTACATTGGATGTCATGGGATCGAATGGTCAAACCGAAGAGAGGCGGGGGCATAGGATTCAGAGATATGAGCCTCTTCAATCAGGCCTTGCTCGCTAGACAGACCTGGAGATTGCTACACATGCCGGGGAGTTTATGTGCACGTGTCCTAAAATCCAAGCACTACCCGCACGGTGAGCTAATTGATATGGTTTTCACCTCGGAAGCATCCCCGGTTTGGCGTGAAATCGAATATGGACTATTTCAAAATTTTACCTACGATCACACAAGATCTATCTAGGAGATGCATAGCAACGAGAGGGGAGAGTGTGTCTACGTACCCTCGTAGACCAAAAGCGGAAGCGTTTAGTAACGCGGTTGATGCAGTCGAATGTCTTCGCGATCCAACCGATCCAAGTACCGAACACACGACACCTCCGCGATCAGCACACGTTCAGCTCGATGACGTCCCTCGAACTCTTGATCCAGTTGAGGCCGAGGGAGAGTTCCGTTAGCACGACGGCATGGTGATGGTGATGATGAAGTTACCGACGCAGGGCTTCGCCTAAGCACTACAATGATATGACCAAGGTGTGTAACTGTAGAGGGGGGCACCGCACACGGCTAAAAGATCAACTTATGTGTCTTTGGGGTGCCCCCTCCCCACGTATATAAAGGGGGGAGGACATGAGGCCGGCCCTAGGAGGGGGCGCTCCTTGGGGCGAGTCCTACTTGGACTCCTAGTCCAAGTAGGATTCGTCCCCCCTTTTCCTAGTCCAAGTAGGAGAAGAAGGGAAAGACGAGAAAAGAGAAGGAAGGAGAGGGGCGCCGCCCCCTCCCCTTGTCCAATTCGGACTGGGCAAGGGGGGGCACCTCTGGCCGGCCCTCTCTCTTCTCCACTAAGGCCCATTGTGGCCCATTAATCCCCCAGGGGATTCCGGTAACCCCCGGGTACTCCGGAAAATGCCCGAACCTATCCGAAACCATTTCGGTGTCCAAACATAACCTCCCAATATATAAATCTTTATGTCTCAACCATTTCAAGACTCCTCTTCATGTCCATGATCTCATCCAGGAACCCGAACAAACTTCGGTTCATCAAAACATGAAACTCATAATACAAATCGTCATCGAACGTTAAGCGTGCGGACCCTACGGGTTCGAGAACTATGTAGACATGACCGAGACATATCTCTGATCAATAACCAATAGCGGAACCTGGATGCTCATATTGGCTCCTACATATTCTACGAAGATCTTTATCGATCAAATCGCATAATAACATACGTTATTCCCTTTGTCATCGGTATGTTACTTGCCCGAGATTCGATCGTCGGTATCATCATACCTAGTTCAATCTCGTCACCGGCGAGTCTCTTTACTTGTTTCTTAATGCATCATCCCGTGGCTAACTCATTAGACACATTGCTTGCAAGGCTCATAGTGACGTGCATTACCGAGAGGGCCCAAAGATACCTCTTCGATACACGGAGTGACAAATCCTAATCTTGATCTATGCCAACTCAACAAACACCATCAGAGAAACCTGTAGAGCATCTTTATAATCACCCAGTCACATTGTGACATTTGATAGCACACAAGGTGTTCCTCCGGTATTCGGGATTTGCATAATCTCATAGTCCGAGGAACATGTATAAGTCATGAAGAAAGCAATAGTAGAAAAACTAAACGATAATTATGGTAAGCTAACATATGGGTCTTGTCCATCACATCATTCTCGAATGATGTGATCCCGTTCATCAAATGACAACACATGCCTATGGCTAGGAAACTTAACCATTTTTGATTAATGAGCTAGTCAAGTAGAGCATACTAGGGACACTTTGTTTGTCTATGTATTCACTCATGTACTAAGTTTCCGGTTAATACAATTCTAGCATGAATAATAAACATTTATCATGATATAAGGAAATATAAATAACAAATTTATTATTGCCTCTAGGGCATATTTCTAGCATGAATAATAAACATTTATCATGATATAAGGAAATATAAATAACAACTTTATTATTGCCTCTAGGGCATATTTCCTTCAGTCCCCCACTTGAAGGAAATATGCCCTAGAGGCAATAATAAAGTTGTTATTTATATTTCCTTATATCATGATAAATGTTTATTATTCATGCTAGAATTGTATTAACCGGAAACTTAGTACATGTGTGAATACATAGAGAAACAAAATGTCACTAGTATGCCTCTACTTGACTAGCTCGTCGAATCAATGATGGTTATGTTTCCTAACCATAGACACGAGTTGTCATTTGATTAACAAGATCACATCATTAGAGAATGATGTGATTGACTTGACCCATCCGTTAGCTTAGCACGATGATCGTTTAGTTTGTTGCTATTGCTTTCTCCATAACTTATACATGTTCCTATGACTATGAGATCATGCAACTCCCGAATACCGGAGGAACACTTAGTGTGCTATCAAACATCACAATGTAACCAGGTGACTATAAAGATGCTCTACAGGTGTCTCCGTTGGTGTTTGTTGAGTTGGCATAGATCGAGATTAGGATTTGTCACTCTGAGTATCAGAGAGGTATCTCTGGGCCCTCTCGGTAATGCACACCACTATAAGCCTTGCAAGCAATGTGACTAATGAGTTATTTACGGGATAATGCATTACAGAATGACTAAAGAGACTTGCCGGTAACGAGATTGAACTAGGTATTGAGATACCGACGATCGAATCTCGGGCAAGTAACATACCGATGACAAAGGGAACAACGTATATCGGTATGCAGTTTGATCGATAAAGATCTTTGTAGAATATGTGGGAGCCAATATGCACATCCAGGTTCTGCTATTGGTTATTGACCGGAGACGTGTCTAGGTCATGTCTACATAGTTCTCGAACTCGTAGGGTCCGCACGCTTAACATTCGGTGACGATCGGTATTATGAGTTTATGTGTTTTGATGTACCGAAGATAGTTCGAAGTCCCGGATGTGATCATGGACACGACGAGGAATCTCAAAATGGTCGAGACATAAATATTAATATATTGGATGACTATATTCAAACAGCGGATGAGTTCCGGGGGTCACCGCATAATTATCGGAGTGTCAGGAGGTTATCGAAACCCCCGAGGGATCTAATCGGCCAACATGGGCCTTGTGAGAGAGAGAGGAGGGGGCCTTAGGGCTGGACACGCCCCCCCCTTGAGGAGTCCGAATTGGACAAGGAGGAGGGGCGGCGCCCCCTCTTTCCCTCTCCTTCCTTCCCCCTTCCTCCTCCTAGTTGGACTAGGAAAGGGGGAGTCCTACTCCTACTAGGAGGAGGACTCCTCCCCTCCTTGGCGCGCCCCAAGGGCCGGCCGGCCTCCCCTCTTGCTCCTTTATATACGGGGGCAAGGGGGCACCGTAGAACACACAAGTTGATCATTGATCCCTTAGCCGTGTGCGGTGCCCCCCTCCACCATAATCCACCTCGGTCATATCATCGTAGTGCTTAGGCGAAGCCCTGTGTTGGTAGCTTCATCATCACCATCATCACGCCGTCGTGCTGACGAAGCTCTCCCTCGACACTCAGCTGGATCGAGAGTTCGTGGGACGTCACTAGGCCGAACGTGTGCAGATCGCGGAGGTGCCGTACTTTCGGTACTAGGATCGGTCGGATCATGAAGACGTACGACTACATCAACCGCATTGTCATAAAGCTTCCGCTTACGGTCTACAAGGGTACGCGGACAGCACTCTTCCCCTCTCGTTGCTATGCATCACCATGATAGATCTTGCGTGTGCGTAGGATTTTTTTTTGAAATTACTGCGTTCCCCAACAGTGGCATCTGAGCCAGGTCTATGCGTAGATGTTATATGCACGAGTAGAACACAAAGGAGTTGTGGGCATGGGTATATACATATTGCTTGCCGTCACTAGTTGATTCTTGATTCGGCGGTATTGTTGGATGAAGCGGCCCAGACCGATATTACGCGTACGCTTACGCGAGACTGGTTCCACCGACGTGCTTCGCACCCAGGTGGCCGGTGGGTGTCAGTTTCTCCAACTTTGGTTGAATCAGATTCAATGAACATGGTTCTTTCCAAAGATCAAAAAGCAATCACTATACCGCGTTGTGGTTTTTGATGCGTAGGTAAGAACGGTTCTTGCCTAGCCCATAGCAGCCACGTAAAACTTGCAACAACAAAGTAGAGGACGTCTAACTTGTTTTTGCAGGGCATGTTGTGATGTGATATGGTCAAAACATGATGCTAAATTTTATTGTATGAGATGATCATGTTTTGTAACACAATTATTGGCAACTGGCAGGAGCCATATGTGTGACGCCCCAAGACCGGAGCTTCAGATGCCTTCCAGGGTTTCCGGGTTTCGTCGTGTGATTTGTTTGGTTCTTTGCATCATGTGCATTGCATCATGTCATCATGCCATCATGTCATTTCTTTTTCTTAACTCAACTAAATAAACGGCATGGATCTTTGATCCATTTAAATCGAGGGAACTCACATGGTGGTTTCTCTTTATAACCCATCCTCCCGATAATAGGGAGCTATATTCAATATTTCTTTAATTTGATATTCACCATAACACACGTGCAAAAATAATCCTCATGCCTATTTCCACTTCGAGTTTGACCTTCAAATCTTGTCCACAATTCTGTATCTCATTTATCGAGGCTCTTCCTAAATGTTCAACATTTTTGGAAACTTCGGATTCCTACTCCTTTCAAACGAGTTGAATTAAATTCAAATGCATTTGAATTTAAATCTTGCAATCATGGTCATTCCTATTTTCTTGGAACAAGTACATTTTCGCGAGTCCGGGAAAATTATTCGCGTGTCCAACTTCTTCCCCTAACCTCTCTTTCTTTTCTTTCTTTTCTCTGTTTTTTCTTTCTTATGAGGGGGAGAGAGAGGTCCAGTTGGCCACTTGGGGCCTCAGTGCCAGACCGGCCTGCTTCCCCACTCCTCCCTAAGGCCCAGGCCGGCCAACCAGCCTCCGCCGCGCTGGCCCATTTGGCCAAGGCCTCCCGCAGGCCCAGTCGAACCTCCCCTGCCTAACCCTAGCCCGCAACCCCGCACTCTGCTCGTTCCCCTCCTCTCGATCTCTCCCACTCGTCCCCCACACTGCTGCCACTCACACACCCACGCGCGCATCGGGACAGGGAGAGGAGGTCCCCTCGACGCCCGATCCCCTCGCCACACCCACCGCGCGAGCCCGCGTCCCGCTTCCTTCTTCCTCTGCATCGCGTCTCCTCCTCGAAGCTGGCCTCACGCGCCCAGGGCCCCGAGCAGGAGCGCCGCCCTTGTCTCCTCGCTCGCGCCTCCTCCGTTCCCATGGCAATTCCTGTTGGGGAACGTAGTAATTTCAAAAAAATTTCCTACGCACACGCAAGATCATGGTGATGCATAGCAACAAGAGGGGAGAGTGTTGTCTACGTACCCTTGTAGACCGGCAACGGAAGTGTTGACACAACATAGAGGAAGTAGTCGTACGTCTTCCCGATTCGACCGATCCAAGTACCGAACGCACGGCACCTCCGAGTTCTGCACACGTTCAACTCGGTGACGTCCCTCGAGTTTTGATCCAGCAAAACATTGAGGGAGAGTTTTGTCAGCATGACGACGTGATGATGGTGATGATGTTCTACCGACGCAGGGCTTCGCCTAAGCACCGCTACGATATGACCAAGGTGGAATATGGTGGAAGGGGGCACCGCACACGGCTAAAGAACGACCATGAGGATCAACTTGTGTGTCATGGGGTGCCCCCTTGCCTCAGTATATAAAGGAGGGAGAGGGGGAGGTGCGGCCGGCCCTATGGGTGCGCCTGGAGGAGTCCTACTCCAACCGGGAGTAGGGCTCCCCCCTCTTGCCTTGTTGGAAACGGAAGGAGGAAGGGAAAAAGAGGAAAGGGGGGCACCGCCCCCCCTTCCTTGTCCTATTCGGACTAGGGGGCACGCGGCCTGCCATGGCCGGCCCTCCTCTTCTCCCTTATGGCCCATGTAGGCCCAATAACCCCCGGGGGTGTTCCGATAACCCCCCGGTACTCCAGTAAAATCCTGATTTCACCCGGAACGTTTCTGATATCCAAATATAGGCTTCCAATATATCAATCTTTATGTCTCGACCATTTCGAGACTCCTTGTCATGTCCGTGATCACATCCGGGACTCCGAACAACCTTCGGTACATCAAAACACAAAAACCCTAATTAAGATCGTCACCGAACTTTAAGCGTGCGGACCCTACGGGTTCGAGAACTATGTAGACATGACCGAGACACGTCTCCGGTCAATAACCAATAGCGGAACCTGGATGCTCATATTGGCTCCTACATATTCTACGAAGATCTTTATTGGTCAGACCGCATAACAACATACGTTGTTCCCTTTGTCATCGGTATGTTACTTGTCCGAGATTCGATCGTCGGTATCTCAATACCTAGTTCAATCTCGTTACCGGCAAGTCTCTTTACTCGTTTCGTAATACATCATCCTGCAACTAACTTATTAGTTGCAATGCTTGCAAGGCTTGAGTGATGTGCATTACCGAGAGGGCCCAGAGATACCTCTCCGACAATCGGAGTGACAAATCCTAATCTTGAAATACGCCAACCTAACAAGTACCTTCGGAGACACCTGTAGAGCACCTTTTATAATCACCCAGTTACGTTGTGACGTTTGGTAGCACACAAAGTGTTCCTCCGGTAAACGGGAGTTGCATAATCTCATAGTCATAGGAACATGTATAAGTTATGAAGAAAGCAATAGCAACAAACTAAACGATCAAGTGCTAAGCTAACGGAATGGGGTCAAGTCAATCACATCATTCTCCTAATGATGTGATCCCGTTAATCAAATGACAACTCATGTCTATGGTTAGGAAACATAACCATCTTTGATTAACGAGCTAGTCAAGTAGAGGCATACTAGTGACTCTCTGTTTTTGTCTATGTATTCACACATGTATTATGTTTCCGGTTAATACAATTCTAGCATGAACAATAAACATTTATCATGATATAAGGAAATAAATAATAACTTTATTATTGCCTCTAGGGCATATTTCCTTCAGTCTCCCACTTGCACTAGAGTCAATAATCTAGATTACACAGTAATGATTCTAACACCAATGGAGCCTTGGTGCTGACCATGTTTTGCTCGTGGAAGAGGCTTAGTCAGCGGGTCTGCAACATTCAGATCCGTATGTATCTTGCAAATTTCTATGTCTCACTCTATGACTAAATCCCGAATGGAATTGAAGCGTCTCTTGATGTGTTTGGTTCTCTTGTGAAATCTGGATTCCTTTGCCAAGGCAATTGCACCAGTATTGTCACAAAAGATTTTCATTGGACCCGATGCACTAGGTATGACACCTAGATCGGATATGAACTCCTTCATCCAGACTCCTTCGTTTGCTGCTTCCGAAGCAGCTATGTACTCCACTTCACATGTAGATCCCGCCACGACGCTTTGTTTAGAACTGCACCAACTGACAGCTCCACCGTTCAATAAAAACACGTATCCGGTTTGCGATTTAGAATCGTCTGGATCAGTGTCAAAGCTTTCATCAACGTAACCATTTACGATGAGCTCTTTGTCACCTCCATATACGAGAAACATATCCTTAGTCCTTTTCAGGTATTTCAGGATGTTCTTGACCGCTGTCCAGTGATCCACTCATGGATTACTTTGGTACCTCCCTGCTAGACTTATAGCAAGGCACACATCAGGTTTGGTACACATCATTGCATACATGATAGAGCCTATGGCTGAAGCATAGGGAACATCTTTCATTTTCTCTCTATCTTCTGCAGTGGTCGGACATTGAGTCTTACTCAACTTCACACCTTGTAACACAGGCAAGAACCCTTTCTTTGCTTGATCCATTTTGAACTTCTTCAAAACCTTGTCAAGGTATGTGCTTTGTGAAAGTCCAACTAAGCGTCTTGATCTATCTCTATAGATCTTAATGCCCAATATGTAAGCAGCTTCACCGAGGTCTTTCATTGAAAAACTCTTATTCAAGTATCCCTTTATGCTATCTAGAAATTCTATATCATTTCCAATCAATAATGTGTCATCCACATATAATATCAGAAATGCTACAGAGCTCCCACTCACTTTCTTGTAAATACAGGCTTCTCCAAAAGTCTGTACAAAACCAAATGCTTTGATCGCACTATCAAAGTGTTTATTCCAACTCCGAGAGGCTTGCACCAGTCCATAAATGGATCGCTGGAGCTTGCACACTTTGTTAGCTCCCTTTGGATCGACAAAACCTTCTGGTTGCATCATATACAACTCTTCTTCCAGAAATCCATTCAGGAATGCAGTTTTGACATCCATTTGCCAAATTACATAATCATAAAATGCGGCAATTGCTAACATGATTCGGACAGACTTAAGCATCGCTACGGGTGAGAAGGTCTCATCGTAGTCAATCCCTTGAACTTGTCGAAAACCTTTTGCAACAAGTCGAGCTTTGTAGACAGTAACATTACCGTCAGCGTCAGTCTTCTTCTTGAAGATCCATTTATTCTCAATTGCTTGCCGATCATTGGGCAAGTCAACCAAAGTCCATACTTTGTTCTCATACATGGATCCCATCTCAGATTTCATGGCTTCTAGCCATTTTGCAGAATCTGGGCTCACCATCGCTTCTTCATAGTTCGTAGGTTCATCATGATCTAGTAGCATGACTTCCAGAATAGGATTACCGTACCACTCTGGTGCAGATCTTACTCTGGTTGATCTACGAGGTTCGGTAGTAACTTGATCTGAAGTTTCATGATCATTATATTTTGCTTCATCACTAATTGGTGTAGGTGTCACAGAAACCGGTTTCTGTGATGTACTACTTTCCAATAAGGGAGCAGGTACAGTTACCTCATCAAGTTCTACTTTTCTCCCACTCACTTCTTTCGAGAGAAACTCCTTCTCTAGAAAAACTCCGAATTTAGCAACAAATTTTTTGCCTTCGGATCTATGATAGAAGGTGTACCCAACAGTCTCCTTTGGGTATCCTATGAAGACACATTTCTCTGATTTGGGTTCGAGCTTATCAGGTTGAAGCTTTTTCACATAAGCATCGCAGCCCCAAACTTTCAGAAACGACAACTTTGGTTTCTTGCCAAACCACAGTTCATAAGGCGTCGTCTCAACGGATTTCGATGGTGTCCTATTTAATGTGAATGCAGCCATCTCTAAAGCATAACCCCAAAACGATAGTGGTAAATCAGTAAGAGACATCATAGATTGCACTATATCTAATAAAGTACGGTTATGACGTTCGGACACACCATTATGCTGTGGTGTTCCAGGTGGCGTGAGTTGCGAAAATATTCCACATTGTTTCAAATGTAGACCAAACTTGTAACTCAAATATTCTCCTCCACGATCAGATCGTAGAAACTTTATTTTCTTGTTTCGATGATTTTCCACTTCAGTCTGAAATTCTTTGAACTTTTCAAATGTTTCAGACTTATGTTTCATTAAGTAGATATACCCATATCTGCTTAAATCATCTGTGAAGGTGAGAAAATAACGATATTTGCCGTGAGCCTTAACATTCATTGGACCGCATACATCTGTATGTATTATTTCCAATAAGTCCGTTGCTCTCTCCGGAGAACGGCGTTTTAGTCATCTTGCCCATGAGGCATGGTTCGCAAGTACCTGATTCATAATCAAGTAGTTCCAAAAGTCCATCAGTATGGAGTTTCTTCATGCGCTTTACACCGATATGACTTAAACGGCAGTGCTACAAATAAGTTGCACTATCATTATCAACTCTGCATCTTTTGATTTCAACATTATGAATATGTGTATCACTACTATCGAGATTCATCAAAAATAGACCACTCTTCAAGGGTGCATGACCATAAAAGATATTACTCATATAAATAGAACAACCATTATTCTCTGATTTAAATGAATAACCGTCTCGCATCAAACAAGATCCAGATATAATGTTCATGCTTAGTGCTGGCACCAAATAACACTTATTTAGGTTTAATACTAATCGCGAAGGTATAGGGAGTGTGCGATGGTGATCATATTGACTTTGGAACCATTTCCCACGCACATCGTCACCTCGTCCTTAGCCAATCTTCGCTTAATCCGTAGCCCCTGTTTCGAGTTGCAAATGTTAGCAACAGAACCAGTATCAAATACCCAGGTGCTACTGCGAGCATTAGTAAGGTACACATCAATAACATGTATATCACATATACCTTTGTTCACTTTGCCATCCTTCTTATCTGCCAATTACTTGGGGTAGTTCCGCTTCCAGTGACCAGTCGCTTGCAGTAGAAGCACTCAGTCTCAGGCTTAGGTCCAGACTTGGGTTTCTTCTCCTGAGCAGCAACTTGTTTACTGTTCTTCTTGAAGTTCCCTTTCTTCTTCCCTTTTCCCTTTTTCTTGAAACTGGTGGTCTTATTGACCATCAACACTTGATGCTCCTTCTTGATTTCTACCTCCGCGGCTTTTAGCATCGCGAAGATCTCAGGAATAGTTTTATTCATCCCTTGCATATTATAGTTCATCACGAAGCTTTTGTAGCTTGGTGGCAGTGATTGAAAATTCTATCAATCACTATCATCTGGAAGATTAACTCCCAGTTGATTCAAGTGATTGTGATACCTAGACATTTTGAGTATATGTTCACTGAGAGAACTATTCTCCTCCATCTTGCAGCTATAGAACTTGTTGGAGACTTCATATCTCTCAATCCGGGCATTTGCTTGAAATATTAACTTCAACTCCTGGAACATCTCATATGCTCCATGACGTTCAAAACGTTGTTGAAGACCCGGTTCTAAGCCGTAAAGCATGGCACACTGAACTATCGAGTAGTCATCAGCTTTGCTTGCCAGACGTTCATAACATCTGGTGTCGCTCCTGCAGCAGGCTTGGCACTTAGCGGTGCTTCCAGGACGTAATTCTTCTGTGTAGCAATGAGGATAATCCTCAAGTTATGGACCCAGTCTGTGTAATTGCTACCATCATCTTTCAACTTTGCTTTCTCAAGGAACGCATTAAAATTCAACGGAACAACAACACGAGCCATCTATCTACAATCAAACATAGACAAGCAAGATACTATCAGGTACTAAGTTCATGATAAATTTAAGTTCAATTAATCATATTACTTAAGAACTCCCACTTAGAAAGATATCCCTCTAATCCTCTAAGTGATCACGTGATCCAAATCAACTAAACCATGTCCGATCATCATGTGAGATGGAGTAGTATCAATGGTGAACATCAATATGTTGATCATATCTACTATATGATTCACGCTCGACCTTTCGGTCTCCGTGTTCCGAGGCCATATCTGTTATATGCTAGGCTCGTCAAGTTAAACCTGAGTATTCCGCGTGTGCAACTATTTTGCACCTGTTGTATTTGAACGTAGAGCCTATCACACCCGATCATCACGTGGTGTCTCAACACGAAGAACTTTCGCAATGGTGCATACTCAGGGAGAACACTTATACTTTGATAATTTAGTGGGGGATCATCTTATAATGCTACCGTCAATCAAAGCAAGATAAGATGCATAAAAGATAAACATCACATGCAATCAATATAAGTGATATGATATGGCCATCATCATCTTGTGCTTGTGATCTCCATCTCCGAAGCACCTTCATGATCACCATCGTCACCGGCGCGACACCTTGATCACCATCGTAGCATCGTTGTCGTCTCGCCAATCTTATGCTTCCACGACTATCGCTACCGCTTAGTGATAAAGTAAAGCATTACAGCGCAATTGCATTGCATACAATAAAGCGACAACCATATGGCTCCTGCCAGTTGCCGATAACTCGGTTACAAAACATGATCATCTCATACAATAAAATTTAGCATCATGTCTTGACCATATCACATCACAACATGCCCTGCAAAAACAAGTTAGACGTCCTCTACTTTGTTGTTGCAAGTTTTACGTGGCTGCTACGGGCTTAGCAAGAACCGTTCTTACCTATGCATCAAAACCACAACGATAGTTTGTCAAGTTGGTGCTGTTTTAACCTTCACAAGGACCGGGCATAGCCACACTTGGTTCAACTAAAGTTGGAGAAACTGACACCCGCCAGCCACCTGTGTGCAAAGCACGTCGGTAGAACCAGTCTCGCGTAAGCGTACGCGTAATGTCGGTCCGGGCCGCTTCATCCAACAATACCGCCGAACCAAAGTATGACATGATGGTAAGCAGTATGACTTATATCGCCCACACCTCACTTGTGTTCTACTCGTGCACAACATCAACGCATAAAACCTAGGCTCGGATGCCACTATTGGGGAACGTAGTAATTTCAAAAAAATTTCCTACGCACACGCAAGATCATGGTGATGCATAGCAACGAGAGGGGAGAGTGTTGTCTATGTACCCTCGTAGACCGGCAAGGGAAGTGTTGACACAACGTAGATGAAGTAGTCGTACGTCTTCCCGATCCGACCGATCCAAGTACCGAACATACGGCACCTCCGAGTTCTGCACACGTTCAACTCGGTGACGTCCCTCGAGTTCCGATCCAGCAAAACGTTGAGGGAGAGTTTCATCAGCACGACGGCGTGATGACGGTGATGATGTTCTACCGACGCAGGGCTTCGCCTAAGCACCGCTACGATATGACCAAGGTGGAATATGGTGGAAGGGGGCACCGCACACGGCTAAGGAACGATCACGAGGATCAACTTGTGTGTCATGGGGTGCCCCCTTGCCTCAGTATATAAAGGAGGGAGAAGGGGAGGTGCGGCCGGCCCTATGGGTGCGCCTGGAGGAGTCCTACTCCAACCGGGAGTAGGACTCCCCCCTCTTGCCTTGTTGGAAAAGGAAGGAGGAAGGGAGAAAGAGGAAAGGGGGGCGCCGCCCCCCCTTCCTTGTCCTATTCGGACTAGGGGGAGGGGGCACGCGGCCTGCCCTGGACGGCCCTCCTCTTCTCCCTTATGGCCCATGTAGGCCCAATAACCCCCGGGGGTGTTCCGATAACCCCCCGGTACTCCAGTAAAATCCTGATTTCACCCGGAACGTTTCTGATATCCAAATATAGGCTTCCAATATATCAATCTTTATGTCTCGACCATTTCGAGACTCCTCGTCATGTCCGTGATCACATCCGGGACTCCGAACAACCTTCGGTACATCAAAACACAAAAACCCTAATTACGATCGTCACCGAACTTTAAGCGTGCGGACCCTACGGGTTCGAGAACTATGTAGACATGTCCGAGACACGTCTCCGGTCAATAACCAATAGTGGAACCTGGATGCTCATATTGGCTCCTACATATTCTACGAAGATCTTTATCGGTCAGACCACATAACAACATACGTTGTTCCCTTTGTCATCGGTATGTTACTTGCCCGAGATTCGATCGTCGGTATCTCAATACCTAGTTCAATCTCGTTACCGGCAAGTCTCTTTACTCGTTCCGTAATACATCATCCTACAAATAACTTATTAGTTGCAATGCTTGCAAGGCTTGAGTGATGTGCATTACCGAGAGGGCCCAGAGATACCTCTCCGACAATCGGAGTGACAAATCCTAATCTTGAAATACGCCAACCTAACAAGTACCTTCGGAGACACCTATAGAGCACCTTTATAATCATCCAGTTATGTTGTGACGTTTGGTAGCACACAAAGTGTTCCTCCGGTAAATGGGAGTTGCATAATCTCATAGTCATAGGAACATGTATAAGTTATGAAGAAAGCAATAGCAACAAACTAAACGATCAAGTGCTAAGCTAACGGAATGGGGTCAAGTCAATCACATCATTCTCCTAATGATGTGATCCCATTAATCAAATGACAACTCATGTCTATGGTTAGGAAACATAACCATCTTTGATTAACGAGCTAGTCAAGTAGAGGCATACTAGTGACTCTCTGTTTTTGTCTATGTATTCACACATGTATTATGTTTCCGGTTAATACAATTCTAGCATGAATAATAAACATTTATCATGATATAAGGAAATAAATAATAACTTTATTATTGCCTCTAGGGCATATTTCCTTCAATTCCGTCGCGCCCACGGGGCCACCAGCAAGGCCCTGCACCCGCAGACGTCGTCCTCCGGCGCCCCAAGTCCCGCGCGACGCGCCAAGTCTCCATGGCCACGCCTCCTTCGCCGCTCGGACCCGTCGTCCTCAACCCCGCCGAGCTCTGTCGCACCCCGCTCCCTCAAGTGCCTCGCGCCCCGCCGCCGTCCATCTTCTCAGCCGTGCCGCCGCCGTTTTGCAGGAGCTCCATCTCCCTGCTTCGCCTCCGCCTCTCCTCTTGCTGCTGCAGCCCCGCGTCGACTTCCCTTGCTCAGCAGCAGCTCGTCATCTCCAGCGCTGCCCCTGCCCGAGTCAAGTACCACTGCCTCGTATCTTTGCCTTGCTTCGTTTTGGATTGAAGACCGAGACGAGACCGCCAAGATGCATCCTGGTGTCGCCGAAGACACGTGAACGTCTACACGACGACCGCTGAGTACCTCTTCGCGAGTACCACTACTATCGCGTGGATCCGCCAAGACCGTGGAGTAAACGAACAAGTACCCCTACGCACGAAGGCGCCAAGACCGTTTCGGGATTCACCAAGTACCACTACGGCCGGAGACCTCGATGTCCGACGCCTAAAACGTTCACCGAACCGGAAATAACGCCAAGTACTAGGTCAACGAGAACCGCCAAGTTCGTCTTCTGCCATCTCTGAAATCGCCAAGTACCACGACGATACGAGAACAACTACCGTTGACCCTCGAAGACTCCGTGGACATCAAGTTTCTCGCCGTGCCCCTGAACATCTACGGGAACTTGTGAGACTAAGAACGTGAACGACTACCGTCGCCACGAGAACGACTACTTCCCACAACGAACCGTGAACTACTACTTCCTGTACCATCGCCGAGTACCACTACTTCCCACGACGATCGTGAATGACTACACCGCTTGACTCGAACCACTCCAATAACGCACGCTTTGAAGGTATAACCCCGAGATGACCGCCCATGAATGAATGCATGTGTGATGTATGAGATGCTCGTGCTTGCTCCGTGCTCGAATTGTCGGTGCACGTTGCCCCTCTTTTGCCTTGTCACCATCGTCGACTCATGGGACACCCGGTATCCGGGAGCGCCCCACCATCTTTTGCACGCATCCGCACACTTCTCCTTTGCATCGGTATCTCAATCGAGTTACCGGAACCGGAACGCTGCCGTGGCACCGTTTTCGTTATCGTTGCCGTGGCACCCCTTTCCTTTCCTTTCCACCACGGTGACAAATGCTTCATTATGCTCTTGTCAACTTTTAATAAAAATTGCATAAACTTGTTCATGTCATCCGCATCATGATAACATCAATTAAAATGTTTAAAATTGTTGTTGCACCAAATTACTAATGCACATGGGGATTTGCCGGATTTGTTGTTTGCTATATCCGGCCCCATTTAAATTGTTTAGATAGACAGTTCCTTTATGCTTCATCTCTTGCCATGTTTAACAACATTTAATATCATTAAGTACCTAAACGAGAGCGAACTAAATAATTGTTGTGGTGTTTCGTCAATATGCAACTCGTCGCATATTGAGCTCCACTTAACTTGTAGTTTTGTTTGTGCCCTTTGCCATGCCATGCATATTTATACCGGACATGCATCATACTCGGTTGAGCATCATGCCATGTTTATGTGGTGGTTGTTTACTATGTTGTTTGCTTCTTTCTGGTGTTGCTTCTTCGGGGTTAGTTCCGATAACGTCGCGTTTGTGAGGATCCGTTCGACTACGTCCGTTTGTCTTCTGCATGGACTCGTTCTTCTTCCTTGCGGGATCTCAGGCAAGATGACCATACCCTCGAAATCACTTCTATCTTTGCTTGCTAGTTGCTCGCTCTTTTGCTATGCCTATGCTGCGATACCTACCACTTTCTTATCATGCCTCCCATATTGTTAAACAAAGCCTCTAACCCACCTTGTCCTAGCAAACCGTTGTTTGGCTATGTTACCGCTTTGCTCAGCCCCTCTTATAGCGTTGTTAGTTGCAGGTGAATATTGGAGTTTGATCCTTGTTGGAACATGGATATTTGTTGGGATATCACAATATCTCTTATTTATATTAATGCATCTATATACTTGGTAAATGGTGGAAGGCTCAGCTTTATGCCTGGTGTTTTGTTCCACTCTTGCCGCCCTAGTTTCCGTCATATCGGTATTATGTTCCCGGATTTTGCGTTCCTTACACGGTTGGGTTATAATGGGAACCCCTTGACAGTTCGCCTTGAATAAAACTCCTCCAGCAAGGCCCAACATTTGTTTTACCATTTTCCACCTAGCCTTTTCTTTCCCTTGGGTAGGCCTGCCCGAGGGTCATATTTATTTAAACCCCCGGGCCAGTGCTCCTCTGAGTGTTGGTCCAACCTGTCAGCTACCGGTGGCCACCAGGGGCAACTCTGGGCTGGCCTACCAGAACCTTGGACAATCCGGTGTGCCCTGAGAAAGAGATATGTGCAGCTCCTATAGGGATTTGTCGGCACATTCGGGTGGCTTTGCTGGTCTTGTTTTACCATTGTCAAAATGTCTTGTAACCGGGATTCCGAGCCTGATCGGGTCTTCCTGGGAGAAGGAATATCCTTCGTTGACCGTGAGAGCTTGTGATGGGCTAAGTTGGGACACCCCTGCAGGGATTTGAACTTTTGAAAGCTGTGCCCGCGGTTATGGGCAGATGGGAATTTGTTAATGTCCGGTTGTAGATAACCTGAAACTTAACTTAAATAAAATGCATCAACTGCGTGTGTTACCGTGATGGTCTCTTTCCGACGGTGTCCGGGAAGTGAACACGGTGTTGGAGTTATGCTTGACGTAGGTTGTTCTAGGATCACTTGTTGATCATAGATTTCTCGAACATGCTTTGCCCTCTCTTCTCGCTCTCATTTGCGTATGTAAGCCACCAAATATGCTAGTCGCTTGCTGCAGCTCCACCTCATACCTTTTACCCTTCCTATAAGCTTAAACAGTCTTGATCGCGAGGGTGTGAGATTGCTGAGTCCCCATGACTCACAGTTACTTCCGGCCCAGACCGACATTACGCGTACGCTTACGCGAGACTGGTTCTACCGACGTGCTTTGCACACAGGTGGCTGGCGGGTGTCATTTTCTCCAACTTTAGTTGAACCGAGTATGGCTACGCCCGGTCCTTGAGAAGGTTAAAACAACACTAACTTGACAAACTATCATTGTGGTTTTGATGCGTAGGTAAGAATGGTTCTTGCTCAGCCCATAGCAGCCACGTAAAACTTGCAACAACAAAGTAGAGGGCTTCTAACTTGTTTTTGCAGGGCACGTTGTGATGTGATATGGTCAAGACATGATGCTATATTTTGTTGTATGAGATGATCATGTTTTGTAACCGAGTTATCGGCAACTGGCAGGAGCCATATGGTTGTCGCTTTATTGTATGCAATGTAATCGCCCTGTAATGGCTTCACTTTATCACTAATCGGTAGCGATAGTCGTAGAAGAAATATTTGGCGAGACGACAATGATGCTACGATGGAGATCAAGGTGTCACGCCAGTGACAATGGTGTCATGACAGTGCTTCGGAGATGGAGATCACAAGCACAAGATGATGATGGCCATATCATATCACTTATATTGATTGCATGTGATGTTTATCCTTTATGCATCTTATTCTGCTTTGTTTGACGGTAGCATTATAAGATGATCTCTCACTAAATTTCAAGGTAAAAGTGTTCTCCCTGAGTATGCACCATTGCCAAAGTTCGTCGTGCCGAGACACCACGTGATGATCGGGTGTGATAAGCTCTACGTTCATCTACAACGGGTGCAAGCCAGTTTTGCACACGCAGAATACTCAGGTTAAACTTGACGAGCCTAGCATATGCAGATATGGCCTCGGAACACTGAGACCGAAAGGTTGAGCGTGAATCATATAGTAGATATGATCAACATAGTGATGTTCACCATTGAAAACTACTCCATCTCACATGATGATCGGACATGGTTTAGTTGATTTGGATCACGTGATCACTTAGATGATTAGAGGGATGTCTATCTAAGTGGGAGTTCTTAAGTAATATGATTAACTAAACTTAAATTTACCATGAACTTAGTACCTGATAGTATTTTTCTTGTCTATGTTGATTGTAGATAGATGGCCCTTGATGTTGTTCCGTTGAATTTTAATGCGTTCCTTGAGAAAGCAAAGTTGAAAGATGATGGTAGCAATTACACGGACTGGGTCCGTAACTTGAGGATTATCCTCATTGCTGCACAGAAGAATTACGTCCTGGAAGCACCGCCGGTGCTAGGCCTGCTGCAGATGCTGCTGATGACGTTAAGAACGTCTGGCAGAGTAAAGCTGATGACTACTCGATAGTTCAGTGTGCCATGTTACGGTTTAGAACCAGGACTTCAACGACGTTTTGAACGCCATGGAGCATATGAGATGTTCCAGGAGCTGAAGCTAATATTTCAAGCAAATGCCCGAATTGAGAGATATGAAGTCTTCAATAAGTTCTATAGCTGCAAGATGGAGGAGAATAGTTATGTCAGTGAACATATACTCAAAATGTCTGGGTATCATAATCACTTAACTCAACTGGGAGTTAATCTTCCTATTGATAGTGTCATTGACAGAGTTCTTCAATCACTGCCACCAAGCTACGAAAGCTTCGTGATGAACTATAATATGCAAGGGATGAAAAAAACAATTCCCAAGCTCTTCGCAATGCTAAAGGCAGCGGAGGTAGAAATCAAGAAGGAGCATCAAGTGTTGATGGTCAACAAGACCACCAGATTCAAGAAAAAGGGCAAAGGGAAGAAGAAGGGGAACTTCAACAAGAATAGCAAACAAGTTGCTGCTCAGGAGAAGAAACCCAAGTCAGGACCTAAGCCTGAGACTGAGTGCTTCTACTGCAAATAGACTGGTCACTGGAAGCGGAACTGCCCCAAGTATTTGGCGGATAAGAAGGATGGCAAGGTGAACAAAGGTATATGTGATATACATGTTATTGATGTGTACCTTACCAGAGCTCGCAGTAGCACCTGGGTATTTGATACTGGTTCTGTTGCTAATATTTGCAACTCGAAACAGGGACTACGGATTAAGCGAAGACTGGCTAAGGACGAGGTGACGATGTGCGTGGGAAATGGTTCCAAAGTCGATGTGATCGCCATCGGCACGCTACCTCTACATCTACCTTCGGGATTAGTTTTAGACCTAAATAATTGTTATTTGGTGCCAGCGTTAAGCATGAACATTATATCTGGATCTTGTTTGATGCGAGACGGTTATTCATTTAAATATGAGAATAATGGTTGTTCTATTTATATGAGTAATATCTTTTATGGTCATGCACCCTTAAAGAGTGGTCTATTTTTGTTGAATCTCGATAGTAGTGATACACATATTCATAATGTTGAAGCCAAAAGATGCAGAGTTGATAATGATAGTGCAACATATTTGTGGCACTGCAGTTTGGGTCATATTGGTATAAAGCGCATGAAGAAACTCCATACTGATGGACTTTTGGAATCACTTGATTATGAATTACTTGGTACTTGCGAACCATACCTTATGGGCGAGATGACTAAAACGTCGTTCTCCGGAACTATGGAGCGAGCAACAGATTTGTTGGAAATCATACATACTGATGTATGTGGTCTGATGAATATTGAGGCTCGTGGCGGGTATCATTATTTTCTCACCTTCACAGATGGTTTAAGCAGATATGTGTATATCTACTTAATGAAACATAAGTCTGAAACATTTGCAAAGTTCAAAGAATTTCAGAGTGAAGTGGAAAATCATCGTAACAAGAAAATAAAGTTTCTACGATCTGATCATGGAGGAGAATATTTGAGTTATGAGTTTGGTCTACATTTGAAACAATGCGGAATAGTTTCGCAACTCACGCCACCCGGAACACCACAGCGTAATGGTGTGTCCGAATGTCGTAATCGTACTTTACTAGATATGGTGCGATCTATGATGTCTCTTACTGATTTACCGCTATCATTTTGGGGTTATGCTTTAGAGACGGCTGCATTCACGTTAAATAGGGCACCATCGAAATCCGTTAAGACGACACCATATGAACTGTGGTTTGGCAATAAACCCAAGTTGTCATTTCTTAAAGTTTGGGGTTGCGATGCTTATGTGAAAAAGCTTCAACCTGATAAGCTCGAACCCAAATTGGAGATATGTGTCTTCATAGGATACCCAAAGGAGACTGTTGGGTACACCTTCTATCACAGATCCAAAGACAAGATATTCGTTGCTAAGAATGGATCCTTTCTAGAGAAGGAGTTTCTCTCGAAAGAAGTGAGTGGGAGGAAAGTAGAACTTGATGAGGTAATTGTACCTTCTCCCTTATTGGAAAGTAGTTCATCATAGAAATCAGTTCAGGTGATTCCTACACCAATTAGTGAGGAAGCTAATTATGATGATCATGAAACTTCTGATCAAGTTACTACCGAACCTAGTAGGTCAACCAGAGTAAGATCCGCACCAGAGTGGTACGGTAATCCTGTTCTGGAGGTCATGTTACTTGACCATGATGAACCTACGAACTATGAGGAAGCGATGATGATCCCAGATTCCGCGAAATGGCTTGAGGCCATGAAATCTGAGATGGGATCCATGTATGAGAACAAAGTATGGACTTTGGTTGACTTGCCCGATAATCGGCAAGGAATAGAGAATAAATGGATCTTCAAGAAGAAGACTGACGCTGACGGTAATATTACTGTCTACAAAGCTCAACTTGTTGCGAACGGTTTTCGACAAGTTCAAGGAGTCGACTACGATGAGACCTTCTCACCCATAGCGATGCTTAAGTCCGTCCGAATCATGTTAGCAATTGCCGCATTTTATGATTATGAAATTTGGCAAATGGATGTCAAAACTGCATTCCTTAATGGATATCTCAAAGAAGAGTTGTATATGATGTAACTAGAAGGTTTTGTCGATCCTAAAGGTGCTAAAAAAGTGTGCAAGCTCTAGCGATCCATTTATGGACTAGTGCAAGCCTCTCGCAGTTGGAATATACGCTTTGATAGTGTGATCAAAGCATATGGTTTTATACAGACTTTTGGAGAAGCCTGTATTTACAAGAAAGTGAGGGGGAGCTCCATAGCATTTCTGATATTATATGTGGATGACATATTATTGTTCGGAAATGATACTGAATTTCTGAATAGCATAAAAGGATACTTGAATAAGAATTTTTCAACGAAAGACCTCGGTGAAGCTGCTTATATATTGGGAATCAAGATCTATAGAGATAGATCAAGACGCTTAATTAGACTTTCACAAAGCACATAACTTGATAAAGTTTGAAGAAGTTCAAAATGGATCAGTCAAAGAAAGGGTTCTTGCCTATGTTACAAGGTGTGAAGTTGAGTCAGACTCAATACCCGATCACTGCAGAAGATAGAGAGAAAATGAAAGTCATTCCCTATGCCTCAGCCATAGGTTCTATCATGTATGCAATGTTGTGTACCAGACCTGATGTGTGCCTTGCTATTAGTTTAGCAGGGAGGTACCAAAGTAATCCAGGAGTGGGTCACTGGACAGCGGTCAAGAACATCTTGAAATACCTGAAAAGGACTAAGGATATGTTTCTCGTTTATGGAGGTGACAAAGATCTCGTCGTAAACGGTTACGTCGATGCAAGCTTTGGCACCGATCTGGATGACTCTAAGTCACAAACCGGATACGTATTTTTATTGAATGGTGGAGCGGTCAGTTGGTGCAGTTCTGAGCAGAGCGTAGTGGCGGGATCTACGTGTGAAGCGGAGTACATAGCTGCTTCGGAAGCAACAAATGAAGGAGTCTGGATGAAGGAGTTCATATCCGATCTAGGTATAATACCTAGTGCATCGGGACCAATGAAAATATTTTGTGACAATACTGGTGCAATTGCCTTGGCAAAGGAATCCAGATTTCACAAGAGAACCAAGCACATCAAGAGACACTTCAATTCCATCTGCTATCAAGTCAAGGAGGGAGACATAGAGATTTGCAAGATACATATGGATCTGAATGTTGCAGACCCGTTGACTAAGCCTCTCTCAAGAGAAAAACATGATCAGCACCAAGACTCCATGGGTGTTAGAATCATTACTATGTAATCTAGATTATTGACTCTAGTGCTCGTGGTGTTGGGGAATGCAGTAATTTCGAAAAAATCCTACGCACACGCAAGATCTATCATGGTGATGCATAGCAATGAGAGGGGAAGAGTGTTGTCCACGTACCCTCGTAGACCGTAAGCGGAAGCGTTATGACAACGCGGTTGATGTAGTCGCATGTCTTCATGATCCGATCGATCCTAGTACCGAAAGTACGGCACCTCCGCGATCTGCACACGTTCGGCTCGATAACGTCCCACGAACTCTTGATCCAGCTGAGTGTCGAGGGAGAGCTTCGTCAGCACGACGGCGTGATGACGGTGATGATGAAGCTACCGACACAGGGCTTCGCCTAAGCACTACGACAATATGACCGAGGTGGATTATGGTGGAGGGGGCACCGCACACGGCTAAGGGATCAATGATCAACTTGTGTGTTCTAGGGTGCCCACCTGCCCCCGTATATAAAGGAGCAAGGGGGGAGGCCAGCCGGCCCTTGGGGCGCGCCAAGGAGGGGAGGTGTCCTCATCCTAGTAGGAGTAGGACTCCCCCTTTCCTAGTCCAACTAGGAGGAGGAAGGGGGAAGGAAGGAGAGGGAGGGAAAGAGGGAGGGAAAGAGGGGGCGCCCCCCCCCACCCCACCCCTCCTTGTCCAATTCGGACTCCTCAAGGGGGGGCAGCCCTAAGGCCCCCTCCTCTCTCTCTCACAAGGCCCATGTTGGCCCATTAGATCCCCCGGGGGTTCCGATAACCTGCAGGCACTCCGATAATTATCCGGTGACCCCCGAAACTCATCCGGTGTCCGAATATAGTCATCCAATATATTAATCTTTATGTCTCGGCCATTTCGAGATTCCTTGTCATGTCCGTGATGACATCCCGGACTCCGAACTATCTTCGGTACATCAAAACACATAAACTCATAATATCGATCGTCACCGAATGTTAAGCGTGCGGACCCTACGGGTTCGAGAACTATGTAGACATGACCTAGACACGCTTCCGGTCAATAACCAATAGCGGAACCTAGATATTCATATTGGCTCCCACATATTCTACAAAGATCTTTATCGGTCAAACAACATAACGATATACGTTGTTCCCTTTGTCATCGGTATGTTACTTGCCCGAGATTCAATCGTCGGTATCTCAATACCTAGTTAAATCTCGTTACCAGCAAGTCTGTTTACTCGTTCCATAATGCATTATCATGCAACTAAATCATTAGTCACATTGCTTGCAAGCCTTATAGTGATGTGCACTACCGAGAGGGCCCAGAGATACCTCTCCGATACTCGGAGTGACAAATCCTAATCTCGATCTATGCCAACTCAACAAACACCATGAGAGACACATGTAGAGCATCTTTATAGTCACCCAGTTATGTTGTGATGTTTGATGGCACACTAAGTGTTCCTCCGATATTCGGGAGTTGCATGATCTCATAGTCATAGGAACATGTATAAGTTATGGAGAAAGCAATAGCAACAAACTAAACGATCATCGGTTGGGTCAAGTCAATCACATCATTCTCTAATGATGTGATCTCGTTAATCAAATGACAGCTCATGTCTATGGTTAGGAAACATAACCATCATTTATTCAATGAGCTAGTCAAGTAGAGGCATACTAGTGACATTCTGTTTGTCTATGTATTCACACATGTACTAAGTTTCCTATTAATACAATTCTAGCATGAATAATAAATATTTATTGTGATATAAGGAAATATAAATAACAACTTTATTATTACCTCTAGGGCATATTTCCTTCAGTCTCCCACTTGCACTAGAGTCAATAATCTAGATTACATTGTAATGATTCTAACACCCATGGAGTCTTGGTGCTGATCATGTTTTGCTCGTGAGAGAGGCTTAGTCAACGGGTCTGCAACATTCAGATCCGTATGTATCTTGCAAATCTCTATGTCTCCCTCCTTGACTTGATCGCGGATGGAATTGAATTGTCTCTTGATGCGCTTGGTTCTTTTGTGAAATCTGGATCCCTTTGCCAAGGCAATTGCACCAATGTTGTCACAAAAGATTTTCATTGGACCCGATGCACTAGGTATGACACCAAGATCGGATATGAACTCCTTCATCCAGACTCCTTCATTTGCTGCTTCCGAAGCAGCTATGTACTCCACTTCACATGTAGATCCCGCCACGACACTCTTCTTGGAACTGCACCAACTAACAGCTCCACCATTTAATAAAAATATGTATCCGGTTTGTGACTTAGAGTCATCCGGATCAGTGTCAAAGCTACCATCAACGTAACCGTTTACGACGAGCTCTTTGTCACCTCCATATACAAGAAACATATCCTTAGTCATTTTCAAGTATTTCATGATGTTCTTGACCGTTGTCCAGTGATCCACTCCTGGATTACTTTGGTACCTCCCTGCTAAACTAATAGCAAGGCACACATCAGGTCTGGTACACAGCATTGCATACATGATAGTACCTATGGCTGAAGCATAGGGAATGACTTTCGTTTTCTCTATATCTTCTGTAGTGGTCGTGTAACGCCCTCGATGCGGCTATATCTCCCACGTGTCGAAGCACGACTTAGAGGCATAACCGCATTGAATGCAATGTCGCAAGTGAGGTAATCTTCACACAACCCATGTAATACATAAGGGAAAGAGATACATAGTTGGCTTACAATCGCCACTTCACACAATTACATGAATAAAGCATTACATCAACCAGATACAATCAAGGCCCGACTACGGAGCCAAAATAAAAGAAGACTACCCCAAATGCTACACAGATCCCCGATCGACCCCAACTGGGCTCCACTACTGATCGACTAGAACGAAACAACATAAAGAACAAGATCTTCATCGAGCTCCTCCTTGAGCTTGGTTGCGTCACCTGCTCGGTAACATCGGCACCTGCAAACTAGTTTTGGAAGTATCTGTGAGTCACGGGGACTCAGCAATCTCCCACCCTCGCGATCAAGACTATTTAAGCTCATGGGTAAGGTAAAGGTATGATGTGAAGCTGCAGCAAGCGACTAGCATATATGGTGGCTAACCTATTCGCATAAGAGAGCGAGAAGAGAAGGCAAAAGCATGGTCGACCAACTATGATCAAGAAGTGATCCTAGAACAACCTACGTCAAGCATAACTCCAACACCGTGTTCACTTCCCGGACACCGCCGGAAAGAGACCATCACGGTAACACACACGGTTGATGTATTTTAATTAAGGTCAACTTCAGGTTTTCTACAACCGGGCATTAACAAATTCCCATCTGCCCATAACCGCGGGCACGGCTTTCGAATTAAATGACTTGAATGAGATAACATCCTCGAAAGAGCTTGAACGAATGTAGAGTGGAAACACGAATCTTCGAGATATCTTCAGCACTCCGGAAAAATTAAATAGCGAGAAGTGAATTATTATGAGGTGCACCGGCATAAGAAAAGCATTGAAACGAGGAAAAGATATGATCGACAAAGCTTGAATTGAATCCACCGGAGAAGAAAAAGAATGAATAATGATGAACTTGAGGCTCCGTTAGTATCTTCATGAGCATCACCGGATAAGAACATTGACGGAAAAGAATGGAGAGGCTTCTCATCAATAACAAGATAGTTGATTAAGAAATCTGAGTCCTTGAAGAAAAAAGGGTGGGTGGGTGGGAAAAACAAAGTCAACTTGGAACGGATGAAGACAACACCGTTGAGAAGAACTGATACTTGATCTTGCTGATATTGAAATGATCGGATCCACTTGAAGAGAGACACATCGGTTAAAAAGGATTGACATGACACTATCGATTATCATGAAGTATTAGTATCCACATAGGAATATGAGAACACCGTTTAGAGAAGGTATGGAATCAACATTTGACTTTGAAGCAACTCGAATACCGCAACTCAAAACAAAACAAAGGATTGGCTTGCAGAAAAGCCGGAACAAACATAAGATAGAGATTTCATCCGAAGTTTTCATCGTGGGGCCTACACGGGCTCGATCGTACAGCACCATCATGTACAAGGCAGTGCACATGACATACGAAGCGTCCCCGAGTCGGCATAGCCAAGGACTCTTTAAGACACAACGAGACCACTGTAAAACCAATCGTGGATAGGCGGACCACTAGACGTCGAACCCCAATTTCATATCATACATCTGTCGGAAAGATATCCTAAGAGCTACTTGAAATCCCACTTATAAACTCCCGAAACTTTCTGGTTATGCAATCAGGTGTTGGGGATACAGGGGAAGCATAATATCTCACTCAAACTAACAAATCCTACATCCAGCTATATCCATCCTTCAACACATAACCGAGAAAACTTCGGAAATCATCTACCTCAACCTTCGAAAAGCATCCGTTATACGAGTTATGGAAATACTCCCGAACTCCCGCCCCAGTACTGGGTGGCGTCAAGGTTATCTCACCAACAACTGCATAAAAGAGATTTTCGATGTCGGCGAAACTAAACTCAGGTATTCCAGAACTGCAACAATAAAATTGTGATGACAACACCTCGGAGCTCAACTCCCCAGGACACTGCCACAACCCCTAAATGTCAGGAGGCACCAAGAACAATGTTCTCGTCACAAAACCATCGGAACGATTCCAAGATACCTGCGTGATCCTAAATTTTTTTTAGTGAAATTTGAGAAGAGAAGAGTCAAAACTCTACGTCAGGATGCCTTACCAGAGCGATGAAGGGACTGGGGAGTAAAAAAATCCTAACCTCTGATAAATAAAACCAATTCTAGACTCAACAACGCCAACGATTCGAAGGGGGCTCCTAACCTAAATGTCAGGAGTCAAAACCATCGGAATTCCATAACTCTACGTCAGGATGCCTTACCAGAGCGATATATAATCCTAAATTACTAAAAGACTCAAAACATTTTTCTAGACTCAACAACGCCAACGATTCGATCAAGCAGGGGGCTCCTAAGGTCGGGGAAGGCTCTGATACCTAACTTGTAATGCCCTCGATGCTGCTATATCTCCCACGTGTCGAAGCACGACTTAGAGGCATAACCGCATTGAAAGCAATGTCGCAAGTGAGGTAATCTTCACACAACCCATGTAATACATAAGGGAAAGAGATACATAGTTGGCTTACAATCGCCACTTCACACAATTACATGAATAAAGCATTACATCAACCAAATATAATCAAGGCCCGACTACGGAGCCAAAATAAAAGAAGACTACCCCAAATGC
Source organism: Triticum urartu (assembly GCF_003073215.2). NCBI lineage: Eukaryota > Viridiplantae > Streptophyta > Magnoliopsida > Poales > Poaceae > Triticum > Triticum urartu. The sequence goes on along the minus strand of NC_053022.1, from coordinate 182,284,066 downwards.
TACACAGATCCCCGATCGATCCCAACTGGGCTTCACTACTGATCGACTAGAACGAAACAACATAAAGAACAAGATCTTCATCGAGCTCCTCCTGAGCTTGGTTGCGTCACTGCTCGGTAACATCGGCACCTGCAAACTGGTTTTGGAAGTATCTGTGAGTCACGGGGACTCAGCAATCTCACACCCTCACGATCAAGACTATTTAAGCTCATGGGTAAGGTAAAGGTATGATGTGGAGCTGCAGCAAGCGACTAGTATATATGGTGGCTAACCTATTCGCAAAAGAGAGCGAGAAGAGAAGGCAAAAGCACGGTCGAACAACTATGATCAAGAAGTGATCCTAGAACAACCTACGTCAAGCATAACTCCAACACCGTGTTCACTTCCCGGACACCGCCGGAAAGAGACCATCACGGTAACACACACGGTTGATGTATTTTAATTAAGGTCAACTTCAGGTTTTCTACAACCGGACATTAACAAATTCCCATCTGCCCATAACTGCGGGCACGGCTTCGAAAGTCAAATCCCTGCAGGGGTGTCCAACTTAGCCCATCACAAGAGCTCTCGGTCCAAATCTCAACGAAGGATATTCCTCTAGCGGAAGACCCGATCAGACTCGAATCCGGTTACAAGACATTTCGACAATGGTAAACAAGACCAGCAAAGCCACCCGATGATGTGCGACAAATGATAGGAGCCTGCACATATCTCATTCTCAGGGCACACCGGATTGTCAGACTTCCGGTAGGCCCAGCCCAAGAGTTGCCCCTGGTGGCCACGGCGGCTTGCCAAGGTGGAACCAACACTTCAGAGGAGCACTGGCCCCGGGGGTTAAAATAATGATGACTCGAGAGCGCGACCAAGGGAAAAGAAAAGGCTAGGTGCGATGGTAAACAAGGTTGGGCCTTGCTGGAGGAGTTTTATTCAAAGCAAACTGTCAAGGGGTTCCCATTATACCCAAAACCTGTAAGGAACACAAAATCCGGGAACATAACACCGTATATGACGGAAACTAGGGCGGCAAGAGTGGAACAACACCAGCATAAGGCCGAGCCTTCCACCCTTCCAAGTATATAGATGCATTTAAATAGAGGTAATTGTGATATCCCCAAAGTAGACATGTTCCAACAAGGAACAACATCTCCATGCTCCACAAGGCAAACTTCATTCCTGCAACCTAGCAAACGCTATAAGAGGGGCTAGAGGCGGTAACATAGCCAAACACGGTTGCTAGGACAAGGTGGGTTAGAAGGCTTGGCAACATATGGGAGCATGATAGCAAGTGGTAGGTATCGCAGCATAGGCATAGCAAAAGAGCGAGCAACTAGCAAGCAAAGATAGAAGTGATTTCGAGGGTATGGTCATCTTGCCTGAAATCCCGCAAGGAAGAAGAACGAAGTCCATGAAGAAGACAAACGGACGTAGTCGAACGGGTCCTCACAAACGCGATGTTATCGGAACCAACCCGAAGCAACACCGGAAAGAAGCACACAACATAGTAAACAAACCACACATGAACATGGTATGATATGCGGGATGCGGTATGCGGTGCATATGCATGATTTGCAAAGGAATGATTGAACCTGGCCTCAACTTGGAAATCCAAGAGTGCCACTGGAAAGGTGAGGTGATTTTGGTTGAAATCGATATAAAGATCACCTGAATCGGATGCACGGTTTGGAAATGGCAAGCAAAACAAATATGGCACCGGTCTGCGATAATCAGCAAGTGACCAACTAAATGCATCAAGATAAATATGCTACAGCACTCAAACATGGCAACAAAATACATGGCAGGGATCCACTCAAGATGCTTGACAAAAGATGAACACTGAGATACGGCTAATTCATCCATTAACAGGTTCAAACAAGCATGGCAAAAAGGCAAATGATAACAGGTTTCAGACTTAGTTAAATTAAGACAAGTCTGGAATTTATCATCAGGAAGCAATCTTTAGAGCATGAAAACTACATGCTACACGAACATATCATGGCAAAGCAAGGCATGGCATGAAGCTACTCTAAGCCCATAACAAAAGTCCCTTAGTGACCTTGAGCCAAAAGGGATCAGAAAATACAATTGCAAGCATGTGAACATGGCAAAAACATAAACAGATTCAGACTTAGTGAAAAACTGAAGCATGCATATCAGTTAACGAGTAGGCATGTTTACGAGCTCGATGCACTCACTACAGAGCATGGCATGACAAACTAAGCATACATCCATCAAGAAAACATGGCATAGAAGCTAGACATGGCAAGAACAACAACATAGCATGCACGGATCAATAACAACAAGCTCAGCAAAATCGCTAAACAAGTTAACAATCTGCCAGGATCCTTTAATAGCAAAAGTAGAGCTCGATTGACTCAAGCTAGGGTGCTCCATAAATGCAAACAAAGACATGGATGGATAGAGCACCACAATGTTAACAAACCATCCTTACTGATCATCCTCAAAAGAGGCACGGATCACTAGGAAACAACATCAATATATGGCATAACAACAAAAACAGAACAAGGACTTAGTGAAATTATAAGTCCCTGAAATCAGCATTACCGATTACGCTACTTTGCAAGCTTGTGCTAGTCACCACAAATATCACAAAAATACATGGCAAGAACCTCTGTAAAGATGGCATGGCATATAACAAAACACATGTAGAGCTCAATATCATAGCATGCACACATTAATCATGGAAAAAATGACAAAAGCCTATTTGCTGAAACAGATCTGGCAAAATCCTCACATAGCCCTCTTCCAACAACATTTCGGGCATCAAGATGAGCTCAAATGAAAATGATGCAATGAGATGAAATGATTTACTCGTCGAGGCGAACATTTCGATATGCTACACGCACAAATCGGAGCTACGGATGCAGAGTTATGGCATGTCAAAGATTGCATAAAATTACTGGAAACTGGGACGTAGTAAAAAAACGACCTCCGGGAAAAGTCAACAGGCGGGGATGGGCCGAATCGGCGATGAGGCAGGCCGACACTGGAGGGGTTTTGGGCCTCGGCGGAGATGGGCTGCAGGGAAGCCCACGGATGCGCGTGCGCGGTCAACGCGGCTGCATCGTCGTCCTCCTCGATCCCTCCTGGATCGAGGGAGCTAGGGACGGTGGCGCCTGGCGATGATGGCGAGGCGGCGGAGCCGAGGTGAGGCGGGGCGGGGACCGGCCGGATCCGTCCCCGATGGCAGCAGGCTCGGGCGGTGCCGGACACTCCGGGCGGCGGCGGGCGCTGGAAGTGGCGCGGGCGCCATGGCGTCGGGAGGCGAGCAAGTCGCGCGTGGCACGGCTTCCGGTGGCGACGCAGGGAAGCGTCGGGCGGCGGCGGTCGCCGGCGGGAGGCGCACGGCGGAGTGGCGCTCCAGCGCTGTAACACCCTCGATGCGACTATAGCTCCCACGTGTCGAGGCACGACTTAGAGACATAATCGCATTGAAGGCATATGTCGCAAGTTAGGCAATCTTCACAACATCCCATGTAATATAGATAATAAAAGGGGAGATAACATAGTTGGTTTACACTCGCCACGTCAATCAAGTACATCAATAACATTACATCATCCAAACACTCATGGCCCAACTACGGCGCCAAAATAAAAGATAACCCAACATGCGACACGGTCCCGATCACCCCCAACAGGGCACCACTACTGATCATCAGGAAAGGAAACATAGTATCATTGAGAGTCCTCGTCGAACTCCCACTTGAGCTCGAGCGCGTCACCTGAAGCGGAATCATCAGGCCCTGCATCTGGTGTAATAGTAATTTGTGAGCCACAGGGACTCAGCAATCTCGCACCCTCGCGACCAAGACTATTTAAGCTTATAGGTAAGGCAAGGTAAATATGTGGAGCTGCAGCAAGCGACTAGCAAATATGGTGGCTATCCTGTTCGCATAAGAGAGCGAGAAGAGGAGGCAAAGCGCGAGCGAGAAACTAGAGGGCAACCTGCGCAGACATTACTCCAACACCGTGTCCACTTCCCGGACTCCGCCGAGAAGAGGCCATCACGGTAACACACTCAGTTGACACATTTTAATTAAGTTAAGGTTCAAGTTATCTACAACCGGACATTAACAAATTCCCATCTGCCCATAACCGCGGGCACGGCTTTCGAAAGTTCAAATCCCTGCAGGGGAGTCCCAACTTAGCCCATGACAAGCTCTCACGGTCAATGAAGGAATAGACCTCCTCCCGAGACGTTCCGATCAGACTCGGTATCTCGGTTCTTCAAGACACTTCGACAGGTTAAAACAAGACCAGCAACACCGTCCGAATGTGCCGACAAATCCCGATAGGAGCTGCACATATCTCGTTCTCAGGGCACACTCAGAAGAGACATCCTACGAGTAAAACCAACCCTCAAGTTGCCCCGAGGTGGCCCCGCAGTCTACTCGGTCGGACCAACACTCAGAGGAGCACTGGCCCGGGGGGGGTTTAAATAAGATGACCCTCGGGCTCCGGAAACCCAAGGGAAAAAGAGGCTAGGTGGCAAATGGTAAAACCAAGGTTGGGCATTGCTGGAAAAGCTTTAATCAAGGCGAACTATCAAGGGGTTCCCATTATAACCCAACCGCGTAAGGAACGCAAAATCCGGGAACATAACACCGATATGACGGAAACTAGGGCGGCAAGAGTGGAACAAAACACTAGGCGAGAGGCCGAGCCTTCCACCCTTTACCAAGTGTATAGATGCATTAAGATAACATGGAAATATAATGATATCCCAACAAGTAAATAAATGTTCCAACAAGGAACGGCCTCCAATCTTCACCTGCAACTAGCAACGCTATAAGAGGGGCTGAGCAAAGCGGTAACATAGCCAATCAATGGTTTGCTAGGACATGGTGGGTTAGATGTTTGACATGGCAATTTGGGAGGCTTTAAAGCAAGTGGTAGGCATCGTAGCATTGGCATAGCAAAAGAGCGAGCATCTAGCAAAGCAAAGATAGTAGTGATTTCGAGGGTATGATCATCTTGCCTGCAAAGTTGTCAGAGTTGACTGGATCCTCGGAAGCAAACTCAACGGGCTCCTCGTTAGCGAACTCGTCTCCCGACTCTACCCAAACAAGAAAAACAAGCAACAAGGACACAATCAACCACGTGCAAGGATCAAACAATATGATGCAAGGATGGTATGCTATGCGGGATGCATATGTAATATTTGACAAGGGATGCATGAACCTGGCCTCAACTTGGGAATCCAAGTGTGCCACTGGAAAGATGAGATGAAATCGCTTGAAAACGATATAAAGAACGCCGGAATCAGAGTTACGGTTTGGAAATGGCAAGCAATTCAAATATGACACCGGTCTGCGATTTACAGCAAGTAGCCATCTAAATGCAATGAGGTGAACAAGCTACAGCACCCAAACATGGCAACAAAATACACGGCAGGGATGCATTCAAGATGCTTAACAAAAGTCTAGCACTAAGCTACGGCCAATTCATCCATTAACAGGTTCAAACAAGCATGGCAAAAATGCATATGGTAAACAGATTTCAGACTTAGTGAAATTAACACTTGTCTGGAATTTCAGATCAGGTAGCACACTTCGGAGCAACAAAACTACATGCTACAGGACCTGAACATGGCAAAGTAAAGCATGGCATGGAGATACTCAAAGAGATTAACAAAGGTCCCTTAGTGACCTTGAGCCAAAAGGGATCAGAAAATACAATTGCAAGCATGTGAACATGGCAAAAACATAATCAGATCACAGACTTAGTGAAAACTGGAGCATGCTGAAAACAGATATCAAGTAGGCATGTTTACGAGCTCGATGCACTCACCACAGAGCAATTCATGGCAAACTAAGCTTACACCCATCAAGAATACACAAAATACAAGCTAGGCATGGCAAGAACAATATCATAGCATGCACGGATCAACTACAACATCCTCAGCAAAATCGCTAACAAGTAGACAATCTGCCCAGATTCACGAAGTAGCAAAAGTAGAGCTCGATTGACTCAAGCTAGGGTGCTCCATAATTGCAAACAAAGACATGGATGGATAGAGAACTACAAGATTAACAAAACATCCTTACTGATCATCCTCAAAAGGGGCACGGATCACTAGGAAACAACATGAACATATGGCCATATGAGAAACAGCTCAAGGACTTAGTGGAAATGCTAAGTCCCTGAAATCAGAATTACCAAGTGCCTCACTTTGCAAGCTTGTTCTAGTCACCACACACATCACAAAAATACATGGTTTGCACCTCTGGAAAGATGGCAAAACCCTTAACAAAACATATGTAGAGCACCTAGGCATATCATGCACACAATAATCATGGCAAAAATGACAAATATCTAAATGGAGTAGCAGATCTAACAATTATCTCAAGTAGCACTCTTCTAACAGCATTTCGGGCATCAAGATGAACTCAAATGAAAATGATGCAATGTAATGAAATGATGTGCTCTCTGAGACGAACATTTTGATATGCTATATTGCGTGAATCGGAGCTACGGATGCAAAGTTACGGAGCTACGAATGAGCATTGAAACGGAAAATATCAGGGACTTAGTAGATTTTTGACCTCCGATCTAGGGTTTGCACGTGGATCGAGGAGTTCGCCGGATCTTCGCCGGAATAGTGCTCGGGGTCGCCGGAGAAGTCGGGGAAGCGAGGGCCGGCGGATTCGCCGGATCCGGGCCGGGCGGCGGCGGCGGAGAGGCGTGGCGACGCGGTCGAGGCGCGGCGGCGGCGCGGGGGCGGCGGGCGCTGGCGGGGCGGCGATGGCGGCTCGGGTGCCGGCAGCGCGGGAGGAGAGGAGAAGGGCGGGGCGCGCGCGGGCGGCGGAGTGGGCCGCGGGGGCCCAACGGGCTGCCCGGGCCGGCGGCGGGGGCGGTGCGGCGGCGCCACGTGGCGGGCGCCTATTGGCCCGGGGCGGCGGCGGCGGAGCGTCCGGACATGTCCGGCCCGGCAGTTTTCGTCCGGCGGCGCGAGGGGTTGGATCTAGGGTTTGGACGAGGGGGGATCCGGATTTCGGGGAAGGGGTCTAGTTTATAGGTAGAGGGAGCTAGGAGAGTCCAAATGAGGTGCGGTTTTCGGCCACGCGATCGTGATCGAACGCTCTAGATGATGCAGCAGGGTTAGGTGGGTTTTGGGCAAAATTGGAGGGGTGTTGGGCTGCAACACACACGAGGCCTTTTCGGTCCCTCGGTTAACCGTTGGAGTATCAGACGAAGTCCAAATGATACGGAACTTGACAGGCGGTCTACCGGTAGTAAACCAAGGCCGCTTGGCAAGTCTCGGTCCAATCCAGAAATGTTTAATCCCCACACACGAAAGAAAGCTAGAAATGACCACCGGAGGAGAACGAAACGCCGGAATGCAAAACGGACAACGGGGAAAATGCTCGAATGCATGAGATGAACACGTATGCAAATGCAATGCACATGATGACATGATAAGAGATGCATGACAACGACAACAACACACGGAGACAAAACCCGAACCCGAGGAAATAAATATAACTTAATGCCGGAAACGGCAATAGTTGGAGTACAAATTGGGAAAGTTACATCCGGGGTGTTACACTGTTTTTTTTGCCTATATAAGGTTTTTCAGAATATTAGTACCAAACGAAGTCCAAATGCCACAAAGCTTTTTGGAGATTTATTTGGACAAAAAAGACACTAGAAGTTCAGGAGAGGGCTAGAAGACGAAGGAGGTGGTCATGAGCCACCAGGGCGCGCCCAGGGGGTAGGAGCACCCTACTGCCTCATGGGCCCACCTTTGCTCCGTTTGACCTAATTCCACCAATATAAATTCCCTAAAATCAGGAAACCAACAAACAGCCACCTGAAACACTTGTTTTGCTGCTGCTAGTTCTTGTTCTTGGGAGATCCCATCTAGAGGCCTTGTCCGACACTGATAGGAACCGGGTCCCTACCAGGACGAGCTCTCAGGTTGTAGGGGTGGAAGGAGGGTTGGCATGGAGGAAGGCGAGGACGGCGGCGCTGGGGTGCCGTCAGCGCACACGCGAGAGAGAGGACGTGGGGGTGGCTAGGGTTAGTTCTCCTGGCCCTTCACGAAGACGAGCAAATATGATTGCTTTTGCTTCATCCCAAAATGGCTCCTTACATGAGTTTATATAATCCTCCTAATAAGATAATTGGGCTAAGCCCCTAACACGATAAGATAACTTGGGCTGGGCCCCTAACTGCCTGTGCAATGAGGCCTCCTCCAGCTATAGTGTATGCCAGTCATAACATCTCTTCCTACCTGCGCAAACAGCTCATCCTTGACCTAAAAGTCGGGAAAGTGCTTGCGGAACTCGTCGAGGTGCTGCCAAGTGGCGTCCTCCTCTGGAAGTCCCTGCCACTGAATCAACAAGCGCCACGCACCCTGGCTGTGCTGGGCCTTCAAAACCTTCTCTGGACCGGGAAGTAGACGGCCCTCGAAGGTCGGAGATCATCCGGCGTGGCCACTGGTGGCTCGCTGCGGAAAGGCTTCAACATGCCCACATGGAAAACGTCATGGATGCGAGCGCCCGGTGGCAGCTCAAGGCGGTAGGCGACGTTGCCGATGCGCTCCAACACCGGAAATGGCCCAGCATAGCAGGGACCCAGCTTGCGCTTTGCGTGCGGGTCCAGTGACTGCGTAGAGCGGTGGAGTAGGCGCAGCCACACCCAGTCGCCAACAGCGAACTCCGCCTCATGGTGGTGGGCATCGTAGTACTTCTTGGACAGCTGCTGGGCCTAGAGGATACGCTGGCGCACCTCAGCAAGGATCTCATCCCTGCCACGGAGAAGCTTCGGTCTGAGCCGTCTCAGGCTGGAACGACAAGATGGGCAGCGGAGGATGACCGTAGACCACCTCGAAGGGCGTGGCATGCAGGGCAGAGTGGTAGGAGGTGTTGTAGCAATACTCCGCCCAAGAGAGCCAGTTGACCCATGCACGGGGGCGATTACCTGTCACACAACGTAAGTACATGGCAATCACCTTGTCGACCACCTCGGATTGGCCGTCCATCTGGGGGTGGAAAGCCGTACTGAGGCGGAGCTTCACGCCGGCCATCAGAAACAGATCGCACCAGACATGTCTCGTGAACACCGGATCACGGTCGATGACGATCGAGGAAGGAAACCCATGGAGGCGGATGATGCTGTCGAAGAAGGCCCACGCGACGGAGGTGGCGGTGTAGGGATGGCCTAGCACGATGAAGTGCGCGTACTTAGAGAAGCGGTCGACCACCGTAAGGATGACGAACATGCCGCCCACCTTGGGAAGGCCCTCGATGAAGTCCATGGAGATGTCGGCCCAGACCTGAGAGCGCACCTCAAGGGGCTGTAGCAGCCCCGCCGGCTACAGTGTCTCCGTCTTGTTGCACTGGCACGTCACGCAAGATCGCACCCAGTCCCGCACCAGCGCGCGATCGTCGGGGATGTAGAAATCTGCTCAAAGATGATGGAGGGTCTTCTGCACGCCCTTGTGGCCGGCCAAGTGGGCCAGAAGCAGGGCCTGGTGACGGAGGTCACCGTGATCCGGCATGAAGAGTTGGCGCCCCTGCAGGAGCAGACCGTCGGCCAGCCGCCACGGTTCCTCCAGGTCGCCATCCACGAGGCACTGACGGTGGAGCTGCGCGTCCGTGGCGCTAGCGGTAACTCGGCGGATGTAGTTGATGAAGGCGAAGGAGGGTCCCGACAGGATGCAAAGGGCCGCCCCCGCGAAGTCAATGGCGTCCATGTCAAGGTCGGTGTCCCAGTGGGACAGTGCATCCGCCACGATGTTGAGGCGACCCGGACGGTACTCAACGGTGATGTCGAACCCGAAGAGCTTGTTGATCCACTGTTGCTGCGGCATGGTGAATTGGCGCGGGTCCAGCAAAAAAGTTGAGGCTGTAGTGGTCCGTGCGGATATAGAACGACCACCCCCATATATACGGCCGCCAGTGGTGCATCTCCCACACCAATCTGAGAAGCTCCCGCTCATAAGCCGCGAGCTTGTGGTGGTACACGGTGAAGGGCCTGCTGAAGAACACAAGTGGCCAGTCGTACTCATGTAGGATCGGGGCAAACCCCATGCAAGTGGCCGTCCGCCTTGTGAATGAGGAGAACCGGCGCCGAGAACGATAAAGTCAAGATCCGGATGATGCCCAGGGTAAGCATGACTGCGCACTGCCGCTCTAGCTTGTCCTTCTGCAGTTGGGGGTAGTGGTATGGACGGACCGCCACGGGAGTTGTGCTAAAGAGCACGTGGATGTGATGGTTGTAGACCCGGGCTAGTGGGAGGCCCTGGGGCTTGTCGAAGAGGTCGCTGTGCTGCTGCAAGAGACGAGCCAACAGGGGCTGCTCGGGCTCAGCTGCGGCCGCCGACAGCTATGGGTGGGGCACTGCTGATGAAGGGCCACCCACGCTCTCCCACAGGACGCGGTGACCCAGGCACCAAAAGACGATCGTCATGGCGTCGAAGTCCCAGAGGATGGGACCCAGAGTTCGCAAAAAGTAGACGCCAAGGATGAAGTCGAAGCAGCCCAAGTCGATACTGACACACGTGATGGTGAAGTGCTTGTCGCCGATATTAATGGGGACATGCTGCGCAATCCCATGACAGTGGAGGCGATCACCATTAGCGACGGCGACCTAGAGTTGCTCCCCACTCGTCGGCTAGAGCGCCAGGCGGTGCATGGTCGACCCGGGCAGAAAGTTATGGATGGAGCCCGTATCGAACAGAGCCAGGAGGTGCTCGTCGTGGATCGTCACCAGAAGCAGCAAAGTCTTTTCCACTCATATACCCGCTAATGCATGGAGGGAGACCATGAGTGCAGTCGCAGGAGCAGGGGCCGGCGCGACATCCGCGGCCACTGGGGCGGGTAGGGCGTCGATACCCTCGGTGGTGTCCTGCTCGACGTGGTCCATAGCCTCCAAGTAGAAGAGACGCAGGCAGACGTGGCCCGACACGTAGGGAACGTCGCAGTTGTAGCATAGCCCCTGACAACGATGCTCGAGCTGTTCATTCAGTGTGAGCTGACGGAAAGGGTGTGGCACAGCCGGAGCATTGGGCGCCGCGGGAGCCTGGGTAGCACGCCCCTGCGCTGGTGGCGTCAGTGGCGGCCGAGGAGGCTGGTGGGCGCCCCGGGATGGTAGTGCCTGCTGCATGGCCACCGCGCGTTGCTCGAAGGCGGGGCGTAATACGTGGCCGCCTGGAGGTCCTGTGGCCCGCGCATCTCCACGTCCACGCAGATATGATCCGGCAGCCCACCAACAAACAGCTCAGCCCACTAACGAGCCGTGCCACCGGGATCGTGGCAAGCCAGGGCCTGTAAGCAGCTGACGAAGTCTTGCACCCTGGAAGTGAAAGGCAAACGCCCAAGCTCTACTAGGCGGCTCCCGCAGATATGTGGCCCGAACCGTAAGAGGCATAGCTCATGAAAACGCTCCCATGGACGCATGCCACCCTCGTCCTATTCGAGGGCATAATACCATGTCTGCGCTGCGCCCCAGAGGTGATAGGAGGCGAGCCAGGTGCGCTCGAATGCTAGCATGCGGTGTCCCCTGAAAAACTGGTCACACTAATTAAGCCAATTCAGGGGGTCCTCGGTGCTGTCGTAGGTGACGAACTCGAGCTTGGAGAAGTGCGGCGTGTGGCTGTGGCCGATGGGGGGTACGCCTCGTCGTTGCGGAGCAACGAGGATGATGGCGCCGAGTAGGTGCGCATCAAGGGCCCACCATGGAATAGGGGCCCGTCGATGCTATCGTAGTGGCCGGCGGAGCTGTAGGGACGCCGAACTGCAGGGGCGGCATTGGCGGAGACGGGATGTGCGGCTGATCCGGGGCCATCGTGTAGACTGGTGGTGACGTCCCGGCTAGCTAGGCCGGTAACGGAGACAGCGAAGGGGGAAACCACACCTGTTGGATGGGTAGCCCGGGCGCTGTCGTTGGCAGGGCCAGCCCAGAGGTGGCTGGTGGCGGCGGCATCTGCAGCTGCTGTGTCAGCGACAAGGAGGGGGCGGCGGACATCGTCGGGGGTGGCGCCTGCCACGGTAGCTGCGGCGACCCCATGATGGTGGCGACAGGAGCTGCCGGTTGTGGCCCATAGGGCCCCACCAGGAAGAGGCAAATGCCCCGGACTGTGTGGGTGAGGTCCCGAAGCACCGTGGACATCTCCTCTGGGGTGAGGACCGCAGGGGGCGTCCCGGCGGCGGAGGAGACCGGTCCGGTCAGGAGCGGGATGCTGCCCGCGGTGGTCATCGGTGACGAGGAGGCGATTGGGAGCGGGAGGATGGTGGTGGGCGGAGGAGCGGACATGATCGAGCCCGAGACAATGTAACGCCCATGATGCGGCTATATCTCCCACATGTCGAGGCATGACTTAGAGGCATAACCGCATTGTGGTTTTGTCGCAAGAGGGGTTACCTTCACACAATCCCATGTAATGAAAAAGAAAGGGATAATAGAGTTGGCTTACAATTGCCACTTCACACAATACTTAAATAATTCATACATCATCCAAAATACACACATGGACCGACTAAGGTCAAAACCAAATAAAAGGAAGATAAACCCCAAATGCTAGATCCCCGATCATCCCAACTGGGCTCCACTATTGATCAACAAGAAACGAAACATAGTAACGACCAAGGTCCTCGTCGAACTCCGACTTGAGTTCGGTAGCATCAGCTGCACTGGTATCATCGGCACCTGCAACTGTTTTGGTAGTATATGTGAGACACAAGGACTCAACAATCTCAAAACCCGCGAGATCAAGACTATTTAAGCTTATGGGTAAGATAAGGTAATGATGTGGAGTTGCAGCAAGCACTAAGCAAATATGGTGGCTAACATACGCTTATAAGAGTAAGAACAGAAGCTACGTGACGGTCGTGAAGCTAGAAGTGATCAAGAAGTGATCCTGAAACTACTTACGTTCAAACATAACTCAAACCGTGTTCACTTCCCGGAGTCGGCCGAAAACAGACCATCATGGCTACACACGCGGTTGATTCATTTTAATTAAGTCAAGTATCAATTTCTCTACAACCGGATATTATCAAATTCCCATCTGCCACATAACCGTGGGCACGACTCTCGAAAGTTTAAACCCTACAGGGGTGTCCCAACTTAGCCCATGACGAGCTCACGATCCACAGAGACAATCCTCCATTGCGGGACACCCGATCAGGCTCGGAATCCCAGTGCACAAGACATTTCGACAATGGTAAAACTAAACCAGCAAGACTGCCCGACTGTGCCGACAAATCCCGATAGAAGCTGCACATATCTTGTTCTCAGGGCACACTGGATAGGTCAAGCTATGAGTAAAACCAGCCCTCAAGTTTCCTCGAGGTGGCCCCGCAGGCTGCCCGTTTCAGACCAACACTCAGAGGAGCACTGGCCCGGGGGGTGAGGGTTAAAATAAAGATGACCCTCAGGTTTGCAACCCCAAGGGAAAGTTATAGGTTATTAGGAAAATGTAAAACCAAGGTCGGGCCTTGCTGGAGGAGTTTTATTCAAAGCGAACTGTCAAGGGGTCCCATAACCCCAACCACGCAAGGAATGCAAGATCAAGGAAAATAACACCAGTATGACGGAAACTAAGGCGACTAGAGTGGAACAAAACACCAGGCATAAGGCCAAACCTTCCACCCTTTACCAAGTATATAGATGCCTTAATTAAAATAAGAGATAAAGTGATATCCCAACATAAACATGTTCCAACATGGAACAACCTGCAAGGCACCTGCAACTAGCAACGCTATAAGAGGGGCTGAGCAAAAGCAGTAACATAGCCAAACAACGGTTTGCTAGGAAGGTGGGTTAGAGGCTTGACATGGCAATATGGGAGACATGATATAACAAGTGGTAGGTAGCATGACATAGCGATAGAATGAACAACTAGCAAGGAAATATAGAAGTGATATCGAGGATAATGGTCATCTTGCCTAAAATCCCGCAAGGAAGAAGAACGAGTCCATGAAGAAGACAAACGGACGTAGTCGAATGAAATCTCACAACTCCAGAAGGAAACCGAAGCTAATGGGAGAAGCAAACATGAAAGAAGCAAACAACATGGTAAACCAACAAGCATAGGCATGGCATGATGCACAACCAAGTATGATGCATGTTCGGTTTAATGAGGCATGGCATGGCAAAGTGCACAAACAACACTACAAGTTAAGTGGAGATCAATATGTAACGAGTTGAAAAAATAATGCATGGACAACTGCCGCCAACTCAAGGGTGTGAGTGGGGTAGTTCCTTTCGTTGGGCTTCAACTGGCGAGAGGTATAATGTTAGAGTAATGGGCCACGGGTCGGCTAACCCGAGGCCCAAAAACTTTCAAGACATCCGGGCTAACTGCGCCCCTCGAGACGCCAGATGGAGAGCCGCCTTCTGGAGGACGGCTGAAGGAACAGTCGGCTGCCCGCATGCAGCCGAGTCCTAGAGGCGAGGTCAAGACCGGCCGACTCCCGTCTGGCGGCTTCCAGAGAAGCCGGCCACGGGGAGTCGGCCCACGGCACCAACAAAGCCCATGCCCTCATCAGGGGGGATGGGACGGGGAGTGGCAACAGTGAAGCCCACTCCCTCCCCTTTTCCAGGAGATGGCTAGGCCACAGTGCGCTATACCAACGGAGATCTCTGTCTGGGGCGGCACTGTGGCCATGCCATCCCTTACATCAACAACAGTGGGCGGAGTCCTGTGCCCACGACGACCTGTCAGTACGGTCCACGGACGACGGGCCCTACAGGTCAACGAGAGTCCAGAAGGCGGCAAGAGTGCCACCAGTCGGACCCGTAGGTACCCGGCCCCGGGAGTCGGCCTACCCCTCCCACGGGTTCCCCGCGCCATTAACGAGACAAGACAGGGAGTGGCTATAGTGATCACCCGCTAGACGGCGGGGCTATAGCCATGACCCAATGACCAAGCCTGTGTCATTAGAAGCATAGCTACAGTAATCGGCAGCCGGCAAGACCCGCAAGCTGCGGTTACGGCCTGTCGGCTCCGTACCAGACCATTCGACGGGGCCCACCAGTCGGCGGAAGGGCCGGCAGGCGAAGAGACTGACGGCTGGGCCCTACGCCTAGTCAGTTTACCATTGTACCCCTGGGGGGTAGGCCTATATAAACCCCACAGGGCACCCATGCAAAGGGTCCCAACCCATTAGAACTAGACCAGATCATAGAGGGAGGAGAGAGCTAGCCCTGCCTTCTGCTACCTTCAGCATATAGCTCGAGGAGCGCCCTTGTATTCACTTTGCCTTAGTGATCATGCGGAGACCCCGCAGAGCAGGACTAGGGGTGTTATCTCCTAGGAGAGCCCCGAACCTGGGTAAAGTACGCCGACGTTCGTTTCTATGCCTCATCTCGTTTCCGGGCACCGGCGACGTTCTACTCGCTCCCACCATGATAAGCCATCCATTGGCATATGTCGCACCCAACCCCCGACATTTGGCGCCCACCGTGGGGCAAGGTGCACCGTCGTCCGGAGACTTGTTCTGGACGGGAACCCTTTTCCTTCCTGGCGAGCGCAGCCAGCCCGGCACGCCAGACGAAGTCTGCTCCGACGCGCTGCATGGCGCTGAAATCGCCTGCGCGGCCAGTTGCCTCGCCGACCTTGTCAGTGAGGTCCGCCTCTCCGACGAGCCCGCATCCGACGCGGGCACAGGCGGCCCCGAGAGCCTCCTCGCGGGCCTCCTCGATCAACTCCACGTCGCCAGCAAGCCAGCTGGGGACTTGGAGTCCATAGGCTCCACCGATCCGATGTTGGTCGACCCCGACACCGCGTCGCTTGACATGTTCCCCTCCAACGTGGTGGTCTATGACGAGCCGCTCCCTTGCGCGGAGAGCGGCGGAAGCACCGTCACAGAAGTGCTTGTCATTAGTCATGGCGAGCACTCCAGCGGGGGTGATTACGACCCGCTCAGCGCGGCGCTGCAAGACCTGGCAGCGCCCATTCCCGAAGACGCCGACGCCGAGACGCTGGAGGCACGCCGCCTTCAGCTAGTCAAGCACAAAAGCTGGCCAGCATGAGACGCCTGTCAGAGGCCTACCAGCGCGAGATGGACCGCGCTGTGGGCGGCACGCCGGCTCCAGCTGGGCCTAGCCGCCTTGGCACGGTCCAGCAGCGCGGCGTGGCCATCGCCGAACCTGTTCGGGGCAAATCGCCCTTACGCCACGCCTGCGGAGAACATCGAGCCGCCCAGGCGGCGGGGACGAGCTGGACAATTCGAGGGCGAAGACAGCTTGATGACGGAGCGCGTCCAGCGACTCCTTGACGCAGCATGCGGAGCAGAACGGGTCGGCTGCGCACTGATGCGCCGCACCGGCAGAATGCATGACTCTAAATCCTGGGGAACAATAGCTTGCGAATTGATGATATATAGCTGACAAGTGCACGCGGCGGCAAGCACGACACATAGTCAAAAAGAGCTGTAAGGATGTGGTCATTGTCTACAGTGCTGCGTGGAGCCGGCAAGGCCAAGCAATTCTCAAGGACATCCATCAAGGCGAGTGTGGCCACCACGCGGCTTCAAGAGCACTCGTCGCCAAAGCTCTGCCATGGTTTCTTCTGGCCGACTGCTCTTGAAGACGCCAAGGCCTTGGTCCAAAAATGCAAGGGGTGCCAGAAGTTCCGCTCCAAGCCACATCAGCCGGCTTCTGCACTCAAGACTATTCCCATTGCCTGGCCCTTTGCTGTTTGGGGCCTGGACATGGTGGGACCATTCAAGACGGCACGAGGCGGCTTGACTCACTTACTTGTCGCAGTGGACAAGTTCACCAAGTGGATAGAAGCAAAACCAATCAAGAAGTTGAATGGTCCGACTGCTGTGACCTTCATCTCCGACATCACAATTCGGTACGGCATACCGCACAGCATCATCACCGACAACGGCACAAACTTTGCCAAAGGTGCCTTGGCCCGTTTCTGCGTGACGCAGGGCATCCGACTGGACTTAGCGTCGTTGCCCATCCGTAGTCCAACGGCCAGGTAGAGCGAGCAAACGGCCTCATCCTGTCCGGCATCAAGCCTCGACTGGTCGAGCCTCTGGAGCGCTCGGCCGGCTGCTGGCTCGATAGCTGCCGCGTCCTCTGGAGCCTGCGCACAACTCAAACAAGTCAACGGCTTCACGCCCTTCTTCCTCGTCTACGGTGCCGAAGCCGTCATCCCAAGACATAGAGTTCGACTCCCCTCGATCACCATGTACACAAGAGAGAGAAGAAGCACGTCAAGACGGCGTCGATCTGCTGGAAGAGGGCCGGCTGTTGGCACTCAGCCGGTCCAGCATCTACCAGCAGAGCCTGCCGATACTACAACCGGAAGGTCAAGCCGAGATCTTTCCAAGAAGGAGACCTTGTGCTCCGGCTGATTCAGCGAACAGCCGGCCAGCACAAGCTCTCAGCACCTTGGGAAGGCCCTTTCATCATCAGCAAAGTGTTGGGCAATGATCCCTACCTGATCGATGCTCAGAAGCCCCGAGCACGCAAGAGGGACTCCGCAAGAGACGGAGCGGCCATGGAATGCAAACTCTCCTCCGAAGATTTTACAGTTAATGCAGTATGTACCACTACCTTTTGTATTAAAGTACGAAGACCTTGGGCCCCCCGAGAAGAGCTCGGGGACTGCCCTCTTTTATCTATATGATAAGAATTATGCCTATGAGTATGTTATTCTTTGTTATGCCGCTTGGGCACCGGGTTCGACTAGTCGGCCCGGGGACTTGCCGCCTTACTATGAAATGACTTCCTGCAGCCGGACAAGTAGTGTGTGGCACTTAAGCCGTCTCCTGTTAGAAGCCGCAGCTCGCAGAGCGACTGTCTGGTGGGCAGGAGTAAGGTAGAATGGGTGTCCACATGAAAAATGGCTAAGGACTCAAAGCATGTACATAGTTTAAGCCGGCTTCCAGCCTTTTACAACCGACTCTTGAGCAGCCGGCTCGCCGTTTTCTAATTAACTTGCTAAAAAACTCTAAACGGCTAAGTACTTGCCTTCCCAAAGAAGCTAAGTACTTGATCCAGCAGTCCGCAGAGCTGTCCGACTGGCAAGACGGCAACCAAGGGAAGGCGGCAAAGGAAAAAGCCAAAGAGCAATAAGCAAGAGAGATAGAACACGGAGAAATATTTACATAGAAAAGGCCCTTGGCCGAATCTTCAAAACAAGTTCAAGATACACCCACGGGTGGAATTGTGCAAATTAACAAGTTCATTGAGACTATTAAGCAGATAAAAACAAAGATGAAGTGGCAGCCTAGGAAACTACAGACGGATTCGGAGGACCGGAGGGGTCGCGGTGCCAGTTGCCGGAGCGGCCGGCTGGTTGGTCTCCGCTTGGTCACCTCTGGCAGCAGCTGGCTCGGTTGGGCGCGGCTCGTTGCTAGAGGCGCGGTCGAGCTGGGGCTGGCCGTCTGCTCCGACCTCTGGCGCCTCCTCCTCGTCTCCTTCCTCCTCCTCGCCTTCTTCTCGCCACTGGAGTCAATCACCTCCGCGAGTCCTCGCCGTCGTCCGGGTTCAGCCCGAACCACTCCGGCGGCGCCTCCTCGCCGTTCTCAGCCCGCTCTGGGACGAAGACGCTGGTGTCGGTGTATTCGGCGATCGATGCGCGCTTGACGAGATCATCTTCCACGACCGCCAACTCCGCCTGAGCTTCTAGCCGGAACGTGGCTAGCTGGGCTAGACTCAGCCCAGGATACCACGCCTTGACGAACTCTAAGGCCCGGCGCGCTCCAGCCCGGGCCGAAGAGCCCTTCCAGGCCTCAAGGCGGCCGCTACCTCCAGCCAGTCGGCAGTCCGCTGGGGGTGCGGTGCCTGCATCCGGCCACAGGGCGGCAATCGCCTGGGCGCCGACACGTGAAGCCGGCGCAGCATCCGGTGAGCGGCCGAAGGCGGCCTCGATGCTCAGGATCTGCTCGTCAAGAGTTCGGCGGGCGTTAGCGGTGATCTATGCGCCATCCGCTGTCCGCCCTTCACGATTAGCCTCGATGGCTTGGTTGGCGGCGTCCAAGTGGCCAGGGAAGAAGTCTGCCAGGATAGGAAGGCAAAGAGCCAAATTAGAAGGTTAGAAGCCGGCTCGACCAACAGCCGGCAGCTCAAAGAAGAAAAGTGAGGAGAGGCTCACCGTCGACAAGATCCTCGATCTCAAGGAAGCCGGAGGACAGCATCGCCTCCTTGTCAGTCTAGGAGCGCTCATACGCGAATTTGGCAAGGAGGGCGGTCTCCTTGTCCTCCGCCTCTTTCTGGGCCTTCTTGAGCAGCTCCTTCTGCTCCGCTAGCTGCGTGGCTGTCAGGACCCTGATTCCATGTCACATCAACCTAGCCGGTAACACCTCATATCACTTTGCGGCCACATGCATGGTATTCCCACAGGTGTCGCCTTACCATGGCCCGGGACCGTTTGCGCCTTCCGGCTCACGTATATGATAGTGTCGCTAGCATCCATATGACAAAGAACCCAGTCCGACATGACTAGTCGTGAACCCAAAGTGGCACTAACTTACGGGGACATGCATACATGAATCAACATCGAGCATGTTGGTCAACAGCGTGTGAATCCGGGCTGTAGCAACTGGGCTAACAGGACTCCGGGAACCTAGGCTATAGCAAGCTAGCAGGACTCCGGATGTCACCGCGTGACATTTCCCCAAAGGGACAGACATAGGAACGAAGTGAATCACATGCCGGCCAGTCTAAGTGTTCCGGAGCAGTAGTGCTGGGCTAGCAGGACTCCGGTGAACCGGGCTGTACCGGAGTACTATGGCTCATGGAAGCACAAGACTACATTTCCCCATAAGATAGGCTACCAAGGATCAACAACTAGGTTGTCGGATCCCACACATACCAAGCATTTCAATCATACAGACAATATGCTCGATGTGTGTAAATACAACATGGCATCACAACATAATTCTACGACTCAAGTATTTATCATTAGGCTCCGAAGAGCCAGATAATACAAACATGGGTCTCATGACCCAAGATTCAGAGCATACAAGTCAAAGCACATGCGGAAGCTTAACTTGTCTGAGTACAGACAACTACAAATGAAGAAAGCCGAGAAGCCTGACTATGTACAAGACCCTCCCAAGGGTACAAGATCATAGCGTAGATAACGAGCTAAACGTCAAAGTCCACGAGGAACTACTAGCGAGACTGAAGTCTCTCTGCAAAACATAAATTAAGAAAACGTGAGTACAAATGTACCCAGCAAGACTTACATAAGAACTAACTACTTATGCATTGGTATCATCAAAGGGGTGGTGGAGTTTAACTACAGCAAGCTAGCTTTGACTCGGTGGCTATCCTGAACTATGAATGCAAATAACTCTTTGAGGTGGCGCACACGAGTCCACATATTGACCATATCAGTACACCACTATGGACTCGCTCCCGTCTCCCTACGAGAACGCCATCCATAGCACTCATGCTTATCTTGCGCATTTTAGAGTATCCACTTTCACTTGTCTATGAACTATGCAAGGGGTCGAAGTTTCCATATCCGAGGAATCTGGCTATTCGAATAGATAATGATAATCCTGCAGGGGTGTACTTCTTCACACATGCTCTCGCCACTTACCACCATGTACACATCATGTATCTCGACATCCTTCAAGCGGAAGCCTGGCGAGGGAGTCGGCCACGACCTGACTAACCAACAAGTCTCTAGTCGAGGTTTATCGCCTATTCGGGTTCCATCCGCAACGAGATCCGGCCGGGGTGTCGCTCATGGCCCCAAACGATGTGAGCAGGGTTCCCAAGCCCACCTTCCGGCTGCCACTTGGTACACCGGGCCATTGTGCCTAGTCTGTCCCAAGCCCACCTGTACCGAGTGCCACCTGGTAGACTACTAACACTACCTAAACTAGTTTCAACTCCTGGATAGAGATTAGGTTGCTTAATAAGTCGAGAGAGCTTGGAGCTCCCGGAGCCCAATGTGTGGTAGTAACTATTCATGGATAACAAACACAGAACAAAGTTCCTGAGGACGGCTGCAATGAGACAACCCACCATGTAATCCTACATGGCCTCTCACCGCTACCTTTACCAAATCGTGATCACACACTTAGCTCTCAACGGCAGGACATGTTCACCACGTTCCAATTCATTCGCGATGAATTAGACCTGACTCAACTCTAAGCAGTAGCAGGCAGGACAACAAGCATGAATGAGTAGGCACATCAAGGCTCAAACAATTCCTATTCATACTAGTGGGTTTCATCTATTTATTGTGGCAATGACAGATCATGCAGAGGAAAGGGGTTCAACTACCGCATCATGTAACAGTTGAATCGTTGTTGTCCTAATGCAGTAAAAGAGAGCAGGAGCGAGAGAGTGGGATTGTATCGAAATGAACAAGGGGGTTTTGCTTGCCTGGCACTTCTGAAGATATTATAACTCTTCATCGGTGCCATCGAACTCATCGTCGGGATACGCCTACCGAGAGGGGACAAGCACCGGCAATAGAGAAGAACACAATCAATGCATATGCGACAATATGATGCATGATCATGACATGGAAATATGTTGTGATTTGAGCTAATGCAACCAGTTAAGATTTAAATGAAGTAGGTTTGAATAGATGATTCAAATTCAAACTCCATATATGATAATGTAAATTCCCTTTATTTTTTTGTCCAAAACAGAGGATAAACATTGTTCAAACATGCATGAACATGGTACAGATGGATTCCTCAAATTTTTCTGATAATTTTTCATATATAATTTATTTCATTTGGAGTTACGGTTGATTTTCTGTGAATTTTAGAAGTTTTGGCTATTTTCTGAAATAAATAAATCATTTCTGATTTATTTAAAATCCCAGAAATGTTTACTGCGTCACAGACGTCGTGTGAGTATAAGTCAATCAGGCGAGGCTGGACAAATTGACCAGGGACCGGGTCAAGATTACAAACTAACCTAGTTATTAATTCAGCTAACTTAATACTCGGCTGAGGCCGCTTGTCGTGACCTAGGGTCATTACACAACCTAAATGGGGTAGGCCGGTGTTTAGCTCCGGCGGCAGCACGCGGCGGGGACTCGGCGCGGGCTGTGGTGCCCGCTTCGCAGCGTGGCTGGGCTCGTTCGGAGCCCAGACCAGCGCGTCGGGCGGTGGCGCCAGTCGGCCTGGGGTAAGGCGACAGCGAGGGGCTCGGCCGCGGCGGCCGGAGCTCGGGTGAGGCGCGAGCAGGCGTGCGCGTGTGCGGGCGAGCTGAAGCGCTAGTATGTGCGTGCACGATGCAGCGAGGGCGATGGACACGTCGAGTGGACCAAATGGTCGGGGGGCGCATCGGCGGCGCGCAGGCGGCGGCGTGTGCGGGTGAGCTCGGTGCGGTGGCTACGTGCATAGGGAAGGGAACAGAGAGGGGGGATGACGGGCAGAAGCTCACGGCGATCTTCGTGGAGTGGACGGCGAGCTCAGGGAGGGCCTGAGGCACTCGGGGCGATCGAGGGGGATCTCCGGCGATGGCGGTCGGGGACGAGCTCGGTGAGGGCAGAGGGGCGCGTCCGGCTACGTGGCGAACCGAGGAGGTCGAGGACGTCGAGGCGGAGCTCGCAGGCACGGCGAGGGGTCGAGGAAGTGGCGTGGCGTCAACTACGGCGGCGGCGGCTTACGGGCGCGTCGGCCATAGCGGGTGGGGACGAGGGAGAGAGCCAGGGGGAGAATAGGGATGTCGGCGAGGTCGGGGCGGCGCCGAGGAGGGGCTTCGAGGCGTGGCCACGCTGTCCAAGCGGGCCAGGCGGCCAGGGAGCTGCGTGGCGAGGTCGGCGTGCGTGGGCGCGCTCCTCTCTGCCTGCCTGGCGAGAGGAAGCAGGTGGCTGGCACAGGACAACACAGTGCTGGGCCGGCCAGTGGGCTGCCAGGTGGGCTGCGCCAGGTAACTTCTCTCTCTCTCTCTTTCCTAATTTAGTTTTTGTTTTCTATTTTTCTGTAATTGTTTTGACTTAAATAAAATGCTAAGGCATTTTCAAAAACCCTGAAAATAATTGTGGGCACTTTTGAAAATATTTCCAATATCCCTCAACCACTTTCAGAATTATTTGGGCATTTTAATTATTTATAGCAATTAAATGCCCAAATTCAAAAACTTTATAAATTCATTCAAAAATCCAAAGTGACCTAGGAAAATGTGCACCATTTTTGGCAGAGGTTCTAGACCAATTCAAAAATGATGAACTTTTCCAAAGGAATTTTGGGTTCATTGAAAATGATTTTTTTATTTGAACCTAGTTGGATTCATCTGTGCTAGGGTTTCAACAGTCCCCATTTCAAATTCAAATAAATTTAAGACATGATGCATGGATGCAATGCAACTAATTAAAAAAAATTATTCTAGGGCTGTGACAACTCACCCCCACTAAACAAGAATCTTGTCCCGAGATTCAGGACGTAGGGTAAGAGGAAGAGGGGACTCGAACTATCACAATCTTCATGACCCAACTAAACTTCATAAGAACATTGATTCGTTACATCATGTTGATCTTGACATCCTCGCTTTTGAGATCTTCATCCACGCGACGATGACGGAAAGAAACTCTACTGGGATTGATCTTCTCGAAGATCGAGCTATTCAAGATCAACTCATAGAATGAGATGTTGAAACATCTCGAGTTGAGACACAAATCACACATCGAGAGGGATGGAAGAAACAATGACGAAGTTCGATTTGGTGGGCAACAATTCCATGCTTAAGAAGAATGATGCATGGTTTCTGGGTAGTAAGGGGATAATTACTATGATTCCATAACGGGGCACCTCGGGGAAGGTGACTCGTAGAATTATTCCCTTAAGTGGCAAAAAGAATTACTTTTGATACAGAGATCATTGAAACTTTCTATACCAGCCTAAGGAAAATCACAATTGATCGTTTGAATGAATTCCAAAGAATGGCATACTCAGTTTGGAGAGGAAACTAGAGTTATAGGACAAATCGGCAATGGAAGGCACATTCCAATTGATACCGAGGATATAACCCAGTGACTGAGCGTGCTCTCAAGAACTTGAGCATTTCCGTATTCATCAAGGTTTTACCAACATCCGTGCCGAGGATCCTGGCAACACATCATACTACCATGATGAACGGTGATGGAGGATGCAGATGCAAAGGAGGACATCACTTTCTCAGATTTTTCCTTAGCAATGCCAAGAAGCAAATCTGGATGATCGACCAAGAGACATTTAGCACTCTGCTTCTAGTGTTCTCCTTGATGTGCTAGCGTACCCCATCTATAGATTTGGTTTGGTATCTAGAACATCAAGTAAAAAGGTCAAACTTCAGGAGCACAAGAATCCATAAGGAACAACTGCCGGAGTAAATCTTACAAAGTCCTTATGGGGAGGTGGCCAACTTCCTCAATCAAGATACTACAATGATAAACCTTCCGGCTGGGTGTGTTGGCCATGACATCCACTTTACCGGGTTACAGAGAGACCAATATTATAGTTCCTGGGAAAACATTCCAACCATCATATCTGCCTGAGATTCAGATCTGGTTGGTGTCAGGATATTCCAGACTCATCATGTCTGAAAGGAAGAATTGCAACACAAATCGATGAGATGATGTTGCAAGATTCTCAGGAAATGAACTACGATAGCAAGATCCAAAACATGAGCTGGTTCTGCTACATACCTGTGAACACGCTGTCCAAGACAAGCATGACCACATAGTAGTCTTATAATAAAACACTACCGAGTTCAGGTTGGGAACCATCATTGAGGATAACGTAGTCCTTACATAAGTTATGATTCTTAAGAAGGAACTTATTCGCCTCGAACAAATTAATCAGTGGCTTGGTGTGCTAGGAAACATATATGGAATGGAGGCGGCCAACCTATCAAACCATAGAGTACTTTGCATATAGGCATGACTAACTTGGGATGATTCCAAAGGAAACAAAAACAATCTTTCTCGAATTCACGGCGGCAACTTGCAATGAATGCACATGAATTAGGTGAGTCGCTTCTTTCACCATAACATATATTTCATGAGCTAGCATGATGAAAATGCTTTCAAAATTTTCCAACACTAACTTAGATGTTCAATATGAATCATGGACAGGATGAAAATATTGTCTATGGGCTCAACAACAATCCATCCAGACTTCCATATAGATGGAATTCCACAATTAAGTGAACAAGATGATAGCATTGGTCAGACCCAAAGGATATTAATGGCGTATGCTCGAGGAAACAACCATGAGTAAGACAACATTACGAACATAGTTGGTTCTGATTTGACTTGACGATAGCCCGTACTCAAGTCAAAGTTTTGATAAGGCAATAGATCCAACAACTGATCAAGAGGACCAATCGATGGAGATATCATCGTTCTTCAACACACACACACATAAAAAGATATCCATTAACATGAACTAAGTCAGACAAGCTTTATCTTCCGACTCTCCAAGTTGTTGTTTGGCTTAACCAACTAGCTCAGGGGTATCCAACACAGATTCTTGGAGAATGGGTGGTTTGGAGGAAAACCAACGTGATCATGTACTCAACATAGCGGTCAGGTGACAACCTGGTAATACTTTCGAGAAGATATTCAGAACATCACGAACCACCGGTATGTTACTAAGGTCGAGAACATTCTTGCTTTCCAGAGCAAGACAATATGATAAAGTAAGCAAGGGATTGAATAATCCTAACTCATTCATCGAAGAGTGCACCAGAAATAAGGACTAGGTAGCACGATCAATCTTAGGATGATGATTCAATAACCAGCACGCTAAGAGTGAGAGTATTGTCCATTAACTACCAAGCAACGAGGTTGCTAGGAGTATTGATTTCATACATCACAGTTCACTTGT
Source organism: Triticum urartu (assembly GCF_003073215.2). Taxonomy (NCBI): domain Eukaryota; kingdom Viridiplantae; phylum Streptophyta; class Magnoliopsida; order Poales; family Poaceae; genus Triticum; species Triticum urartu. The sequence continues at coordinate 182,258,291 of NC_053022.1, read as the reverse complement.
CGGCATTCTGGTTGCAACAACACGGGACCGAGGAATGGATAATGATGGCGAGAAGTATCACTTCGTCAAGAATTCATAAGAGGTGGTGCAATTCTCATGGCAATCCTGACATAAAGGGGGTAATGCTCCGAGGTAGAGCAGAACAAAAGCTGGATTGGTATTTTGATCTGCGGAATACAACTACTTTGACCAGTTCAAGAAATGGATGAGGTGCTGGAGTTTGTTTCTCCTAGTCATTCCAGAATAGAATGGCTTGACGGACCACAAGAATAATAGGCATCGATGAACACGAATGCACAACTATTCCTGACTATCAAGTGATAGACTAGGGTCGGAATACAACTGAGGAGGGTTAACTCAAGCAACGTATAATTTTCTGAGTTGTGGACGCATGGATTAGTATGTCGGGCAAAGCTCAAAATTTCTTCTGGATAACCCATGCAGAATAGTAGAACTGGCAGATTCACAATATAGAATGCAGAACTCATCAACAGCACTCTGGTTGTGATCTTTTGGTTCAAAAGAACTTCTGCCATAAGTAGTTCATGGCATCTGGAAGAAATAAATACCACGGACCTCGAGGACTATTGCAAAGGTTACTAATATCCTAAAGGTACGAGCAACACTACCAACACGAGGTAAGTAGAGTGAATCTTGGGTCAAGAACCCAAGAGTAGAATACCTACTACTAACTGGCATCACGAGATGCTTTCGAGAATGGCAGACAGAATCATCACACTGGGAACAAAAAGCATTGCTAGATTACTAGGTGATTCTCTAGGACACCTAGGGTCATAATAATAGCTCCAACATATATGTCGAGGCACCAAAGTACCTCAACTCACTGGCTAGTGTGCTTATTCTGACCAAAAGGACATCGGGAACGGAGGAAGGATTTGCAAATGCATCAGATTATTTAGAAACCTAGAATGACTCAGACAACATAACGGTTGTAAATGCTCAAAAAGATTTGAGACATCTTGCAAATTGGTGGCACAACCACTTATCAACACAATATCAAGGTTCCGAGACCAACTATGAACACACAGAAGTAGTAGAAACTGAATTGGGGCTTAAGTCCAAAAATCCTAGGCAACTACGGTTTAGTAACACATTATCCTGAGAGATAGAAGAGAAGCCTAGTTCTTAACCCCATAGAAAAGATAAGATGACTCAGATCAGAAGGTCATGAGGATAAGGAGTAAAAAGAGCCTTACTTTCCCATCCACAATGAATTCCCTTATATAACTAAAGCATTTCTAGACACGACTTCGACCAGCTTGGCTTGGTAAACCTACAGGCAGTCAGGCTCTGATACCAAAGCTGTCAGGACCCCGATTCCAAGTCACATCGATCTAGCGGGTAACACCTCATATCACTTTGCGGCCTCACGCACGGTATTCCCATGGGTGTCGCCTTACCATGGCCCGGGACCGTTTGCGCCTTTTGGCTCACGTATATGATAGTGTCGCTAGCATCCATATGACAGAGAACCCAGGCCGACATGACTAGTCGTGAACCCAAAGTGGCACTAACTTACGGGGACAGGCATACATGAATCAACATTGAGCATGTCGGTCAGCAGCGTGTGAATCCAGGCTATAGCAACTGGGCTAACAAGACTCCAGGAACCGGGGCTACAGCAAGCTAGCAGGATTCTGGATGTCACCGCGTGACATTTCCGTGAAGGGACAGACATAGGAACGAAGTGAATCACATGCCGGCCAGTCTAAGTGTTCCGGAGCAATAGTGCTGGGCTAGCAGGACTCCGGTGAACCGGGCTGTAGTGGACTACTATGGCTCATGGAAGCACAAGACTACATTTTCCCATAAGAGAGGCTACCAAGGATGAACAACTAGGTTGTCGGATCCCACACATACCAAGCATTTCAATCATACACACAATATGCTCGATATGTGTAAATACAACATGGCATCACAACATAACTCTACAACTCAAGTATTTATTCATTAGGCTTCGAAGAGCCAGATAATACAAACATGGGTCTCATGACCCAACATTCAGAGCATACAAGTCAAAGCACAAGCGGAAGCTTAACTTGTCTGAGTACAGACAACTACAAATGAAGAAGGCTGAGAAGCCTGACTATCTACAAGACCCCCCCAAAGGTACATGATCGTAGCTGAGGTAACGAGCTAAACGTCGAAGTCCACGTGGAACTACTAGCGAGACTGAAGTCTCTCTGCAAAACATAAATTAAGAAAACGTGAGTACAAATGTACCCAGCAAGACTTACATTAGAACTAACTACATATGCGTTGGTATCATCAAAGGGGTGGTGGAGTTTAACTGCAGTAAGCCATCTTTGACTCAGTGGCTATCCTGAACTACGACTGCTAATAACTCTTTGAGGTGGCGCACACGAGTCCACATATTCACCATATCAATACACCACTATGGACTCGCTGTCGTCTCCCTACGAGAATGCCATCCATAGCACTCACGCTTATCTTGCACATTTTAGAGTATCCACTTTCACTTGTCTATGAACTATGCAATGGGTCCAAGTTTCCATATCCGAGGAATCCGGCTATTCGAATAGATAATGATAACCCTGCAGGGGTGTACTTCTTCACACATGCTCTCGCCACTTACCAACATGTACACATCGTGTATCTCGGCAACCTTCAAGCGGAAGCCTGGCGAGGGAGTCGGCCATGACCTGACTAACCAACAAGTCTCTAGTCCAGGTTTATCGCCTATTCGGGTTCCATCCACAAGGAGATCCGGCCGGGGTGTCGCTCACTGCCCCAAATGATGTGAGCAGGGTTCCCAAGCCCACCATCCGGGTGAAACTTGGTACACTGGGCCATTGTGCCTAGTCTGTCCCAAGCCCACCTGTACCGGGTGCCACCTGGTAGACTACTAACACTACCTACAAACACCAGAAACTAGTTGCAACTCCTGGACAGAGATCAGGTTGCTTAATAAGTCGAGAGAGCTTGGAGCGCCCGGAGCCCAATGTGTGGTAGTAACTGTTCATGGATAACAAACACATAACTCAGTTCCTGAGGACGGATGCAATGAGACAACCCACCATGTACTCCTACATGGCCTCTCACCGCTACCTTTACCAAATCGTGTTCACACACTTAGCTCTCAATGGTAGGACATGTTCACCACGTTCCAATTCATTCCCGATGAATTAGACCTGACTCAACTCTAAGCAGTAGCAGGCATGACAACAAGCATGAATGAGTAGGCACATCAGGGCTCAAACAATTCCTACTCATACTAGTGGGTTTCATCTATTTACTTTGGCAATGACAAGTCATGCAGAGGAAAGGGGTTCAACTACCGCAGCATGTAACAGTTGAATCATTTTTGTCCTAATGTAGTAAAAGAGAGCAGGAGTGAGAGAGTGGGATTGTATCAGAATGAACAAGGGGGTTTTGCTTGCCTGGCAGTTCTGAAGATATTATAACTCGTCATCGGTGTCATCGAACTCATCGTCGAGATACGCCTACCGGGAGGGGACAAGCACCGGCAATAGTGAAGAACACGATCAATGCATATGCGACAATATGATGCATGATCATGACATGGAAATATGCTATGATTTGAGCTAATGCATCTAGTTATGATTTAAATGAAGTTGGTTTGAATACATGATTCAAATTCCAACTCCATATATGATTATTTAAATGCCCTTTATTTGTTTTTTCAAAAACAGAGGACAAACATTTCATTTGGAGTTACGGTTGATTTTCTGTGAATTTTAGAAGTTTTGGCTATTTTCTGAAATAAATAAATCATTTCTGATTTATTTAAAATCCCAGAAATGTTTGCTGCGTCAGCATGACGTTAGTGTGACATCATCAAGTCAACAGGGCGGGTCTAGGTCAAATCTGACCAGTGGGCCCAGTGTGTTAGTGTCTAACTAAACTAACCTAGCTTTAGTTAATACTAACCTAACTTAACTAGCCGGGCTGGGCCCGCTTGTCAGTGACCTGGGGGGTCATTAGCACTAACCTAAACGGGGTTAGGCCGGCGTTTAGCCGCCGGCGGTAGCAGACGCGGCCGGGCACTCAGGCACGGGCTGTGGTGCCCCGTTCGCAGCGTGGCTGGGGTCGTGAGAGCCCAGACCAGCGCGCATCGGGCGTGGCGCACGGGCCTGGGGTGGCCGGAGGCGACAGCGAGGGGCTCGGCCGCGGCGGCCGGAGCTTGGGTGAGGCGCAGAGTCGGCGCTACCGTGCGTGCGGGCGAGCTGAACGCGTTAGTATGTGCGCACGATGAGCGAGGGCGATGGACACGTCGAGTGGACCAAATGGTCACCGGGGGCGCATCGGCGGCAAGCGCAGGGCGCGTGCGGGAGAGCTCGGTGCGGTGGCTACGGTGCATAGGGAAGAAAAGAGAGGGGGATGACGGGCAGAAGCTCACGGCGATCGTGGAGTGGACGGCGAGCTCAGGGAGGGCCTGAGGCACTCGGGGCGTCGAGGGGGATCTCCGGTGACGCAGTCGGGGACGAGCTCGGTGAGGGCAGAGGGGCGCGTCAGCTACGTGTGGAACCGAGGAGGTCGAGGACGTCGAGGCGGAGCTCGCAGGCAGGGTCGAGGAAGTGGCGGTGGCGTCAACTACGGCGGCGGAGGCTTACGGGCGCGTCGGCCATAGCGGGTGGACGAGGGAGAGAGCCAGGGGGAGAATAGGGATGTCGGCGAGGTGGGGGTGCGCCGAGGAGTGGCTTCGAGGCGTGGCACGCTGGGTCCACCAGGCTGGCGCCAGGGCTGCCAGTGGTGGCCAGGTAACTTCTCTCTCTCTCTTTCCTAATTTAGTTTCTGTTTTCTATTTTTCTGTAATTGTTTTGACTTAAATAAAATGCTAAGGCATTTTCAAAAACCCTGAAAATAATTGTGGGCACTTTTGAAAATATTTCCAATAGCCCTCAACCACTTTCAGAATTATTTGGGCATTTAATTATTTATAGCAATTAAATGCCCAAATTCAAATACTTTATGAATTCATTCAAAAATCCAAAGTGACCTAGGAAAATGTGCACCATTTTTGGCAGAGGTTCTAGACCAATTCAAAAATGATGAACTTTTCCAAAGGAATTTTGGGTTCATTGAAAATGATTTTTTATTTGAACCTAGTTGGATTCATCTGTGCTAGGGTTTCAACCCCATTTCAAATTCAAATAAATTTTAGACATGATGCATGGATGCAATCACTAATTACAAACAATTTCTAGGGTTGGTGAGCAAGCGTCGCGTCCGCCAGCTTCCGCAATCTCCCCTTGACTGATCTCACGTTGGCTCCAGACTGATAACCCACAAGTTATAGGGGATCGCAACAGTTTTCGAGGGTAGAGCATTCAACCCAAATTTATTGATTCGACACAAGGGGAGCCAAAGAATATTCTCAAGTATTAGCAGCTGAGTTGTCAATTCAACCACACCTGGAAACTTAATATCTGCAGCAAAGTATTTAGTAGCCAAGTAATATGATAGTAGTGGTAACGATAGCAAAAGGTAATGATAACAAAAGTAATGTTTTTGGTGTTTTGTAGTGATTATAGCAATAGCAATGGAAAAGTAAATAAGCGAAGAACAATATATGGAAAGCTCATAGGCAATGGATCGGTGATAGAGATTATGCCGGATGCGGTTCATCATGTAACAGTCATAACCTAGGGTGACACAGAACTAGCTCCAATTCATCAATGTAATGTAGGCATGTATTCCGAATATAGTCATACATGCTTATGGAAAAGAACTTGCATGTCATCTTTTGTCCTACCCTCCCGTGGCAGCGGGGTCCTAGCGGAAACTAAGGGATATTAAGGCCTCCTTTTAATAGAGTACCGGACCAAAGCATTAACACATAGTGAATACATGAACTCCTCAAACTACGGTCATCACTGGGAGTGGTCCTGATTATTGTCACTTTGGGGTTGCCGGATCATAACACATAGTAGGTGACTATAGACTTGCAAGATAGGATCAAGAACTCTCATATATTGATGAAAACGTAATAGGTTCAGATCTGAAATCATGGCACTCGGGCCCTAGTGACAAGCATTAAGCATAGCAAAGTCATAGCAACATCAATCTCAGAACATAGTGGATACTAGGGATCAAACCCTAACAAAACTAACTCGATTACATGATAAATCTCATCCAACCCATCACCGTCCAGCAAGCCTATGATGGAATTACTCACGCACGGCGGTGATCATCATGAAATTGGTGATGGAGGATGGTTGATGATGACGACGGCGACAGATTCCCCTCTCGGAGCCTCGAACGGACTCCAGATCAGTCCTCCCGAGAGGTTTTAGGGTTTGGCGGCGGCTCCGTATCGTAAAACGCGATGAATCCTTCTCCTTGATTTTTTTCTCCCCGAAAGTGAATATATAGAGTTGGAGTTGAGGTCGGAGGAGCTCCAGGGGGCCCACGAGGTAGGGGGCGCACCCTGGGGGGCAGGCTCGCCCCCACCCTCATGGCTAGGGTGTGGGCCCCCTGGTCTTGATCTTTTGCCAGTATTTTTTATTATTTCCAAAAAGACGCTCCATGGAGTTTCAGTTCATTCCGAGAACTTTTGTTTCTGCACATAAATAATACCATGGCAATTCTGCTGAAAACAACGTCAGTCCGGGTTAGTTCCATTCAAATCATGCAAGTTAGAGTCCAAAACAAGGGCAAAAGTGTTTGGAAAAGTAGATACGACGGAGACGTATCAACTCCCCCAAGCTTAAACCTTTGCTTGTCCTCAAGCAATTAGTTGACAAACTGAAAGTGATAAAGAAAAACTTTTACAAACTCTGTTTGCTCTTATTGTTGTAAATATGTAAAGCTAGCATTCAAGTTTTCAGCAAAGATTATGAACTAACCATATTAACAATAACGCTTAGGTCTCATGTTTACTCATATCAATGGCATAATCAACTAGCGAGCAATAATAATAAATCTCGGATGACAACACTTTCTCAAAACAATCATAATATGATATAACAGGATGGTATCTCACTAGCCCTTTCTGAGACCGCAAAACATAAATGCAGAGCACCTTTAATGATCAAGGACTGACTAGACATTGTAATTCATGGTAAAAGTGATCCAGTCAAGTCATACTCAATGTAAAATAATAGTAATGAATGCAAATGACAGCGGTGCTCTCCAACTGGTGCTTTTTAATAAGAGGATGATGAATCAACATAAAAGTAAATAGATAGGCCCTTCGCAGAGGGAAGCAGGGATTTGTAGAGGTGCCAGAGCTCGGTTTTGAAATAGAGGTGAATAATATTTTGAGCGGTATACTTTCATTGTCAACATAACAACCAAGAGATGGCGATATCTTCCATGCTACACACATTATAGGCGGTTCCCAAACAGAATGGTAAAGTTTATACTCCCCCTCCACCAACAAGCATCAATCCATGGCTTTCTCGAAACAATGAGTGCCTCCAACTAACAAGAGTCCCAGGGGGAGTTTTGTTTGCAATTATTTTGATTTAGTTTGCATAAAGCAAGGGATTGGGCATCCCGGTGACCAGCCATTTTCTCGTGAGTGAGGAGCGGAGTCCACTCCTCTTGAGAATAACCCGCCTAACATGGAAGATACGGACAACCCTAGTTGATACATGAGCTATTCGAGCATACAAAACATGATATTTATTTGAAGGTTTAGAGTTTGGCACATACAAATTTACTTGGAACGGCAGGTAGATACCGTATATAGGTAGGTATGGTGGACTCATATGGAATAACTTTTGGGGTTTATGGGATTGGATGCGCAAGCAGTATTCCCGCTTAGTACAGGTGAAGGCTATAAAGAGACTGGGAAGCGACCAGCTAGAGAGCGACAACAGTCATGAACATGCATTAAAATTAATCGACACCGAATGCAAGCATGAGTAGGATATAATGCACCATGAATATAAATATCGTAGAGGCTATGTTGATTTTTCTCAACTACATGCGTGAACATGTGCCAAGTCAAGCCACTCGAATGGTTCAAAAGAGGATACCACCCTGTCATACCACATCACAACCATTTTAACAGCATGTTGGCACGCAAGGTAAACCATTATAAGCTCCTAGCTAATTAAGCATGGCATAAGAAACTATGATCTCTAGTTGTCATTGCAAACATGTTTATTCATAGTAGCCTGAATCAGGAATGATGAACTAATCATATTTACAAAAACAAGAGAGGTCGAGTTCATACCAGCTTTTCTCATCTCAGTCAGTCCATCATAGATCGTCATAATTGCCTTTCACTTGCACGACCAAACGATGTGGATAATAATAATAGTGCACGTGCCTTGGACTAAGCTGGAATCTGCAAGCATTCAATAAACAGAAGAAGACAAGGCAATATGGGCTCTTTTGTTAGATCAACAATAGTGCATATAAGAGCCACTTCAACAATTTAATCATGGTCTTCTCCTATCGACCCCCAAAGAAAAGAAAATAAATAAAACTATTTACACGGGAAAGCACCCAACAAGCAAAAGAAGAACAGGAAATCTTTTTGGGTTTTCTTTTTAATTACTACTACAAGCACGGAAATTAAAACTAGCTAAAAGCTACTACTATTTTTTTTGGTTTTTCTTAAGGTTTATTAAGCACACAAGAAGAAAACATAAAAAGAGAAAATAAACTAGCATGGATATTACAATGAAAAAGTATGAGCACCGACATCTAGCAATTTGTGTGTGAACATGAGTGTAATGTCGGTGAGAAATACGTACTCCCCCAAGCTTAGGCTTTTGGCCTAAGTTGGTCTAATGCCACGGATGGCCTGACGGATATCCAAAGTTGTAGTTGGGGTCGTACTGAGATGCAGCAGTCATTGCATCGTGGGCTGCAGCTTGGAGGCGAGCTATCTCAACTCTCCTCTTATACTCTTCCGCCCCCTCTCTGGTTATAGAATATCTCCCTTTTGCCTGAAAGTCAAAGAAAGTAGAAGCAGGGAGAGCCGCGTGATAGGTGCGTCATCTGCCAAAGATTAGTCGGTACTGGAGGAACTGATCGTTCCTCTCAACAAACTAATGATGAACCATAGCCTCATAATCCAAATAAGCAGGAGGCAACTCAATATCATCCTCACGTATGGTCAAGAAAATTAGCTATGCGGGTTGCATAAATTCCACTAAAGAAATCTCCATTAAATCTATTAATATGCAACCTACGTGCAATAATGGCTCCCAAATTATAAGATTTATCTCCTAACACAGCACTCCTAAGAATACTGAGGTCAGGGACACACATGTGACATGCTTCATCTTTACCGTTAATGCATCTACCTATGAAGAGAGCAAAATAATGTATAGCAGGAAAGTGAGTGCTCCCTATGGTAGCTTGTGCTATATCTCTAGATCCCCCCACAGTTATACTATTAAGAAAATCTCTAAATTCAGATTTGCGAGGTTCACTAGTACTACCCCATTGTGGAAGTTTGCAAGCAGTGGTAAAGTCCCCTAAGTCCATAGTGTAAGAATTTTCATAAAGATCAAACATGACAGTTTGAGAATTACGTGAAGATGAAAATTCAAACCTCCTCACAAAGGAGATAGTGAGATAGTGGTACTGACGGCACTTTTCTTCCTCGAAGCTCACAAGATCAACGTTACGCAAATATGTGTTAAATTCTTCCTTAATTCCTGCTCGATCCATGAAGTCCTCTGAAGGCCATTCACAAGGCCGCACTGGAGCGTCCCTTGGTGGCTCATCGTCAGCATCCCGCATTGCAAGCCTGGGTCCTTGCTTCCTTGAAGCACCACCTTGGTACATTTTCCTAAACATATTGCTTCCTTTGAAAAATTTCTGAAATTTTTAGTAACTTCAAATAAAAGTAAACCAAAGTCAACAAAATTGATAGCAACTACTCCTACAAGTGCCGAGAGCCCATATCATGCATTAGAACTACTTGGAACCATATAAATTTGACATGCAAGCTCAAGAACAGGGTCACCGAAGCAGCAAAAATATGCAATGAATAAAGCACTAGAACAAAAACTAATTGTACTAATGGAGGAGTCACATACCAAGGAACAATCCCCCCAAGCAGTTTTGTGAGAGGTGCTTTAATCAAGGAGATCGAAAATGGTAGCAAAATGAGCTTGGACTCGGGTTTGAGCTGGATAATGGTGTTTGTGGGAGGAAGAAGAAGTGTGTGGGTGCAGGAATAAGTGGAGGAGGGCCACCGTGGGCCCACGAGGTAGGGGGGCGCGCCCTCCACCCTCGTGGCCAGGTGGATGCCCCCCTGCTGTGTTCTCAGTGCCAAATATTCTCAAATATTCCAGAAAAAATCATATTTAAATTTCAGGGCATTTGGAGAACTTTTATTTTCGGGTTATTTTTATATTGCACGGATAATTTAGATAAGAGACAGAAAATACTATTTTTATTTTATTTAATATAAATAACAGAAAGTAAAAGGAGGGTACAGAGAGTTGTGTTTTCTAAATTCATCCATCTCATGATCATCAAAAGGAATCCATTAACAAGGTTGATCAAGTCTTGTTAACAAACTCATTCCGAATAACATGGAACCGGAGAAATTTTGAATAACACTAGGTTACCTCAACGGGGATATGCACATCCCCAACAATAAGAATATCATATTTCTTCTTGACAGTAGGAAGAGGAAATTCAAAACCTCCAAAAATAATCGATGGAATTTTCCCAATAGAATTGATACTATGGACTTGAGGTTGTTTCCTCGGGAAGTGTACCGTATGCTCATTACCATTAACATGAAAAGTGACATTACCTTTGTTGCAATCAATAATAGCCCCTGCAATATTCAAAAAGGGTCTTCCAAGAATAATGGACATACTATCGTCCTCGGGAATATCAAGAATAACAAAGTCCGTTAAAATAGTAACATTTGCAACCACAACATGCACATCCTCACAAATACCGACAGGTATAGCAGTTGATTTATCAGCCATTTGCAAAGATATTTCAGTAGGTGTCAACTTATTCAAATCAAGTCTACGATATAAAGAGAGAGGCATAAGACTAACACCGGCTCCAAGATCACATAAAGTAGTTTTAACATAGTTTCTTTTAATGGAGCATGGTATAGTGGGTACTCTTGGATCTCCAAGTTTCTTTGGTATTCCACCCTTAAAAGTATAATTAGCAAGCATGGTGGAAATTTCAGCTTCCGATATCTTTCTTTTATTATTAACAATTTCTTTCATGTACTTAGCATAAGGATTCATTTTAAGCATATCAGTTAATCGCATACGCAAAAAGATAGGTCTAATCATTTTAGCAAAGCGCTCAAAATCCTCATCATCCTTTTTCTTGGATGGTTTGGTAGGAAAAGGCATGGGTTTCTGAACCCATGGTTCTCTTTCTTTACCATGTTTCCTAGCAACAAAGTCTCTCTTATCATAACATTGATTCTTTGATTATGGGTTATCAAGACCAACAGCAGGTTCAATTTCTATATCATTATCATTGCTAGGTTGAGCATCAACATGAACATTATCATTAACATTATCACTAGTTTCAGGTTCATTACCAGATTGTGTTTCGGCATCAGAAATAGAAATATCATTTGAATTCTCAGGTGTTTCAGTAATAGGTTCACTAGAAGCATGCAAAGTCCTATCATTCTTCTTTTTCTTCCTTTTAGAAGGACTAGGCGCATCTATATTATTCCTCTGAGAATCTTGCTCAATTCTCTTAGGGTGGCCTTCAGGATACAAAGGTTCCTGAGTCATTTTACCAGTTCTAGTAGCCACTCTAACATCATAATCATTATTCTTACTATTCAATTCATTGAGCAAATCAGTTTGAGCTTTAAGTACTTGTTCTACTTGAGTGGTAACCATAGAAGCATGTTTACTAATAAGTTTAAGTTCACCTTTGACGTTAGCCATATAATCACCCAAGTGTTCAAGCATATCAGCACTGCATTTTAATTCTCTACAAAAATAAGCATTGAAGTCTTCTTGCTTAACCATAAATTTATCAAACTCATCTAAGCATGGGCTAGCAAACTTAGTAAATGGGATTTCAACTTTATCATATCTATAGAGAGAATTTACCTTTACTACCTTTGCCGGGTTATCAAGACCATGTGTTTCTTCAATAGGAGATGGATTAAAATTATGCACTTCTTCGACAGGCGGTAAATTAAGACCATGTATTTCTTCAATAGGAGGTAAATTCTTAACATCTTCAGCTTTAATACCCATTTCTTTCATGGATTTCTTTGCCTCTTGCATATCTTCAGGACTGAGAAATAGAACACCTCTCTTCTTCGGAGTTGGTTTAGGAATAGGCTCGGGAAGTGTCCAATTATTTTTATTAGTGAACATATTATTTAATAGAATTTCAGCTTCATCCGATGTTCTTTCCCTGAAAATAGAACTAGCACAACTATCCAGGTAATCTCTGGAAACATCGGTTAGTCCATTGTAAAAGATATCAAGTATTTCATTTTTCTTTAGAGGATGATCAGGCAAAGCATTAAGTAATTGGAGAAGCCTCCCCCAAGCTTGTGGAAGACTCTCTTCTTCAATTTGCACAAAATTATATATATCCCTTAAAGTAGCTTGTTTCTTATGAGTAGGGAAATATTTAGCAGAGAAGTAGTAAATCATATCCTGGGGACTACGCACACAACCAGGATCAAGAGAATTAAACCATATCTTAGCATCACCCTTTAATGAGAACGGAAATATTTTAAGGATATAAAAGTAGCGAGTTCTCTCATCGTTAGTGAACAGGGTGGCTATATCATTTAATTTAGTAAGATGTGCCACAACAGTTTCAGATTCATAGCCATAAAAAGGATCAAATTCAACCAAAGTAATTATACCAGGATCAACAAAGAATTCATAATCCTTATCAGTAACACAGATAGGTGAAGTAGCAAAAGCAGGGTCAGGTTTCATTCTAGCATTAAGGGATTACTGCTTCCATTTAGCTAATAACCTCTTTAGATCATATCTATCATTGCAAGCTAAAATAGCTCTAGTAGCTTCTTCATCCATAACATAACCCTCAGTAACAACAGGCAATTCATATTTATTAGGGGAGAGTCTTCATCATCACTTTCATCAATATTATCAGTTTCAATAATTTCATTCTCTCTAGCCCTAGCAAGTTGTTCATCAATAAATTCACCAAGTGGCATAGTAGTATCAAGCATAGAAGTAGTTTCATCATAAGTATCATGCATAGCAGAAGTGGCATCATCAATAACATGCGACATATCAGAATGAATAGCAGAAGCAAGTTTAGGTGTCGCAAGCTTACTCAAAACAGAAGGTGAATCAAGTGCTGAGCTAGATGGCAGTTCCTTACCTCCCCTCATAGTTAAGGGATAAATCTTGGTTCTTGGATCTTTTAGGTTCTTCATAATGATAAGAAGATATAAATCCCAAGTGACTCAAAGAATAGAGCTATGCTCCCCGGCAACGGCGCCAGAAAATAGTCTTGATAACCCACAAGTATAGGTGTCGGTGTCAAAACTGGCAGATCTCGGGTAGGGGGTCCCGAACTGTGCGTCTAAGGCAGATGGTAACAGGAGGCAGGGGACATGATGTTTTACCCAGGTTCGGGCCCTCTTGATGGAGGTAAAACCCTACGTCCTGCTTGATTTATTCTTGATGATATGAGTATTACAAGAGTTGATCTACCACGAGATCGGAGAGGCTAAACCCTAGAAGCTAGCCTATGGTATGATTGTATGTTGTATATCATCTATCGACTAGCCTGGCCTCGGTTTATATAATGCACCAGAGGCCTAGAATAACAAGAGTCCTAGCCGAATACGCCGGTGGGGAGGAGTCCTTGTCTTGATCGCCAAGTCTTGTGGAATCTTCCTTGTATGCGACAGCTGTCCGAACTGGCCCATGAGTATACGGTCACGGGGGTCCTCGGCCTAATCTAACAGATCGGGAGATGACGTGTTGAGTACCCCCTAGTCCAGGACACCGTCGGTAGCCCCCTGAACCAGTCTTCAAGTTAGGGAAGCTCCTCGATTCTTCTGAACTGTTCTTCATCTTCGGTTGTCGGTCTTGAAAACTAGTTCAACAAATCTTCTCATCTTCGATCTTGAGGATCGCCGAAATGCATTCGACGAGTTTACATGTCGGGTATCCGAGGAGCCCCTTTAAGTTTCCGGCCTTTACCAATGCCTGGTTATTTCTATGCCACACCTCGGGTTTGAAGTTGTTCCCGGGAGGCAGTGTCCTCTTGCGTCCGAGCTCCAACGCCGGACTGCATTCGAGGTATCTTTTGCAGCCGAGCACCAATGTCGGACTGCTTTCCGAGCTCCAATGCCAGAATGTGTCCGAGCTCAAATGCCGGACTATATCCGAGGTGTTATATCACCTTGGTTCAAAAAAGTTGAAGGAGTTTGACCGAGCTTAATGCTGGAAATGCCCTCTATGGAGCCAGCCACTAGCGCCCGAGCTTTATGCCGGACTGCTTCCGAGGTGGTGCACCACCCCGACCGCGCGCTGATTTATTGTGAATATTTTTTATTGGTGCAATTTATTCTCTGCCGAGATATATAGCCAGTAGCCCTCAAGGTGTGTATCGGTCTAAAACCCGAGATGCACCTGAAGGATGACGTAAGACCGTTGATCCCAGTAGCCGCTGAGACTCAGGTTGATTTGCAAAATTGGCCTGAGGATCAAGTCCTAGCTCGGTAGAATACTTCGGGACACAAAAAGCGGCATGCTCAGTCCTCGAGACTCAGGTTGGGTGCGGCCGACCAACCTGAGGATCAAAATCTCATCGGCAACTGTATTGCACTTAAAATTTTCTGCATTGAACAGGCAATGCAGTAGCCCCCGAGACACTGGTCGGGTGGCAACACCAGATCAGGGGATCGATACGCCCCTTTAATATTTGTAAATAATAAGCCCGAAGCCCAGTAGCCCTCGAGCCTTAATGCGGGCATGGGTGACCGAATTAAGGATCGATATCCAGAGTAAAATCACAAATTATGTGTAATGATTCTATGTATCCAAGTACTTTACATCATTAATGCTCGGATCCGCATTGTACAAAACTTTGTTGACTGACCATCGGCTTCCACCTCCTCGGCCCGTAGCCGAGGAGTGTTTGTCCTACTTTATAAAGCCTTTATGAGGGCAAAGATTTACGACAAACAAGGCAATCTGGCCATACAGTTTTATAAACAAAGGTACACAGAGAGATATGTTATGTTACTGTTTAACATAAGAAATGTTTTCCAAAGAAAATAGTCCCGCTATCGGTTCCTTTCTTTGGGTTGTCATGCTAAGCATGATTATGAAACCTCAGCTCTAATGTAAGAGCAAAATATTGAGGATTTAGTTTGGGAGGCCAGTTACTAGCCCCCGGTAGTGTTCGCCGATAGTCGAGGTCAAGCCGTAAACACTTCGGCCAATGTTATGAATGGCCAGTCATTTAACACCGTCATCGGATTGCTGACCAGTTTACGCTTATTGTGACAGTCAGTTTTCGGCTTTCTCCACTGAGGTGCTTAACCATGTGAGCTGGAAGCACAATCACAGTGGTTCTCCCTTTGCACACCTAGCCGAACAAAGCGGAACGTAGGAGGCAAGCGCAGGAGCCGGGAAACCCAACTATTGACCGAAGACACAATTCGAAACCAATGCATATATAGCAATATCCGAGAATGTTTTTGCCGAATCCCCAAAGGTGTCCGGCGCTACATTGCGAGACTAATGCTGGAAACGCACAAATAGTTTAAAAGTGCCAAAAAGCTTGGAAAGCCAAAAAACGTCAGTAAAAACATGACGTCCGAACAAGATCAAGTGTTCGGTGCCAATCCGAAAATTGGAAGAGAAAGAAAAGATTGTGCTTCTGTCATGTTTTGACAACGACCAAGAAGAAAACACATTTACATCTCATATATAAATTTTAAGAGCCCCCAAGTGACTTGGGTAAGAATTTTATGTATAATGATTGTATGTACCGAAGTACTTATATCATATCTTTGTTCAACCGAACTTTAAACGCGTCTTAACCGACCGTCGGCTTCTCCCTCTTCGATCAAGGACCGAAAAGTGTTATGTACTCCACCTGTCGAGGATATCGACAACGTTTCCGATAACCAGGCAACTGGGCCATAAGGCTGTAACAGACAGAGCACGCTCAGGGAACTTATGCTATATTACAGACAAAGTGTAAGAAGCATCTTCGAAGAAAATAGTACCCCCACCGATACCTTTCCTCGGTGCTCATTATTGCTATGAGACTTGTGCAATAGATTTTTTGTACTCATGAGTTCCGTTGTGTGCTGACCATGATTGAAAACAATAAGAGCGCTAGCTTTCGGCTTCTCCCAGTCTGAGGTCAGAGCTCGGAGGACCCGGTCGTGACAATCGCAGAGGTGCTCCCTTTACTCCCTAGCCGAACAATCGAGAACGTAGGGGTAAGCACAGGAGCCAGGCAACCCAGCTTGCAAATCGCTTAAGTCAATATGGTGCATATTGTGGCGTAATACACGAACAAGGAACGAAGCCGTACAAGTATAATCATATGCAAGAGGAAAAAGCTTCATGAAGGAAGCCCCCAAGTAAACGGGGTATTTGAATTTGCATGCCACAAACAAAGTTTTGACAAGGAGATTTTCTACAAGCAACTTTTGCCAAAAAAGTATAATGAGCTTGATGCAGGATAAGGTTCCATCCCCCAAGCCGGTCCCGAGGTGGCGGAGTGGAGAGCTCGACACGCCGAAGTGGTGACATAGCACGGTCAATGCAGGCCGGCAGAGTGATGCCGAAGTCCCCGGATCATTTTCCTGTGCATAAAAAATAGTGCAAACCGGAGATAATAGTAATAATAATAATTAAAAAAAATCGTTGCATAATAAATAATTTATGCAAAGTGAGTAATAAAAGAAATATGACCTGGCGCCGAAGTCAATGTTGATGCATGGGCGTCGACGTGATGCGGTAAAGGCGTGGCGAAGCCTGAATTCACAGGTCGGTCCGAATTCCGGATGCGGCGTTCGCCGGACTATGTACGGAAACTAACCGAACTACCATGCAACCGTCGTTAATGCGGCCATCATTTGATAGACCTGTGTACAGATGATGGACAAACCAGAGTAATAATTCCTTGGGAAAAATGAACCCAAACAAGCAAAAAATACTAGGATCAATAGCACCTGGTTTATTTGTTGTAGCAATCCGAAGAAAGGTGATTCCCAAAATTGGGACTCGATCCGCACACCCATTGCCTGATGGGCGATAAAGCGACGACAAGGCGATGCTGGAAAAGGTTGGCTCGCCGAGGCAAAGCCCTCGGCCTAGATAACGTGACGGAGCTGGTCGGCTAGAGACGCCGAAGTCCCCGGAGTAGGTTGATGAAGAGATGGCGAAGCCCCCGGTCCAGCCGAGATGTCGAAGCCTCGATGTCAGCCGATGAGTCGAAGTAGGTCGGCGTGATGGACACCGGCTTGAAGAAGCAATAGTGCGGCCGTGCCGATGCAGGTCATGACATGGTCAATGTCGGCTTGATGAAATGACCGTGCGGCGATGTTGGTGATGATTTTTCCTTCGCGATGCCAAACTCTTGTTCGGCTTGCCGAGATGAAGATCCAAAGAAGTTGAGCTCGGCTCAATAAAGTGACGATGCATCTAGCAGGTCGGTAGTCTTGGAGCAGTATTGCCGGGCTGGTCTGACACCAGTATGATGATGAAGATGACCTCAGGGGAGGCTTAAAATTTTACGGGCACATGTTTAAAAACGACGCACAATACCCTAGAAGAAAATTCCTCTAAAAAGGTTGTCCAATATCACGTTCATAAAGAAACATGAATTCGGGTCGGATCCGTATTCGCGCAGAAAACGGATCCAAGCATTGGTCCACTCATCGGAAGGTTCCCGGAGTTTGAACCGTCGGATCGAGCTGAAATTTGGAGGGGTGGTAGATATGGGAATTCCTCAGTAGATGGACGGTTGGATCTTCCAAAGGACCACCGAGCTGGGCTCTGGAGACCACGCCCTAAACTCATCCAGATTCACGTCCAGATTTGACAGGGCTCCGGTATATCGTAGATTGCCGGAGATTCCTCATCAGAACTCGACGGAATTTTGCATGGTTGTTGTAGACTCAATTCCGCACAATTCCACCGAAGGGATCGTCAAAGCGATGCTCTAAGAGGTGGTGGCAGTGGATACAAGTTCGCTGTTCGGAAAAACAACACGGTCGCCCGAGGGCAATGTTGACGTTGAGCCCCCGAGCTCCATGGATGATTCCTCCATGATCTTGATAGAGATCGGAGTTGATGTTGAAGAAGGGCCTTGTCCGAACATGACGATCAGAGATGGAGTACGGTCCTCGGTCGAGCCAAGGTGACCAGTCGAGCCGGTGACGAAGACGCCGGCATCGTAGTTGACCTGCAGACGAGCCATCGATCCTTTTGCCGATCACACAGCGGAACTCTCAATGAAAGCACCAATGTCGGTGTCAAAACCGCCAGATCTCGGATAGGGGGTCCCGAACTGTGCGTCTAAGGCGGATGGTAACAGGAGGCAGGGGACACGATATTTTACCCAGGTTTGGGCCCTCTTAATGGAGGTAAAACCCTACGTCCTGCTTGATTTATTCTTGATGATATGAGTATTACAAGAGTTGATCTACCACGAGATCAGAGAGGCTAAACCCTAGAAGCCTATGGTATGATTGTATGTTGTATATCATCTATCGACTAGCCTGGCCTCGGTTTATATAATGCACCAGAGGCCTAGAATAACAAGAGTCCTAGCCGAATACGCCAGTGGGGAGGAGTCCTTGTCTTGATCGCCAAGTCTCGTGGAATCTCCCTTGTATGTGGCAGCTGTCCGAACTGGCCCATGAGTATACGACCACGGGGGTCCTCGGCCCAATCTAACAGATCGGGAGATGACGTGTTGAGTACCCCCTAGTCCAGGACACCGTCAATAGGGGATCGCAACAGTTTTCGAGGGTAGAGCATTCAACCCAAATTTATTGATTCGACACAAGGGGAGGCAAAGAATATTCTCAAGTATTTGCAGCTGAGTTGTCAATTCAACCACACCTGGAAACTTAATATCTGCAGCAAAGTATTTAGTAGCCAAGTAATATGATAGTAGTGGTAACGAGAGCAAAAGGTAATGATAACAAAAGTAATGTTTTTGGTGTTTTGTATTGATTATAGCAATAACAATGGAAAAGTAAATAAGCGAAGATCAATATATGGAAAGCTCGTAGGCAATGGATCGGTGATAGAGAATTATGCCGGATGCGGTTCATCATGTAACAGTCATAACCTAGGGTGACACAGAACTATCTCCAATTCATCAATGTAATGTAGGCATGTATTCCGAATATAGTCATACGTGCTTATGGAAAAGAACTTGCATGACATCTTTTGTCCTACCCTCCCGTGGCAGCGGGGTCCTAGCGGAAACTAAGGGATATTAAGGCCTCCTTTTAATAGAGTACCGGACCAAAGCATTAACACATAGTGAATACATGAACTCCTCAAACTACGGTCATCACTGGGAGTGGTCCTGATTATTGTCACTTCGGGGTTGCCCGATCATAACACATAGTAGGTGACTATAGACTTGCAAGATAGGATCAAGAACTCTCATATATTGATGAAAACATAATAGGTTCAGATCTGAAATCATGGCACTCGGGCCCTAGTGACAAGCATTAAGCATAGCAAAGTCATAGCAACATCAATCTCAGAACATAGTGGATACTAGGGATCAAACCCTAACAAAACTAACTCGATTACATGATAAATCTCATCCAACCCATCACCGTCCAGCAAGCCTATGATGGAATTACTCACGCACGGCGGTGATCATCATGAAATTGGTGATGGAGGATGGTTGATGATGACGACGGCGACGGATTCCCCTCTCGGAGCCTCGAACGGACTCCAGATCAGTCCTCCCGAGAGGTTTTAGGGTTTGGCGGCGGCTCCGTATCGTAAAACGCGATGAATCCTTCTCCTTGATTTTTTTCTCCCCGAATGTGAATATATAGAGTTGGAGTTGAGGTCGGAGGAGCTCCAGGGGCCCACGAGGTAGGGGGCATGCCCTGGGGGGGGGGGCAGGCGCGCCCCACCCTTGTGGCTAGGGTGTGGGCCCCCTGGTCTTGATCTTTTGCCAGTATTTTTTATTATTTCCAAAAAGATGCTCCGTGGAGTTTCAGGTCATTCCGAGATCTTTTGTTTCTGCACATAAATAATACCATGGCAATTCTGCTGAAAACAGCGTCAGTCCGGGTTAGTTCCATTCAAATCATGCAAGTTAGAGTCCAAAATAAGGGCAAAAGTGTTTGGAAAAGTAGATACGATGGAGACGTATCAGGAGGCATCGGCCCACGTGCGTGTGTGCGAGCAGCGGTTGGTGAGCGAAGCGCTCGATCTGGAGCAGGGAAAGCAAAGGCCGGCGATGCAGACGACAGTCAACGGCGCCACTGGACGCGGGACTACAACGTGGCAACAGGAACTTGGATAGGGTCGGGGAAGGGATCTCCCATGGTGGCGGAGCTCAAGATTAGCGGTGGTGGGGTCCTGCTGGAGCTCGTCGGAGGTGGGGCACCGCGAGTCGAGGCGGATCCGGCCGGGGTGGCGCGCTTCGGCGAAGAGCGGCGGCGGGGAAAGACTGGGATGGAGAACCCGGTCGAGGACGACGCGGCGAAGCTCGGCGGCCAGGGTTCCTGCTGATTGCTGCGAGAGGAGAGATACGGGAAGGTAGATCAGCACAGGAGGGAGGGAAGATACACGAGGGAGAAGGCTAGGGAACGGCGCAGAGTCCCTGGATGAGGCGCTTGGCATGGCGGGCTTCGGGAGCTCGCTGCTACCTCTTGAGCATGCGTTGGTTTTCCCTTGAAGAGGAAATGGTGATGCAGCAAAGCAGCATAAGTATTTCCCTCAGTTTTTGAGAACCAAGGTATCAATCTAGTAGGAGACCACGCGCGAGTCACCTCGTACCTACACAAACAAATAAGAACCTCGCAACCAACACGACAAAGGGGTTATCAATCCCTTCACAGCCACTTGCAAGAGTGAGATCTGATAGAGATAATAATAATAAGATAAATATTTTTGGTATTTTTATGATATAAATTGAAAGTAAAGATTGCAAAATAAAATAGATTGGAAACTTGTATGATGAAAATAGACCCGGGGGCCATAGGTTTCACTAGTGGCTTCTCTCAAGATAGCATAAGTATTACTGTGGGTAAACAAATTACTGTCGAGCAATTGATAGAATTGAGCATAGTTATGAGAATATCTAGGTATGATCATGTATATAGGCATCACGTCCGTGACAAGTAGACCGACTCCTGCCTGCATCTACTACTATTACTCCACACATCGACCGCTATCCATCATGCATCTAGAGTATTAAGTTCATAAGAACGGAGTAACGCTTTAAGCAAGATGACATGATGTAGAGGGATAAACTCATGCAATATGATATAAACCCCATCTTTTTTATCCTCGATGGCAACAATACAATACGTGTCATTTCCCTTTCTGTCACAGGGATCAAGCACCGCAAGATTGAACCCAAAGCTAAGCACTTCTCCCATTGCAAGAAAGATCAATCTAGTAGGCCAAACCAAACTGATAATTCGAAGAGACTTGCAAAGATAACCAATCATACATAAAAGAATTCAGAGAAGATTCAAATATTGTTCATAGATAGTCTTGATTATAAACCCACAATTCATCGGATCTCGACAAACACACCGCAAAATAAGATTACATCGAATAGATCTCTAAGAGAATCAAGGAGAACTTTGTATTGAGATCCAAAGAGAGAGAAGAAGCCATCTAGCTAATAACTGTGGACCTGAAGGTCTGAGGTAAACTACTCACACATCATCAGAGGGGCCATGGAGTTGATGTAGAGGCCCTCCGTGATCAATGCCCCCTCCGGCGGAGCTCTGGAAAAGGCCCCAAGATGGGATCTCTTGGGTACAGAAGGTTACGGCGATGGAAATAGGGTTTCATGGTGCTCCTGGATGTTTTCAGGGTACATAGGTATATATAGGAGGAATAAGTAGGTCGGTGGAGCCACGAGGGGCCCACGAGGGGGGAGGGCGTGCCCAGGGGGGTAGGCGTGCCCCCTGCCTCATGGTCTCCTCGTTGGTTGCTTGACATCCACTCCAAGTCCTTTGGATCACGTTTGTTCCAAAAATCACACTCCTGAAGGTTTCATTCCGTTTGGACTCCGTTTGATATTTCTTTGCCGCGAAACATTGAAATAGGCAAAACAACAGCAATTTGGGTTGGGCCTCCGGTTAATAGGTTAGTCCCAAAAATAATATAAAAGTGTATAAATAAGCCCATTAAACATCCAAAATAGAATATATAATAGCATGGAACAATAAAAAGTTATAGATACGTTGGAGACATATCAAGCATCCCCAAGCTTAATTACTGCTCGTCCCTGAGTAGGTAAATGATAAAAACAGAATTTTTGATGTGGAATGCTTTCTAGAATATATTTTTCTCTATTGTGGCATGAATGTTCAGTTCCAAAAGATTCAAGATAAAAGTTTATTGTTGACATAAAAATAGTAATACTCCAAGTATGCTAATCAAGCAATTATGTCTTATCAAAATACCATAGCCAAAGAAAACTTATCCCTACAAAGTCATATAGTTTGTCCATGCTTCATTTTCGTCACACAAAATTCTCTCATTATGCACAACCCTGATGACAAGCCAAGCAATTGTTTCATACTTAGCCTTTTCAAACTCTTTCAACTTTTACGCAATATATGAGCACGAGCCATGGACATAGCACTATGGGTGGAATATAATATGATGATTGAGGTTGTGTGAGAAGGAAAAACGGGAGAAAGTCTCACATTGATGCGGCTAATCAATGGGCTATGGAGATGCCCACCGATTGATGTCAATGCAAGGAGTAGGGATTGCCATGCAACGGATGCACTAGAGCTATAAATATATGAAAGCTCATCAAAGAATCTAAGTGGGTGTGCATCCAACTCGCTTGCTCACGAAGACCTAGGGCATTTGAGGAAGCCCATCATTGGAATATACAAGCCAAGTTCTATAATGAAAAATTCCCACTAGTAAATGAAAGTGACAAAACAAGAGACTCCCTATCATGAAGAACATGGAGCTACTTTGAAGCACAAGTGTGAAAAAGGATAGTAACATTGTCCCTTCTCTCTTTTTCTCTCTTTTTTTATTTGGGCCTTCTTTCCTTTTTTGGCCTCTTTTCTCTCTTTTTTTATTTTTTTATTTTTCGTCCGGAGTCTCATCCCGACTTATGGGGGAATCATAGTCTCCATCATCCTTTCCTCACTGGGACAATGCTCTAATAATGATGATCATCACACTTGTTTTTACTTACAACTCAAGAATTACAACTCAATACTTAGAACAAAATATGACTCTATGTGAATGCCTCCGGCGGTGTACCGGGATATGCAATGAATCAAGAATGACATGTATGAAAAATTATGAACGGTGGCTTTGCCACAAATACGATGTCAACTACATGATCATGCATGGCAATATGACAATGATGAAGCATGTCATAATAAATGGAATGGTGGAAAGTTGCATGGCAATATATCTCGGAATGGCTATGGAAATGCCATAATAGGAAGGTATGGTGGTTGTTTTGAGGAAGATATAAGGAGGCTTATGTGTGATAGAGCGTACCATATCACAGGGTTTGGATGCACCGGCGAAGTTTGCACCAACTCTCAAGGTGAGAAAGGGCAATGCACAGTACCGAAGAGGCTAGCAATGATGGAAGGGTGGGAGTGCGTATAATCCATGGACTCAACATTAGTCAAAAAAGAACTCACATACTTATTGCAAAAATCTACAAGTCATCAAAACCAAGCACTACGCGCATGCTCCTAGGGGGATAGATTGGTAGGAAAAGACCATCGCTCGTCCCCGACCGCCACTCATAAGGAAAGCAATCAAAGAACACCCCATGCTTCAAATTTGTCAAATAATGTTTACCATACGTGCATGCTACGGGACTTGCCAACTTCAACACAAGTATTCATCAATTTCACAATTACTCAACTAGCACACCTCTAATATTACCGCCTTTATATCTCAAAACAATCTATCAAGCATCCAACTTCTCTTAGCATTTAAAATTTATAACCAAAGTGAATTACCATGCTGTTCTAAGGGACTCTCAAAATGATATAAGCGAAGCACATAGAGTATTCTAATAAATACCAATTCATGTGTGTCTCTCCCAAAAGGTGTGTACAGCAGGGATGATTGTGGTAAACTAAAAAGCAAAGACTCAAATCATACAAGATGCTCCAAGCAAAACACATATCATGTGGCGAATAAAAATATAGCTCCAAGTAAAGTTACCGATGGACGAAGACGAAAGAGGGGATGCCTTCCGGGGCATCCCCAAGCTTTGGATTTTGGTTGTCCTTGGATTTTACCTTGGGGTGCCTTGGGAATCCCAAAGCATAGGCTATTTCCACTCCTTGTTCCATAATCCATCAAATCTTTACCCAAAACTTGAAAACTTCACAACACAAAACTTAAAAGAAAATCTTCGTGAGCTCCGTTAGTAAAAGAAAACAAACCACCACTTCAAGGTACTGTAATGAACTCATTATTTATTTATATTGGTGTTAAACCTACTGTATTCCAACTTTTATATGGTTCATAAACTCTATTACTAGCCATAGATTCATCAAAATAAGCAAACAACGCACGAAAAACAGAATCTGTCAAAAACAGAATAGTCTGTAGTAATCTGTAGGTTACGAATACTTATGTAACCCCAAAAATTCTAAAATAAATTTATGACGTGAGTAATTTATCTATTAATTATCTTCAAAAATAATTAACTAAATATCACTCTCCAGTAAAAAATGGTAGCAATTCTCGTGAGCGCTAAAGTTTCTGTTTTTTACAGCAAGATCAAAAAGACTTCCCCAAGTCCTCCCAAAGGTTCTACTTGGCACAAACATTAATTAAACACAAAAACAATAAAAAAACAGAGGCTAGATAAATTATTTATTACTAAACAGTAACAAAAATCAAGGAATAAAAATAAAATTGGGTTGCCTCCCAACAAGCGCTATCGTTTAATGCCCCTAGGTAGGCATAAAAGCGAGGATAGATCTAGGTATTGCTATCTTTGGTAGGCAATCCATAAGTGGCTCTCATAATAGATTCATATGGTAATTTAATTTTCTTTCTAGGTAAGTGTTCCATACCCTTCCTTAATGGAAATTGGAACCTAATATTCCCTTCCTTCATATCAATAATTGCACCAATCGTTCTAAGGAAAGGTCTACCAAGAATAATAGGACATGTAGGATTGCAATCTATATCAAGAACAATGAAATCTACGGGCACATAATTAATTTTTGCAACAATAAGAACATCATTAATGCTTCCCATAGGGTTCTTAATGGTGGAATCCGCAAGATGCAAGTTTAAAGAACAATCATCAAATTCACGGAAACCTAGCAAATCACACAAAGTTTTAGGAATCATGGAAACACTAGCACCCAAATCACATAAAGCAAAACATTCATGATCTTTAATCTTAATTTTAATAGTAGGTTCCCACTCATCATAAAGTTTTCTAGGGATAGAAACTGTGAACTCAAGTTTTTTTTCATAAGATTGTATTAAAGCATCAACAATATGTTTAGTAAAAGCTTTATTTTGACTATAAGCATGAGAAGAATTTAGCACGGATTGCAACAAGGAAATACAATCTATCAAAGAGAAATTATCATAATTAAATTCCTTGAAATCCAAGATAGTGGGTTCATTGCTATTTAAAGTGTTGACCTCTCCAATCCCACATTTATCAATTTTTGCATCAAGATCTAAAAACTCCGAATCATTGGGACGCCTTCTAACTGAAGTTGACTCATCTCCAGTCCCATCATTATCAAGATTCATATTGCAAAACAAAGATTTAATAGGGGACACATCAATAACTTTTAGATCTTCATCATTATTATCATGGAAACTAGAAGAACACGCTTTCACAAAGCAATCTTTTTTTGCACGCATCCTAGCGGTTCTTTCTTTGCACTCATCAATGGAAATTCTCATAGCTTTGAGAGACTCATTGATATCATGCTTATGTGGAATAGATATAAGTTTCAAAGAATCAACATCAAGAGAAATTATATCCACGTTACTAGCCAACTCATCAATGTTAGATAATTTTTCTTCAATCAAAGCATTAAAACTCTTTTGCGAACTAATAAATTCTTTAATATTAGATTCAAAATCAGAGGGCATCTTATTATAATTTCCATAAGAATTGTTGTAGGAATTACCATAATTATTAGAGGAATTACTAAGAAACGGCCTAGGATTAAAATTACCTCTATACGTGTTATTACCAAAATTGTTCCTAGCAACAAAATTCACATCCATAGATTCATTATTATTCTCAACCAAAGTAGACAAAGGCATATCATTGGGATCAGTAGGAGTACTCTTATTAGCAAACAATTTCATAAGTTCATCCATCTTTCCACTCAAAACATTAATCTCTTCAATTGCATGCACCTTTTTACTAGTAGATGTTTTAGTGTGCCATTGAGAATAATTAACCATAATATTATCCAGGAGTTCGATAGCTTCTCCTAAAGTGATTTCCATAAAAATGCCTCCCGTGGCCGAATCTAAAAGATTTCTAGAAGCAAAATTCAATCCGGCATAAATTTTTTGTATAATCACCCATAAATTCAAACCATGTGTAGGGCAATTACGTATCATTAATTTCATCCTCTCCCAAGATTGTGCAACATGCTCTTGATCAAGTTGCTTAAAATTCATAATATCGTTTTTTGACCTTGAAAACAGCAGGAGAGGCTCCTACTGTGTTGCATTAAAATAAAATGGAGATACATCATATGTACATACTCTTGAGGGAAAGCCCTCAAAAAGGGGGGGGGAGAATGAAAAGAGTCGACTGGGGGAAACTAATACAAGTAGTGGGTGACTAAAAAGATCAGTGGAGAGGATTAAATTACAAAGCTAGGGAAAATAAAGTAATATAGTCCCAATGAGTTTTTTTAACTCTAAATTTGAGCCAGAGGAGGTCCTCCTTGGTTCTCCCTCTCCAAGCTGCCAAAGAAGGTGGTATCTGCCTGAAAATAAAGTTGTTCCTTTCCTTCCAAATATTCCAGGCCACAATCCCCACAAATTCAAAGAAAAGTTCCCTGTTAAAAGAACATCTGGCAGCTTGGATGGCTTCTATTCTGGAGAGGTTCAAGTTCCAAACAATCCCCACTTTCTGCCAGCAAGAAGAGCTGAAGGGGCACGTGAAAATTAAATGCTCAATAGTTTCTTCCACCCCAGTGCTACAAAGGACGTAGTTAAATCCTTCATTAATGTTAAAGTGACGTCTTTTGAGCATGTTCCTAGTATTTAATCTGTCTGCCAGCAAAAACCACATAAATACCTTAAGTTTCATATGCAGTTTTGATTTCCAAATCCAAGCAAAAGGAGGAGGCGCCACAATGTCCTTATGACAATGCTCATAGAATTGTTTTGGGAAAATACACTTGCCCCTAGACATAGTTCCAAGAGTTCGCTGCATCCGAGTGATTGAGGCTTTCCGGTTTGAAAGAAAGCACTAATTGAAGTTCCTCGAACGCTTCTGGTGATAGGGGGATGTGAAACATGTCGGACCAATCATTAGAAGCATAGAACTCTGCCACCGAGAAGTCCTCATTAATGACAAAAGAAAAGAGGCATGCAAAACGATCTGCCAGAAGAACCTCATGCCATTTGTCATGCCACATGGCAATATTTTTACCATTACCAACCAACGGGGAAGATATACCTATGAAAATTGACATTAGCTTGCAGATTTGCTTCCACCAAAAAGAACCACAAATCGAGGACACGTGAGGCACATAATTCAAGTAGTAAGAGTCCCATATGAGTCTGACCCAAGGCAGCTCGGTCCTGTTATAGAATTTATCAAGGAATTTGAGCAGGAGACCCTGATTCTGGACTTTGATATTAACAACACCCAGGCCCCCATGCTCCTTGGGGCAGCAAACTCTTTGCCAAGCAACCAAACAGTTATAAGATTCACCTTGTTCATTCTTCTTGGTCCAAACAAATCTTCGTCTCACCTTATCAAAGTAATTTATAAAACCAACATTTAGCTGCAACGTGCACATAGCAAAATTGATCATGGAAGTAGCCGCAGAGTTGACCAAAGTTATCCTAGAAGCATGACAAAGGAGCGAGCATGTGCTGGACAATCTTATCTCAACTCAATCCACAAGAGGCAATAGATCTGTCATAGTAGGCTTGGTGGTGCCGAGTGGGAGGCCAAGGTAGGTAAAAGGCATTTTACCTATCTTGCAACCAAACTCAGCAGCAAGATCGGCAGCAACAGATGGGTCAACATTAATTGGCACCAAAATAGACTTTTGGAAATTAATTTTCAGACCCGAGGAGAGAGCAAAATCTTGGAGGATTTTATTAAGGTGGAGTAGTTGCTCCTTGCAAGCCGGGAGAATAATGATTGTATCACCAGCGTATTGAATGATTGGGAATTTACCCTATCTTGGGATTGGCAGGCTCAGATTTCCTTTAGTAAACTCATCATTAATCACATATTGCAATAACTCCACCACTAAGACAAACAATAAAGGCGACACCGGGTCGCCTTGACGGACTCCTCTTTTTCACTGAATTTTTTTTACCAGGAATAGAGTTCAGGAGCATCGAGGAATGGCCAGAGGCTAGTAATAATCTGACCCACTGAATCCATTTATTATCAAACCCCAACTTTTCCATCATGGAAAAAATCAAATCGTGCTCGACTAAATCAAAGGCTTCTCCGAAATCGAGCTTTAGGAGAACAATTTCTCTATCAGAATGCTCACATTGGTGAATATATTCGAACGCCCAAGCTAAACAATCCTGAATGGATTTACCCTTAATAAATCCATACTGATTCTCATGAACGATTTTGAGGATAACTTTTTGAAGACGATCGGCTAGCAGCTTAGTCAACAATTTAAGACACTAGTTAAGCAACAAAATGGGACGAAAATCATTCACCATTGTAGGTTTTAACTTTTTAGGTATGAGGGTGATTAAGGACGAATTGAGACAGTCCAAAGAGATTCTGCCTTCCCAAAAGCTCTGACATAGGTCATAAAAATCATACTTGACTATCTCCCAACATGATTTCAAAAAACACCCATTAAAACCGTCCGGTACCGGTGCTTTGTCAACAGGAAGATGCTTAACTGCCTTATCAATTTCATCATGAGAAAAAGGTCAAGATAGATCAGAAAGATCAACATTGGCCGAAACAAGAGCATCCAGATTGAACTTCATCTCAATTGGAACAGAAACTCCCAATCTATCTCGGAAAGCATGAAAAAGAACAGGAGCTTTGCTGTCATGATCCTCCAGCACCACCTCGTTTTCTAGAGTCAGAGCGGCAATGGAATTGAATCTATGTCTTTCCGTGGCCATCCGTTGAAAGAACTTAGTGTTTTCAGCCCCAAACTTGATGTAATGAATAGTACACCTTTTTCGCCAGTATTGCTGCTTGTAATCTTGGAGACGGATAATATGAGCTTTGAGAATTTGTCTGAAATTCCATTCATGAATAACTAGTTGACGTTTCTCCTCAATGCCGTCCAAGAGTTTCAGAGCTTTTTCTGAGTTTTCAAGCAGAAAAGAGAGACGCGAGAGGGCCTTACTCCACTGACGCAAGGCGTGAGCAAGCGCTTTAAGCTTACCATTAATTCGTCTGGCGGGATCAGCAATCTGAACTGAAGACGCCCACGAGTTCATGACCACATATTTGAAACCCGGGTGAGAGATCCAGAAATTTTCAAAGCAGAAAAGTTTGGATCTAGCAAAATTGGATTGGACAGAGAAAAGGCATGGAACATGATCAGAAACTGGTCTCGCAAGCGATCTAACCATCGTATTTGGATAAGAGGAGGTCCAATGGTTCGACGTGAGAAACCAATCCAGTTGCTCTAAAAGGGGCTCCTGCTGCATATTACTCCATGTAAACGTAGCACCACAAAGAGGAATTTCCACCAAACTTTGGGATCTGATGATATCATTGAAAGTAATCATATCCACCAAGTCCCCTCCAGGACGGTTTCTATTTGTTGGCGAACGTATGAAGTTAAAGTCACCCATAAGCACCCAATCCCCCGAAGTGCCAATTTGCACATCATATAGCCATGAGACAAAATTTAAACGTTCTTCTCCTATACATGGACCATAGATATTCGCAAGGGTCCAAGCGTGAGACGAGTGCATGGACTTAAATGAGATTACTAAAGCCCATTGCGCTGAGAAACATACTAAACCAGAAAATCTTGCACTATTCCAAATAACCAGAAGCCCACCCGTGGCACCTATGGAGGGAACGAACGCAAACTTATCGAAACGTTTCGGGCAAAACTTACGCAAATAGGAATGATCGAAATGCTCACGTTTTGTCTCCTGAAGACAAATTATCGAGCACCCCGAATTATCAATGTGAGAACACAGTGCCAAATGCTTTTCATCGAAGCCAATACCACGCACATTCCAACAGATAATATTCCATGAGCTAGCAGCATGATTCATACCAAAATAAGGTTCAGAAACTCACACTTGGAATAAAACCTAAGGAGAAATAAAATAAGCCTCACGCCACACAACCAGATAATAAAGGGGGGTCCTGAGTGCACAAACGCAAACATAAACAGATAAAAGCCTACGATGAAGAGAGGCAAAAGGCGCATCAAAGTGAAGAACTAAGGCATCAGATTCAGGGCAGATAATTATCCCTCGGAGCAAGCAGCTTGTCTTCAGAGAGCTTAGTCAGAGGAATGCCACACTCCGCCGACCCCATCTGCTGAATAGTTGCAATCAAAAGAGGCACAGGAGTAGGACTGGGCACTGAAGCAGGAGCAGGATCAGGAACCGCCAGGACCAAAGCAGGAACAATTGCAGATTTGCGCTTACGAGAATCAAACGACATGTCCACCTTGAACCCACGATACATGTTATTGCGACTGCTTCTACGAACTTCAGATGTGATCAGCGGAGTTGCAGCCCTAGGCTTTCCTCCTCTCTTTTTCCCTTAATGAGCAACAGGTGCATAAGATAGGACAGTAGGGGATATGTCCAGCGACCGAGGCACTGAATCGCCTATGATAGCAACATCATCAGAGAAAATTTATAATATCGTTTCTAAGAGAGATGATCTTAGCGGGAGGAAAATACTTAGATATAAAAGCATCTTTGCACTTATTCCATGAATCAATAATATTTTTAGGCAAAGACGAAAACCAAGCTTTAGCACGATCTCTAAGTGAAAACGGAAATAACTTAAGTTTAACAATATCATTATCCACATCTTTCTACTTTTGCATATCACACAAATCAAAAAAGTAGTTTAGATGGGTAGCGGCATATTCACTAGGAAGGCCAGAAAACGGATCTTTCATGACAAGATTCAGCAAAGCAGTATTAATCTCACAAGATTCAGCATCGGTAAGAGGAGCAATCAGAGTGCTAATAAAATCATTATTGTTGGTATTGGGAAAGTTACACAATTTAGTATTATCTTGAGCCATCGTGACAGGCAAGCAATCCAACACACAAGCAAACAAGAAACAAGCAAAAGAGGCAAACTGGAAAAGAGAAGGGGAACGAAAAAAGAGGGCGAATAAAACGGCAAGGGTGAAGTGGGGAAGAGGAAACCGAGAGGCAAATGGCAAGTAATGTAATGCGAAGGATAAGAGTTGTGATGGGTACTTGGTATGTCTTGACTTGGCATAGATATCCTCGGCAACGGCGCCAGAAATCCTTCTTGCTACCTCTTGAGCATGTGTTGGTTTTCCCTTGAAGAGGAAAGGGTGATGCAGCAATGCAGCGTAAGTATTTCCCTCAGTTTTTGAGAACCAAGGTATCAATCCAGTAGGAGACCACGCGCGAGTCACCTCGTACCTACACAAACAAATAAGAACCTCGCAACCAACGCGATAAAGGGGCTGTCAATCCCTTCACGGCCACTTGCAAGAGTGACATCTGATAGAGATAATAATAATACGATAAATATTTTTGGTATTTTTATGATATAAATTGAAATTAAAGATTGCAAAAGAAAATAGATTGGAAACTTGTATGATGAAAATAGACCCGGGGGCCATAGGTTTCACTAGTGGCTTCTCTCAAGAGAGCATAAGTATTACGGCGGGTGAACAAATTACTGTCGAGCAATTGATAGAATTGAGCATAATTATGAGAATATCTAGGTATGATCATGTATATAGGCATCACCTCCGTGACAAGTAGACCGTCTCCTGCCTGCATCTACTACTATTACTCCACACATCGACCGCTATCCAGCATGCATCTAGAGTATTAAGTTCATAAGAATGGAGTAACGCTTTAAGCAAGAAGACATGATGTAGAGGGATACACTCATGCAATATGAAATGATATAAACCCCATATTTTTATCCTCGATGGCAACAATACAATACGTGTCGTTTCCCTTTCTGTCACTTGGATCGAGCACCGCAAGATTGAACCCAAAGCTAAGCACTTCTCCCATTGCAAGAAAGATCAATCTAGTAGGCCAAACCAAACTGATAATTCAAAGAGACTTGCAAAGATAACCAATCATACATAAAAGAATTCAGAGAAGATTCAAATATTGTTCATAGATAGTCTTGATCATAAACCCACAATTCATCGGATCTCGACAAACACACCGCAAAAGAAGATTACATCGAATAGATCTCCAAGAGAATCAAGGAGAACTTTGTATTGAGATCCAAAGAGAGAGAAGAAGCCATCTAGCTAATAACTATGGACCCGAAGGTCTAAGGTAAACTACTCACACATCATTGGAGGGGCCATGGACCCTAGTAGAAAATTGAGCTTTAAAACCGGTTCATAAGGGCCTTTAGTGCCGGTTCCATAACCGACACTAAAGGGTGGGCACTAAAGGCCCCCCCCTTTAGTACCGGTTCGGCATGAACTGGCGCTAAAGTGCCACCACGTGGCATGAGCTCGCGCCCTGGTATGGGGAACTTTAGTACCGGTTGGTGTTACCAACCGGTACTAAAGGTTTTTTTGAATTTTTTTTGATTTTTCTAAATTATTTGATGATTTAGTCTCTAATCACCTCTCTTAATTGCTCAAGTGTGGATCACTCTTTCCAAATCGCCTAACTTCCCGGCCGGTCACCCATCCTCTCACTCCCCCAGCCTGAGCACGCTTAACTTCGGAGTTCTATTCCCCCTACATTCCAAGTCTGCACTTGTTGTTTTCCTGACAAATGTAAGCTGTCAATCCTATTAACCCTCAGCAGTTTAGCTTGAGCATTAGGTCACATGTTTCACCGTTTGAGTTTGAAACTATTATTCTAAAAAACAGTAATTATTTAGTAACACTAATATTTCTTGAATAAGTTTGACCATAGTTTGACCATAGTTTGACCACAGTTTGACCATAGTTTGACCAGATTTGACCAAAATTCAAAAAATTGAAATAATTATTTAGTAACACTAATATTCTTGAATAATTATGTAGTAACATTAATACTTCTTGAATAAGTAGTTTGACCGGATTTAACCAATTTTTTTTAAAAAACTGAAATTTGACCATATCTTTTTTTCCTTTTGGAATTTGAGGATTCTAAAAAATTGCAAACAAGCCGTAGGCAGTCTCCATCGGATGCGGATTTTCGTGCTGAATTTTTTGATATATTATACGTTTTTTTTCCAACATCGTATGCAAAAGTTATAACCGTTTTACATTTTCCCTACACTTTTTGCAAAACATGTCCAAATTTAAGTTTTCAAATTTTCCTAACTAGTAGATGTAGTAATATAACTACCTCTCGAAGGATTTTATTTTTTGAAGTTTTTATCATTTTCTTTTGATTTTTTCAAAATTGAAATGGCGATACACCGGGGGGGATAGAGTTTGAAAATTGGCCCCTTTAGTGTGGGTTCGTGGCACAAACCGGTACTATAGGTTAGACCTTTAGTACCGGTTTGTGTCACAAACCGGTACTAAAGGGGCCCGTGGGGACCCGGCCTAACGCCAGCCTGCCACTACCCCTTTAGTACCGGTTCGTGGCACGAACCGGTACTAATGCATATGGTGCCTTTAGTGCCGGGCCAACTTCAAACCCACACTAATGTGTCTCACATTAGGCCCTTTTTCTACTAGTGGGAGTTGATGTAGAGGCCCTCCGTGATCAATGCCCCCTCCGGCGGAGCTCCGAAAAAGGCCCCAAGATGGGATCTCTTGGGTACAGAAGGTTGCGGCAGTGGAAATAGGGTTTCGTGGTGCTCCTGGATGTTTTCAGGGTACATAGGTATATATAGGAGGAATGAGTAGGTCGGTGGAGCCACGAGGGGCCCACGAGGGGGAGGGTGCGCCCAGGGGGGTAGGTGTGCCCCCTGCCTCGTGGCATCCTTGTTGGTTGCTTGACGTCTACTCCAAGTCCTCTGGATCACGTTTGTTCCAAAAACCACACTCCCGAAGGTTTCATTCCGTTTGGACTCGGTTTGATATTCCTTTTTTGCGAAACACTAAAATAGGAAAAAACAACAATTTGGGATGGGACTCCTATTAATAGGTTAGTCCCAAAAATAATATAAAAGTGTATAAATAAGCCCATTAAGCATCCAAAATAGAATATATAATAGCATGGAACAATCAAAAATTATAGATACGTTGGAGACGTATCACTCGCCATCGAGCCTCCTGCTCGATCCGGAGGTGGGGGCTTGAGGGTGAGGGGAGAACAGGTGCTGCTGGTTGGTTCAATTTGGAAAACAAGGAAAGGGCTAGGTGGATTGGGAGGGGATCCCAAGGAGGATGGCGGCGCATGATGGGATGGATGGGACATCTCCTAAAAATTAGGGTTTGGTCTGATTATAAATAGGAAGGGGAACTAGATGCTGGCGATTTGGTCCCTCCGATGAAAATCGGTTGGTCGAGAATAAATAGCTTAGGAGAGTCCAACGAGAAACCGATGATGATTTAGGGATGTTTGGGGATGATCCGGATCCAACGGTCATGACTGCTCGAGTTGGGTTTGGGAAGTTTCGGACACGCACGCAAAGGGGGTTAGGTGGTCACGGTCAAGAGGGAAGCAAAAACCCGATTGGTCTGGAATGGTCAACGAAGGCAAAGCGGTCCGAGGGAAGGTGATGAAGGCAAAGGGAGAAACGGCAACGACGAGCGTATGAAATTTTTTGGAAGATGACGGCAACAGAGTGTCGATGCATTGCAATGATGCGATGATGAATGCAACAAACAAATAAATAACAGATCTGACACGCAAAACATGGAAGGCAACTGGGAAGGCATCTCGAGCATCGGTCTCGGGGCATCACAACACTCCACTAACAAGAGATCTCTTCCCGAGATCTAAGGATGGCACCGGAGAGGCTTATTTGACAAAAGAGTGAAACCAATAAACCTTGAGAGGTTAAACAAATTGAAAGAAGGAATCCAACAAAGATGCAAGAAGTTGAAAACACTCTGTTATAACAGAGGAACAAAGAACATTGCGAGAACCTTGTAGGTTGAAGGACAAGAAACAAGAGCTTAATGGACCAAAAAGAATATGAAACCACACCGGTAGAAAAGAGAAACAAGGAACACCATGTGAACCTTGGAGTTTGCAAAGCTATGAATGACGAGAACAATGGACAAGAAGTACATGCAAGCACTCCAGTTGAAACGGGATGTACAAGGAACGATAAAGATCAATTACGACAACACTCAGGTTAAAACAAGATAGAGAAGGAATAAGAATGATATAATTTGGACAACACTCCGACTGTAAATGGAAGGAATTGAACATGAACTTTACAAGATGAGAGGATGCTTTATGAAATCAACAACACACTGCCTCCGGAACTAGTGAAAGAAAGGCACAAGGGGTAAGAAAGATTTCAGACAACACTCCAGTTGAGAAGGGAGGCAAAACTTGATAAGATGAGAGAACTTGACTGAACGACATGACACTTCGGTTGAGTGGATATGCAAAGGAAAGAACATGATCTTTGACAAAAATTGGGATGATGGGTCAAAGAGAGCAACATCACAATGCCTCCGGAAGAAATGAAAGAATGGAATTTACTGAATGGAGGAAAACAAGATCTTGAAAGAGCACGCTTATAGGAAATGCTAGAACGGAGTTGTTGGATTATCAACAATGAACGTATAAGCTTGTTGTGGGCTTATGGACAACATCTCAAAATTATGAGGTGGAATTCTGCCATCAATGAAAACAAAGATTGATTGAGATCAATGAAGAGATGAAAAGTTCTTCACCGAGATGAGAAGGAGAAAATTGGATCATTGATGAGCACCACAATAGCAACATTCCTTAGGGAAGGCTTTAGTGTAATATAACCCAAGATAACTCCAACAAAGAGATTGATGTGTTTAAAGATCTCCTGAGCGAAGAGAAAAAAATGATGGGTTTAAATATGTCATTCCTAAGCACTTGTGAATCATGAAACATGAAGGAAATTGTCAAGAATGACATAACACCATCTCAAAAGATAAGATAGAGAGAATTGCACTTTGGGAGGCAAGATGAAGAATGCTTGAACTCCTCAAACAAAACATGTGTTGAGCACCCTGTTTAATTTTGAGTATAGCTTGGCGGATCATAACTCAGAGATAAATCTTGACGAACAATTGAAGAATGAAAGGAATCCTTGATGAACCACCATGTAGAGCCTCCATGAAGAACTCCGTTAACAAAAAGGATGATAAAAGGAAGAGAAGTTGAAAACACAAGGTGAAGCCTTTCAATGATTTAGATGGAGCTTCACGACGAGATAATTGAGAGAGGTTGGGACTCCAGAAAATGTATGAACCACTTGAACCAAGAATTTACTCATCATGAACAAACTCTGGAAGAATGAATCAATCACTTGGGTGAAGCAAGAATAAGAATTATGATGCGCATCCTTCACCAATTTCAATTGATGACAAGCAACGGATTTGACATACTACTTATTCTTCTTGAAAAGATTGAAAGAGATATAGTAAAACTTGGGAAGGTCTTCAACGAACCACCGGTAGGATTGAAACAACGAATAAATTAATATGAGAACATAGGAAGAGGAATCTTGAACAACCGTCGTAAGAATTAAAAACGAACAAAGAAAAGATAGTGAAACACCGGGAAGAGTTAGAAAATGAATGAAGATACTTGAGAGAATTTAGATACAAGTGAACGAAGAGATCCTGAGGTGATTAGAAAATACTTGAGTGATGCCCCGGTAAGATTTGGAGAACGAGAACTGAAAGCTGGAATGAATAATTCTGAGATGATGGGACCTGGAGAATCTAACTGAAAAGACTCCTGGATTGCTCCAGATGGGTGAAAAGAATTCTCACAATTGAAAACAATTATGAGAGGATGGCAGCCAGCTGGAACTACGCATCTTCCAGAGAACGCACCAAGATTTAGGAGAAATCCTTCTTCGATCTACAAATGTCTGAGAATGATGATGAGAACTACCATGATAACTGATGAGACACCCCGGAAGAATGAAAAGCGAAGAGGTTGAGCCAATGATGAAAAATAATTTGAAATCGATCTTGGAAAACATCTGACTGATGAAATTCATTCTTACGTCAAACTTCGAAAAGAATTTGTGAATATCTCCGGGAAAATTAGAAGATCCAGGTAAGATCCTGGGAAAAGACCTATGGGTTAGGGCCCACTCAAAGATACACCACTGAATGATTTAAAAGAGAGATTGCACCGGTTGAATTAAATGGCTCAAAAGAGATAACAACCTCGAGATAGCTTGAACGGGTTAGGAATGAAAACACAAATCACCTGAGATATCTTCAGTACTCCAGAACAAATGAATGGCGAGAAGTGGATGATCAAGAGGTGCAACGACATGGGAAAGCATTTGAAAGAGGAAAGGGATATGATCAACACCGAAAGCTTGAATTGAATCCACCGGAGAAGAAAAAGAACAAAGAATGATGAACTTGAAGCTTCGTTAGTATCTTCCTGAGAATCACTGGATAAGAACATTGACAGAAAAGAATGGAGAGACACCCCATCAATAAAAAGGATACTTGATTAAGAAATCTGAGTCCTTGAAGGAAAAAGGTGGGAGGGCGGGAAAACAAATGCAACTTGGAGACTAATGAAACAAACACCGTTGAGAAAAACTTAGAATTGATCTTGCGGATGTTGAAATGATCGGATCCACTTGAAGAGAAGCACACCGGTTGGAAAAGAAATAACAAGACAACCTTGATGATCAAGAAGGATTAGCATACACATAGAAATATGAGAACACCACTTGGAAAAGGTATGGAATCAACACTTGACATTGGAGCAACTCGAATACCACAACTCAAAAACAAAACAAAGATTTGGCTTGCAGAATAAGCTGCAACAAACATATGATTGACCCCATATCGTATCATGTGTCTGCTGGAAAGATATCCTACAAGATATTTGAATTCCCACCTATAAACTCCCAAAACTTTCTGGTTATGCAATCTGGTGTTGGGGATACAGGGGTTAACAATATATATCACACAAGTAACAAGCCCTACGCTCCAACTGTATCCATCCGTCAACACATAACCAAGAAACCTTCAAAAATCGTGTACCTCAACCTTTGAGAAGCATCTGTTATATGAGTTATGGCAATACTCCCGAACTCCCGCCCCAGTACTGGGTGGCGTCGAGGTTATCTCACCAACAACTGCATAAAAGAGATTTTCGATGTCGGCAAACTCAGGTATTCCAGAACTGCAATGATAAAATTGTGACGACAACACCTCAGAGCTCAACTCCCCGGGACACTGCCACAACCCCTAAATGTTAGCAGGCACCAAGAACAATGTTCTTGTCACAGGAATATCAGAACGATCCCAAGATACCCGCGTGATCCTAATTTTTTTTAGTGAAATTTGAGGAGAGGAAAGTCAAAACATATACGCCAGGAGACCTCACCAGAGCGACGAAGGGACCGAGGAGTAAAAAGAATCCTACTCTCCAATATATATATAATCCTAAGACTCAAAACATTTTTTTTCTAGACTCAACAACGTCAGCGATTCGATCAAGCAGGGGGCTCCTAAGTCGGGGATGGATCTGATACCAACTTGCAACGCCCATGATGCGGCTATATCTCCCACATGTCGAGGCACGACTTAGAGGCATAATCGCATTGTGGTTTTGTGGCAAGAAGGGTCATCTTCACACAATCCCATGTAATGAACAAGAAAGGGATAAAGAGAGTTGGCTTACAATCGCCACTTCACACAATACTAAAATAAATCATACATCATCCAAAATACACACATAGACCGACTACGGTCAAATCCAAATGAAAAAGAAGATAACCCCAAATGCTAGACCCTCGATCGTCCCAACTGGGCTCCACTACTAATCATCAAGAAATGAAACATAGTAACGACCAAGGTCCTCGTCGAACTCCCACTTGAGTTCGGTAGCATCACCTGCACTGGCATCATCGGCACCTGCAACTGTTTGGAAGTATCTGCGAGTCACGAGGACTCAGCAATCTCACACCCGCGAGATCAAGACTATTTAAGCTTATGGGTAGGATAAGGTAATGAGGTGGAGCTGCAGCAAGCACTAAGCAAAATGGTGGCTAACATATGCAAATAAGAGTAAGATGAGAAGCTACGCAACGGTCGAAAAGTTAGAAGTGATCAAGAAGTGATCCTACACCTACTTACGATCAAACATAACCCAAACCGTGTTCACTTCCCGAACTCCACCGAAAAGAGACCATCACGGCTACACACGCGGTTGATTCATTTTAATTAAGTCAAGTGTCAAGTTCTCTACAACTGGATATTAACAAGTTCCCATCTGCCACATAACCGCGGGCACGGTTCTCGAAAGTTTATACCCTGCAGGGCTGTCCCAACTTAGCCCATGACAAGCTCACGATCCGCGAAGACAATCCTCCATCGCAGGACACCCGATTAGGCTCAGAATCCCGGTGCACAAGACATTTCGACTATGGTAAAACTAAACCAGCAAGACCGCCCGACTGTGCCGACAAATCCCGATAGGAGCTGCACATATCTCGTTCTCAGGGAACACCGGATAGGTCAAGCTATGAGTAAAACCAGCCCTCAAGTTTCCCCGAGGTGGCCCCACAGGCTGCCCATTTCGAACCAACACTCAGAGGAGCACTGTCCCGAGGGGGGTGGGGGGTTAAAATAAAGATGACCATCGGGTTTGCAACCCCAAGGGAAAGTTACTTGTTGTTAGGTAAATGTAAAACCAAGGTTGGGCCTTGCCGGAGGAGTTTTATTCAAAGTGAAGTGTCAAGAGGGTCCCATACCCCTCATCATGTTAGGCACGCAAAATCAAGGAACATAACACCGGTATGACGGAAACTAGGGCATCAAGAGTGGAACAAAAGACTAGGCGTAAGGCCGAGCCTTCCACCCTTTACCAAGTATATAGATGCATTAAATTAAATAAGAGATAATATGATATCCCAACATATCCATGTTCCAACATAGAACAAACTTCAACTCCACCTACAACTAACAACGCTATAAGAGGGCTGAGCAAAAGCGGTAACTTAGCCAAACAACGGTTTGCTAGGAAGGTGGGTTAGAGGCTTGACATGGCAATATGGGAGGCATGATAAACAAGTGGTAGGTAGCGCGGCACAGAGATAAAACGTGCAACTAACAAGCAAAGATAGAAGTGATATTGAGGGTAGTGGTCATATTGCCTGAGATCCCGCAAGGAAGAAGAACGAGTCTAAGAAGTAGACGAACCAACGTAGACGAACGAATCCTCACAACTCTGGAATGAAACCGAAGCTAACGAGAGAAGCAAACTGGAAAGAAGCAAGCAACGTGGTAAACACACAAGCGTAAACATGGCATGATGCACAACCAAGGATGATGTGCATTACCGAGAGGGTCCAGAGATACCTCTTTGATACATGGAGTGACAAATCCTAATCTTGATCTATGCCAACTCAACAAACACCATCGGAGACACCTGTAGAGTATCTTTATAATCACCCAGTTACGTTGTGATGTTTGATAGCACACAATGTGTTCCTCCGGTATTCGGGAGTTGCATAATCTCATAGTCTGATGTATAAGTCATGAAGAAAGCAATAGCAGAAAAACTAAACAATCATTATGCTAAGCTAACCGATGGGTCTTGTCCATCACATCATTCTCTAATGATGTGATCCCTCTCATCAAATGACAACACATGTCTATGGCTAGGAAACTTAACCATCTTTGATTGACGAGCTAGTCAAGTAGAGGCATACTAGGGACACTCTATATGTCTATCTATTCACACATGTACTAAGTTTACGGTTAATACAATTCTAGCATGAATAATAAACATTTATCATGATATAAGGAAATATAAATAACAACTTTATTATTGCCTCTAGGGCATATTTTCTTCAATAATTACTCAAGGCTGGTCTGGTTTGGAGAATAGGTACCGGAGAAAAGGTAAAAATATAGAGAGACAATTGGATCCCAAGGAAGGAGGGACTCAAGCCAGCCAAATTCATTCGGCGCTTGAGGATAAAATGGGTAAACCAGCTTATGATGGTCGACGGTAGTGGATGGGATTTAGATCTAATATACCAGTTATTTTATCATTTTGATGCGGAGGCTATTTGCAACATCAAGCTCCCGAGGACGCCGGTGGATGATGCACTAGCTTGGCATTTTGAAAAATCTAGTATATTCTCAGTCTGGAGCGCGTACAGGTTGGCAGTCTCGATCCAGAACCAAGCTAGCCAATCTACCTCTAGCTCCACAAATGAGGCGGAGGATCGCAGCATTTGGGACGTCATTTGGAAAGCCAAAGTCCCTGAGAAAATTAAAATTTTCGGTTGGAGAGCTGCCACAAATACTCTAGCCACAACAAATAACAAGTGGAAGCGGACTTTGGAGGTAGACAGTACATGCAAAATTTGTGGCAGTAAGGAGGAGGATGAATTCCATGTAGTTGTCTCATGCACCAAGAGTAGAGCGCTAAGACATAGGATGAGAGAGGAGTGGGATCTCCCAAGCGAGGCACATTTTAAATTCACGAGGGTGGATTGGCTTCAGAATCTTCTCATACCTTGTGACTCGGAGATGAGAACAAAAATCCTGCTTCTCCTCTGGCGTTGTTGGTTCCTCCGGGATGACTGCATCCATAAAAATGGAAAGGAGCTCATAAACAGATCAGTGCAATTTCTGAAACAATATGAGGAGGAGATCATTGGTTGTGGAACAGTGGATGTCGATGGGAGGGGCAAAGCACAAATGCAAAAGTGTGCATCACATGCATCAGCTGGGTGGGAACCTTTGCCTCAACAGAGAGACGAGACCACCCTGCAGGTTGCTCTGCCCGGCACCCTAACTTAAAACCAACGGCGTCCACCAGCTGCAGGTACGATAAAACTGAACTCTAATGTGGCGCACCTGGCTGACAGCGGAAGATCCTATGTGGGTGCAATTGCATGGGACCACTGAGGAAATGTCCTCTTCCCGCTTTCCAAATAGATCAGATAGTGCTCGTCAGTAGAGTAAGCTGAGGCACTGGCCCTGCTCAATGGGCTGCGGAGTCTCTCTGATGTTTACATGGGGGCAATCATTGCGGAGATGGAATGCTCCCTACTGGTACTCGGTGAGTGCTGACATTAAGAAGGA
Source organism: Triticum urartu (assembly GCF_003073215.2). NCBI lineage: Eukaryota > Viridiplantae > Streptophyta > Magnoliopsida > Poales > Poaceae > Triticum > Triticum urartu. Next base: position 182,215,600 of record NC_053022.1, on the reverse strand, counting down.
ACTTGAAAGTTTCAGTGAGGCTTATGTGGTGCACATCGGTAGAAATCAAAATAAGATGGCCCACATTCTTGCGACGCGTGCCAGAAGACAGGTGGACGTGCAAATGATGGCGGGCGTCCCAAATGACCTGATTGCTGAATTAGCTGCCGACTTAGTGTTGGTGGTAGAGTAGCTAGGTACTCTTGTTCCTAAAAAATGATTATCGTCTCCTTGATAACTCAAATGAGAAAACCTTTGGGAAAGGAGAAAAATCATTGGTGAGTTTGGAGAACAATAAATATGCTTTGTATACTTTCCTTTTTTTAAAAACCAGTAGGGAAAAATAGAAACTATTGCATATGTTGCCTTGTTAAAACCTTTTATGAGAAACTTCGAGAGAAAGCTCATAAGGCAAAAGAGTGCGATCTTATATGTCACTGAAAACTCCTTTAAAACCCAGTGGAAAATATAAGGAGAAAATATATGACATATCATGATAATTGTCTCTTCAACTCAATATGGGAAAACCCATAGAGTTTAGAGGACAATAAATATGTCGTGTATACTTTCCTAAAACCCCCGGTGGGGAAATCAGAAAGTATGACATATGATTTCATGTTGATATTACCTCAATAAAAACCTTGATGAGAACCTATAAAAGGAAACTCATAAAGGGAAAAAGAGTATAATATGTTGCTTTGAACATGGGTAATTCTGGAAGATACTCTGATTGATACTTGCATATCTTGAAGCCGTCGAATACCAATTCCATAAACATGTTTATAGAATATTTAATTTGGTAGAGACTTCATGGTTGTTACCTGATTTAACTTGCAAGATGAACAATATAAAGATAGTGCTTACTATGTACCCTGTTTGCATCCAGACAACACAAGCAACATTACATTTGAGATAATGGTTGGTGGATGCAGCCACTAAGCTCTATTTTGAAGAATTTTATGGTATGGCTACCACACCTAGGAGGAACACAAAGCTTCTCTATGATCTAACATGTTGGGTATCTGATTGATTTATCCAATGATAATGCTATCCAGATTTCTCTGAAACTAAAAAACCAGGACAAGATATTTGATGCCTTGGAGATATAGAAAGATATTCTTGAGCCCTAACCAATTATGTGTGGTGGGTCCAATGGCACTAGGATATGAAACTTTATGTCCCAATATCGCATTCTCATAACTCATGGCTTTAATGGATCTTCCTCTACGTCTAGATAACGAAGCCATGCAAGTTATGGATGCATAAGATTTGTCCATAGTGAATTTCTCCAATATATTTTGGATATAGACAACATAGTGCGAAGGAAATATGCCCTAGAGGCAATAATAAAGTTTTTATTTATATTTCCTTAGATCATGATAAATGTTTATTATTCATGCTAGAATTGTATTAACCAGAAACTTGATACATGTGTGAATACATAGACAAAACAAAGTGTCCCTGGTATGCCTCTACTTGACTAGCTCATTAATCAAAGATGGTTAAGTTTCCTGACTATAGACATGTGTTGTCATTTGATGAACGAGATCACATCATTAGGAGAATGATGTGATGGACAAGACCCACCCGCTAGCTTAGCATAATGATCGTTAAGTTTTATTGCTATTGCTTTCTTCATGACTTATACATATTCCTTTGACGATGAGATTATGCAACTCCAGAATACCGGAGGAACACCTTGTGTGCTATCAAATGTCACAACATAACTGGGTGATTATAAAGATGATCTAAAGGTGCCTCTGAAGGTGTTTATTGGGTTGGAATAGATCGAGATTAGGATTTGTCACTCCCGAGTATCGGATATGTATCTCTGGGCCCTTTCGGTAATGCACATCACGGTAAGCCTTACAAGCAATGTGACTAATGAGTTAGTTGCGGGATGATGCATTACGAAATGAGTAAAGAGACTTGCTGGTAACGAGATTGAACTAGGTATGAAGATACTGACGATCGAATCTCGGGCAAGTAACATACCAATGATAAAGGGAATGATGTATATTTTCATTGCAGTTTGACCGATAAAGATCTTTGTAGAATATGTAGGAACCAATGTGAGCATCCAGGTTCCGCTGTTGGTTCTGATTGGATATGTGTCTCGGTCATGTCTACATAGTTCTCGAACCTGTAGGATCCGCATGCTTAACGTTCGATGACGATTTGTATTATGAGTTATGTGTTTTGGTGGCCGAAGATTGTTTGGAGTCCTGGATGAGATCACGGACATGACGAGGAGTCTCGAAATGGTCGACAGGTAAAGATTGATATATTGGATGATAGTATTCGGACACCGGAATGGTTTCGGAGTGTTCCGGATATTATCGGAGTATCGAGGGGTTACCGGAAACCCCCGGGGAAAGTAATGGGCCACATGGGCCATAGGGGGAGAGAGAGGGCAGTCCAGAAGGGGTGGCCCCCCATGGGGAGTCCGAATTGGACAAGGGGAGAGGGTGCGGCTTCCCTTTCCTTCTCCCTCTCCCTCTCCTTCTCCCTTTCCCCCTCCGAAAGAAGGAAGGGGGGTGACAAGGACTAGGAGTCCTAGTGGTTTCCCCCACTTGGCGCGCCCCTAGGGCCGGCCTCCTCCCCTCTCCTCCTTTATATACGGGGGCAGGGGGCACCCCAAAGCACATCAATTGTTTCTTAGCCGTGTGCGGTCTCCCCTTCACCGTTCACTCCTCTGGTCATTTTGTCATAGTGCTTAGGCGAAGCCCTCCGCGGATCACATTGATGACCCACAAGCATAGGGGATCTATCGTAGTCCTTTCGATAAGTAAGAGTGTCGAACCCGACGAGGAGCACAAGGAAATGATAAGCGGTTTCCAGCAAGGTATTCTCTACAAGTACTGAAATATGTGGTAACAGATAGTTTTGTGATAGGATAATTTGTAACGAGCAACAAGTAACAAAAGTAAATAAAGTGCAGCAAGGTGGGCCAATCCTTTTTGTAGCAAAGGACAAGCCTGGAAAAACTCTTATATAGAGAAAATCGCTCCCAAAGACACATGGGAATATCGTCAAGCTAGTTTTCATCACGTTCATAAGATTCGCGTTCGGTACTTTGATAATCTGATATGTGGGTGGACCGGTGCTTGGGCGCTGTCCTTACTTGGAAAAGCATCCCACTTATGATTAACCTCTATTGCAAGCATCCGCAACTACAACAAAAGTATTAAGGTAAACCTAACCATAGCATGAAACATATGGATCCAAATCAGCCCCTTACGAAGCAACACATAAACTAGGGTTTAAGCTTCTGTCACTATAGCAACCCATCATCTACTTATTACTCCCCAATGCCTTCCTCTAGGCCCAAACAATGGTGAATTGTCATGTAGTCGATGTTCACATAACACCACTAGAGGGATGACAACATACGTCTCATCAAAATATCGAACGAAGACCAAATTCACATGACTACTAATAGCAAGACTTCTCCCATGTCCTCAGGAACAAACGTAACTACTCACAAAGCATATTCATGTTCATAATGAGAGGGGTACACTACTGGAATCAGCTAGTTTGCCATCTGCCAGTTCTTTGCCGTCCGCTAGCGGACGGCAAAGAAGCTCTTTGCCATCAGCTTCCAAAAAGCGGACGGCAAAGAACTGGCTGATGGCGAAAGTGCCGCGGACGGCAAAGAGGGAGGCCCCACGTAACGTTAACGGGGCCGCGCCCCACACCCCCCTCTCTCTCTTTCTCTCCCACCTCTCGCCACCCCGTCGCACCACGCCCCGCCGCCGCCCCAGCGCCCCCCGCCGCCGCCCCGCCCCGCCGCCGCCCTGCCGTCTGGGCGCCGGCACCTCCGCGCCCCGCCGCCCCGGCCGGGCCCGGCGCCGCCGCCCCAGGCCGCCCCGCTCCTCCGCCGCCCCAGGCCGCACCGCCCCCCTCCTCCACCCTGCAGGTGAGCTTCTTCCTTTTTTTCCTTTTTTCTGTTTTTTTAGTTTTAGGTTTATGTTTAATTTAGATTTAGTTTTAGTTTTAGGATTAGTTTTTAGGTTTATAGGTTTAGTTTTAGTTTAGTTTTAGGTTTAGATTTAGATTTTTTTCTTTTTCTGTTTTTTTAGTTTTAGGTTTAGGTTTAGTTTAGTTTTAGGAAAAAGAAAAGGAGAAAAAGAAGAGATCAGGAGAAGAAGAAGAAAGAGAGGAGGAGGAGAAGAAAAAAGAAGAAGAGGAAGAAGAAGAAGAAAAAAGAGGAGAGGAGGAGAAGAAGAAGAGGAAAAAGGAAAGGAGGAAGAAGAAGAAGAAAAAAGAGGAGAGGAGGAGAAGAAGAAGAGGAAAAAGGAAAGGAGGAAGAAGAAGAAGAAGAAGAAGAAGGAAAAAGGAAGAAAAGGAAAAGAGGAAGAAGAAGAAAAGGAAAAAAAAACCCGACCTGACACGGTACCCTGACCCCGACCCGGCACCCCGACACGACACCCCGACCCCGAGAGCCCGACCCCGACCCCGAGACCCCGACCCCGACACCCCGACTCCGACCCCGACCCCGACCCCGACTCCCCGACCACGACACCCCGACCCCCCAAGCCTGACCCAACACCCCGACCCCGACCCCGACACCCCGACCACGACCCGACACGGTACCCAGACCCCGACCCGGCACCCCGACACGACACCCCGACCCCGAGACCCCGACCCCGACCCCGACACCCCGACCCCGACCCGACACGGACCCGACCCCGACCCGCACCCGACACGCCCGACCCCGACCCCCCCCGCACCACCCCGACCCGACCCGACCCCCCGACCCCGCCGACCCGACACCCCGACCCCGACCCGACACCCCGACCCCCCGAGCCTGACCTGACACCCCGACCCCGAGCCTGACCCAACACCCTGACCCCGACACCACACCCCGACCCCGAAACAACACCCCGACACCGACACGGCACTACCCCGACATCGACACGACACCCCGACCCCCCGACCCCGAAACAGCACCCCGACCCCGACACGGCACCCCGACATCGACAGGACACCCCGACCACCGACACCTCCCGAAAAGGTGTTCTTTGGCCTTCCAGAGGCCGACGGGGTCATATATTTGTGAATTATTAGTTAGGTCATATATTTTTTGATTTTGTTATGAAAAACATCATATATAATTGTGTTGATCGTGTAGTTTTAAATGTGCAGTTGTTTCATCGCTGCGAGGTTTGGTGTTCGACGACCTCGCCGTGCGTTTGACGAGCTCTGCCCCTTCGTTCGTGGGTGAGCACAAATGACAAGTCCTCCTCCCCCATTAATTATTTGATCTATTCCGATGAAACTTGATAGCTAGCTATATATATGTCTTGAATCATCAGTATGCGTAACCAATATGTGTCTCCCGTTCGAAAGCGTCATAGTTATAAATATGCATGCATTTGCATATTTATAACCTTGATTCTTTCGAATTGTCCAACGCTATCCATGGACAGCCCGAGTATGTGTAGATTGGGTTCGTTTTCCCATATGCTTTGCTCCGGATCCGACGCATATATTTCGTCAGTGCCTCCCCTGTTGTTCTCCGGGTACACATCCTCTCTGTTTATTGCAGAGACGTGTATCAGGAGAACAGCGGGGAGGTGCTGCCAAAATTTTGCGTCGGATCCGGAGCATAGCATGGGAAAATGAACCCAATCTACACATACACGGGTGGGATTAGGACCTATCATTACCTATTAGAGTGTAGGTTGCATGGACGTAATAAAATTGACAAAGTAGATCAACTGATGAATATATACATGGTGAATTACATATATAATTGTTGTGTGTCCAGTAGCTCTGAAAGTCAAGATGAGTGACCGTGCTTGGATGTATACCGGTCACACTGGTCAGAACAAATGGAGCGCTGAATGGTTCACAAAAACTAAGGGGTTTGTGCAAGCCGCATTTGCAAATGGCCAAAAGAAAACCTGGTGCCCCTGTTTCCGGTGCGGCAATTGGGAAAAGAAGACAGAGGCTGAAATGGGCAAACACCTGCAGAAGAGTGGTTTTACGCCCGATTATACGGTGTGGACATTTCATGGTGAGTCTGCCCAACGTGACCGAGCTGAGGTGGATCGTCGTCGCACCGACGAGCATGGTACCGGGATGGAAAACATTGTGCAAGGCTATGATGATGCTCGGGATTCGGACGAGGAGATGGAGGAATCTGCAAAGGCCTTCAATGAAATGTTGGAGTCTTCGAAACGTCCGCTCCACGAGCACACTGAGCTTTGTCAGTTGGATGCCATCTCACAAGTAATGGCTCTGAAGGCTCAGTTCAACTTGGGCAGAGAATGCTATGACGCAATTATGACAGTATTTGGACGCTTTCTACCCAAAGGCCATGTAATGCCTGCAAACCTGTACCAGTTGACAAAATCCTCCGTGCACTGAAGATGCCCTATGAGAAGATACATGCCTGTGAGAAAGGATGTGCCTTATTTAGGCTTGACTATGCGGACTTGAACTATTGTCCCATTTGCAAGTCTTCCAGGTATATTGTGGTAGACAACGGTATGGGTGAGAAGACACACACCAAAATCCCCGTTAGTGTTCTTCGGTATATGCCAATCGTACCAAGACTTCAACGTCTTTTCATGGTCGAAGAGACGGCCAGACAGATGACATGGCACAAAACAGGCAAAAGGACAAACGTGCCCAAATGGAAGGTGTGCCACACCATCAAGGCAGCTCCAACTTATATTAGTTCGGGCGCAACTGGGTATGTGGTTTGCTTCATGATTCATGCAATTCATTCATCATGCTAGCTTGAGCCCTTTAATTACTAATTTTCATTGTTTCTCTCTTTCAGGCACGCTACAATAAGGCGGATAAGGTGCCAGAGGTGTACGACCTGTATGCCATGGCCCACACTGCCTCTTTCAAGAAAGTCAAGGCTTTCTCTCAGTCTGACCTCGATGATGCAAACAACTTCACCAACATCTCCTCCCACAACAAGCTCGTGAGATATAGAGATGAGGGGAAGGCGAGGAAAGGGGAGGACTTTAACCCGAGCCAGGGTCCCATTGATCCAGAGCTGGTGATGATATCTGGTGGCGGGAGGTCCCATGGCTCCATAGCCATTGGAGATGGACTTATCCGTTGTCCTAGCACTCTCCCGGAGATCAAGGCGCGCCAGTCGAGCTCCGCTCCTGAGATAAGGCCTCGTGAACGGCCAGTGCAACTCGCCATCAAGGTTAGTGATACGTACTCAGTTATCTTTCTCCATTACATTGTGTGCGCTTCCATCAATGATTACAAATGGTCATGTGAGTGGTGTTGCAGGCTGCTATACAGAGTGAGAGAGATAGAATGGAGAAACTTCTGGCGGAGGCGGCGGAGAGGCAGCGGGAGTTGGAGGAGAGGATGACAAAGATGATGGAGGAGGAGAGGGCACAGAATGACATGCAGGCAAGGGCCATGTACGAGCTCCTTGTGGCAAGTTTCTTCTGCAGATTAGCCAAAACATTCATGTAGTGTTTGTCTCATTACTAACTAGTATGACTGAGTCGTCAAAACCAAATGTGCAGTCTGTGTGCGAGAAGACAGGTCAGACCGCTCCGCCGATGCCAGTGATTGCTCCTGGGACCACGGTGAGTTTTATTTGAATGGACACTACTTGCTAGTCTTAACATTTGAGTGTCATCATGCTAACAAGACATTGGAAATGATCTTTCGTGCAGCGTAACTCCAAACAAGCATCGCACGATTCCTTCTCCAGCTACCGACACGAGCCACCCCGCTCCTACACCTCCTACATCTTGGTAAGTTTATCTAGTGTTTTGCTTAACACATGCATAAAGACCTAGACTTAGCTTTATTTCCTCCAATGCTTACCATAATGACCTAGACTTAGCTTCTTCACCTCCAAAATGACTTAATAAGCTTACTGACCTCCAAAACCATCCATTTTACCTAAGTTAGCTCTAAAACGATCTGTACTTAGCTTACTTATGTCAAAAATTGCATAATTAGCTTAGTTAGCTTATAGACGATCCATTTTACCTAAGTTAGCTTTAAAATGACCCATTTTACCTAGGTTAGCTTATAAATGATCCAGTTCATCCAAGTTAGCTCAAAAATGACCCATTTTACCTAGATTAGCTCCTAAATGATCCATTTTACCTACGTTAGCTTTAAAATGACCCATTTCACCTAGGTTAACTCCAAAATGACCAATCTTACCTAGGTTATCTCATAAACGATCCATTTCAACTAATTTAGCTCATAAACGATCCATTTCACCTAGGTTACCTAAAAAACGATCCATTTCACCTAAATTAGCTCTTAAATGATCCATTTCACCTAAGTTAGCTCAAAAAGATCCATTTCAACTAAATTAGCTCATAAATGATCCATTTCACCTAAGTTAGCTCAAAAAGATCCATTTCAACTAAATTAGCTCATAAATGATCCATTTCACCTAAGTTAGCTCAAAAAGATCCATTTCAACTAAATTAGCTCATAAATGATCCATTTCACCTAAGTTAGCTCAAAAACGATCCATTTCAACTAAGTTAGCTCATAAATGATCCATTTCATCTAAGTTAGCTAAAAAAGATCCATTTCACCTTAGTTACCTGAAAAACGATCCATTTGACCTTAGTTAGCTCATAAACGACCCATTTCAACTAAGTTAGCTCATAAATGATCCATTTCACCTTAGCTAGCTCATAAACGACCCATTTCAACTTAGTTAGCTCATATATGATCCATTTCATGTAAGTTAGCTCATAAATGACATACTCTTCTTGTTCTAGTCTTCTTCTTGTTCTACTCTTCTTGTTCTAGTCTTCTTCTTGTTCTACTCTTCTTGTTCTAACTTTCTTATTTTTCATTTTGCAGAGATCATTCACTTGACGAAAGCTTGCATAGATGGAGTGCTCCTTATCCCTTTCTCTGTTTCTTTTGTATCGTTGAACTTGTTATGTGTGATGGAACTATGCATGTAATATATATGGTTGGATGATGAAGTTATGTGTTGGATATCTTATATGTTTGCTCTGTAATGGCCTTTTGAAATATATCTATATATGTCATCTATATTTGTGATGAAAATTGTTGGATTTAATAAAAAACAGATAAAAGAGCCAATATGCAGGCTCTTTGCCGTCTGCCACCGACGGCAACGGGCTCTTTGCCGTCTGCCACCGATGGCAAAGAGGACACGTGGCATCCAGCTGTGCTTCCTGGGAGCTGACCCATTTGGTCAGTTTGCCTACAGTGGCAGATGACAAAGACTTTGCCATCAGTGGCAGACGGCAAAGAACCTGCCATGTAGTGACGTGTAGATGACATCATACGGCAGACGGCAAAGACACTAGAAATTTTTCCGTCAGCGGCGGACGGCAAAGGCCTGCCGTTAGCCACTTAACGGACTGACAGCGCAATTATTGCCGTCCGCCTTCTTTGCTGTCTGCCACGCTCTCTTTGCCGTCCGCCGCAGACGGCAAAGACTTTGCCATCAGTAGCAGACGGCAAAGTAGCTGTTTACCGAAGCCTACTTTGCCGGAGCCGTTTGCCGTCCGCGGCTGACGGCAAAGGCCTTTGCCGTCCGCCGTTCATGCCTTTGCCGTCCGCCGTGGCGGACGGCAAAGTAGCTAATTCCTGTAGTGGTATTAATAAGCATATATGATCTAAACATATGATCTTCCACCAAATAAACCAACTAGCATCAACTACAAGGAGTAATTAACACTACTAGCAACCCACATGTACCAATCCCGGACTTGGAGATAGGAATTGGATACAAGAGATGAACTAGGGTTTTGAGAGGAGATGGTGCTGGTGAAGATGTTGATGATGGCCCTCTCCTGATGAGAAGAGCATTGGTGATGACGATGGCGATGATTTCCCCCTCCCGGAGAGAAGTTTCCTCGGCAGAACAGCTCCGCTAGAGCCCTAGATTGGTTCCGCCAAGGTTCCGCCTCGTGGCGGCGGAGTTTCGTCCGAGAAGATGGCTTATGATGTTTTTCTCATCGAAAGACCTCATATAGCAGAAGATGGCCATCTGAGGGCCACCAGGGGGCCCACGAGGTAGGGGGGCGTGCCCAGGGGGGTAGGGCGCGTCCTCCACCCTCGTGGGCAGGGTGTGGGCCCCCGGTGAACTTCTTCCGCTGAGTTTTTTTTATATATTCTGAAAACGTCTTCCGTGAAGTTTCAGGACTTTCGGAGCTATGCAGAATAGGTCTCTAATATTTGCTCCTTTTCCAGCCCAGAATCCCTGCTGCCGGCATTCTCCCTCTTTATGGAAACCTTGTAAAATAAGATAGAATAGGCATAAGTATTGTGACATAATGGGTAATAACATCCCCTAATGCAATAAATATCGATATAAAAGCATGATGCAAAATAGACGTATCAACTCCCCCAAGCTTAGACCTCGCTTGTCCTCAAGCGAAAGCCAAAATCGAAAAATATGTTCACATGTTTAGAGATAGAGGTGTCGATAAAAATAAAATACGGACATGAGGGCATCATGATCATTCTTTGTAGCGACCAGACCTCAAACGGTCTGATCTCTGTGCTCAGGTGTCATCCTTGGATCAGTAATGCTGACACCACACAGTACTCGGAGGATTTATAACAGAGTAGCAATCACACACTTATTACATCGAGTGTCTCCATAGAGAACTTATTACAATAAATATGGCTTAAGGCCATCTAATAACGTTAACAACGGAAGGCTTGGAAGATAAGTGAGTCCATCAACTCCAACGGCATCACTAAGTATAGAACCACGACCTAAAAACTCCTTAATCATCGTCTGAAAAGTCTGCAACATTAACGTTGCAGCCCGAAACGGGTCAGCACATGGAATATGCTGGCAAGGTAACACATAGAGAGTAATGGAATGAAACAGCTATACTATATGCATATTTGGTTGGTGGAAAGCTCTATGGTTATAGTTTTGCGTAAAGCCAAATTTTCCCTACTGCAAAGGAATAAATTTTATTTAACTATCATGGTGGTTATTAAACATTGAGAATGGTTGACAGCATTCTCAATCCCAATTAAGCATCATCATTAAACAAAACCCAACAAAATTAATTTTAGAGTAACATGTTGAGATTCACATGATAATCCAAGTACTAGATACTCAAGATGTCCATAACCGGGGACACGGCTAACCATGATTAGTTTATACACTCTGCAGAGGTTTGCGCACTTTTCCCCACAAGACTCGATCGCCTCCATTTGGTTTCTCGCACTACATGGTGTTTGAGAAGACAGATGACCGAGACATAGTCTTTCAGAAGCGCTAGCACCTTACGATGGATAGACCGTTACACCTACTTTCCCCTACATCTGCTAGTCTACCCTGTAAGAGTTTGCACGACTTAATCAACTATGCTAGAGCCCATAATAGCTTGTGGCTACACACGGAAGTTTCTAGTATGAAAAATCTCATGATCCCTTTGGGTCTGGGTGGCGGTCCATAAAAAAAGGCAATCCTGGAATACCCAGGTACCTCAATCCACCCAGATGTGTATTTAAGTTGCCACCTTAGATAGACCACTAATTAACAAACTCACATCTGTCATGGATATCACTCAACCAATCCACGTCTACTAGCATAGCATGGCATAATAGGCAAACGTAGAAGTAACTCCCAAAGGTTTGATACTACAATAGGTAATAGGTACTACCTCAACTACTTCCCATCCCACAATTTAATTAGATCCTAATCATGCAATGTTTGAGGATTGACCTAATGCAATAAAACTAGGTAGTAGGAGGTATGATCAAAGTGTTACTTGCCTTGCTGATGATCCGCGAAACCTAGAGATTCGAAGTAACAGGCGGCGCACTCCGGGTATTCTATCGCAGACAAACAAACAAGCATACAATAAGTATTCATCTAATGCACATGTAAAACTCAAATAAGAGATCTAACCAGAAGGTTCAACTTAAGAACTCCGGTTGGCAAAAAGAATCAAATCAAACGAAGCAACGAAAGTCAAACGGCAAAAGAAACAAGCTTCGTTTACTATTCTGGATCTAGGGCAATATTTACAGTGGCAAAAACTTGTTTAAGTTGGTTAAACGGTTAGAGGGTTTCGAGACGAAACTCCACGTGCTTGAATCGCCTGATTCCGATAACCGAGCGAAAAGTTATACTAAAACGAAAATCGGATCAGGAATCGCGATCAGAAAAATCGCGCATTTAATCCGAGAAAAAGAAAAACGACGAACGTTCGCTAGAATGAACGAACGGACGAACGCTCGCTAAATAAATAAATCAGGAAAACCGATCTATTTAAAAAAACCAAAACTAAAAAAAACGCGACTCTTTTTTTACCTCGGGCGGCGGGTCCGGCAGCGGCGGCGGCGGCTCCGGCGGCGGGCGGCGGTGGCGGCTAGGGTTTTGGGCGCGGTGGGCTGGGGCGGCTCGGGGCGGCGCTATTTAAAGGCTGCCCCCGGGCGGAGTCCCGCTCGGGTACGGCCCGAAGTCGGTTCACATTTTTTTAAATTATTCGATGCAGAAAAACAAATAAAATAAATACTAAACGGACTCCAAAAATCCCGAAATAAATTTTCCCGGGCTTATAAAATCAAGCCACACAAGGTGAACATTTATTTGGGGCCTAAATGCAATTTTGAAAAACGCACATTTTTCCTAAATTCGAATAAAATACCAAAAAACTCCGAAATAAAATCTTGTTTGATTTTATTATTAAATCCTCCATATTTCTTTATTTTGGGAAAGTCATTTTATTCCCTCTCTCATATTTTTGTAATAGAAATAATTGATGATAAAATAATTAAAATCAAATGATCCTATTCGCAAAATTTGAGAAAACTCAAATATGAAAATAACGAAATCCCCAACTCTCTCCGTGGGTCCTTGAGTTGCGTGGAATTTCTAGGATCAAAACCAAAAGCAAATAAATTATGATATGCAATGATGGTCTAATGTATAACATTCCAAATTGAAAATTTGGGATGTTACAAACCTACCCCCCTTAAGATGAATCTCGCCCTCGAGATTCGGGTTGGCTAGAAAATAGGTGAGGGTGGTCCTTGAGCAAATCTTCCTCTCGCTCCCAGGTGGCTTCATCCTCCGTGTGGTGGCTCCACTGAACCTTACAAAACTTGTTAACCTTGTTGCGGGTGACTCGGCTGGCAAACTCGAGAATCTTAACAGGTTTCTCCTCATAGGTCAAATCACTGTCCAACCGAATTGCTTCCAATGGCACTGTGTCTCTCAAAGGTATGTCATCCATCTCCGCGTGGCATTTCTTCAACTGAGAAACGTGGAACACATCATGAACTCCTGACAATCCTTTGGGCAATTCCAACTCGTAGGCCACTTCTCCCATACGTTCCAAAACTCGGTATGGTCCTACGAATCGTGGCGCTAACTTTCCTTTAACACCAAAGCGATTTTTTCCCCGAAGTGGGGATACTCGAAGATAAACTCTATCTCCAACTTCGTAAACTGTCTCCTTGCGTTTAGAATCTGCATAACTCTTCTGTCTGGACTGGGCTATCTTGAGCCTATCGTGAATCAATTTCACCTTTTGTTCAGACTCCTTAATCAAGTCAGGTCCAAACAACTGGCGGTCTCCAACTTCATCCCACGACAACGGTGTTCGACACCTTCTTCCGTACAAGGCTTCAAAAGGGGACATCTTTAAACTGGATTGATAACTGTTGTTGTAAGAGAATTCTGCATACGGCAAATTCTTGTCCCAACTAGATCCATAATCTAGCTCACAAGCTCTCAGCATGTCCTCCAAAATCTGATTGACTCTCTCGGTCTATCCATCTGTCTATGGATGAAAAGCTGTGCTGAACTCTAGCCTGGTACCCAAAGTTTCGTGCAACTGATTCCAGAACTTTGAGGTAATTTGGGTTCCTCTATCTGATACTATACTCCTCGGAACTCCATGTAAGCATACAATCCTGGTCATGTATATCTTTGCCAACTTAGCACTGGTATAAGTGGTCTTTACCAGGATGAAATGGGCTACTTCCGTCAACCGATCAACTACAACCCAAATCGAGTCATAGCCTGAACGAGTCCTGGGTAATCCCGTGATAAAATCCATGCCTAACTTATCCCACTTCCACTCGGGTATCGGCAATGGTTGTAGCAATCCCGCTGGCTTCTAATGCTCTGCCTTTACTCTCTGACACACATCACAAACTGCTACATACTCCGCAATGTCTTTCTTCATTCCGGTCCACCAGAAAATATCCTTCAAATCCAAATACATCTTGGTATTTCTTGGGTGAATCGAATATGGTGAATCGTGTGCCTCTTGCAGAGTCAACTTCCTGATCTCTGGGTCATTGGGCACATAAACACGGTCTTCAAACCATAGGGTGTTGTGCTCATCCTCACGAAATCCTTTAGCCCTTCCTTCGCTCATTTTCTCCTTTATAGAGGCAATCTCCTTGTCAGTCTTCTGAGATTTTCTGATTCTATCCATCAAAGTTGACTGAATCTCCAATGCTGCTACATAGCCTCTCGAAACTATTTCCAAACATAACTCTCGAAGATTTTCGGCTAACTCCCTTGGTATTTCTCCTGTCTTTAGTGTATTGACATGGCTCTTATGGCTCAATGCGTCAGCTACTACATTAGCCTTTCCGGGATGGTAATGCAATCTCATATCATAATCCTTGATGAGCTCCAACCATCTCCTTTGTCCGAGGTTTAACTCCTTCTGTGTGAAAATGTATTTCAAACTCTTATGATCCGTGTACACCTCGCAATGGTTTCCAATCAGAAAATGTCTCCAAGTCTTCAGGGCATGCACTACGGCTGCTAACTCCAAATCATGCGTAGCATAATTCAACTCATGGGGCTTAAGCTGTCTTGAGGCATATGAAACAACTCTCCCTTCCTGCATAAGCACTGCTCCAAGTCCTCGACGTGAAGCGTCGCAATACACCTCATAGTCCTTGGTCTAGTCTGGCAAAATCAACACTGGTGAAGTAACCAAGCGTTTCTTCAACTCCTGGAAACTAGCCTCACACTCCCCAGTCCATATGAACTTGGTATCCTTCTTTAATAACTCAGCCATAGGTTTGGCAATCTTGGAGAAATTCTCAATGAATCTCCGGTAGTATCCTGCGAGTCCAAGAAAACTCCGGATCTCTCCAACCGTGGTTGGTGCTTCCCAATTTGTCACAGTGTCAACCTTAGTGGGATCTACTGCTATACCTTCTCCGGATATAACGTGTCCGAGGAATCCTACTTCCTTCAACCAAAACTCACATTTGCTGAACTTGGCATACAACTGATGTTCTCTGAGCTTCTTAAGTACCAATCGCAAATGCTCCTTCTGCTCCTCTTCACTTTTCGAGTAAACCAGAATATCATCAATGAACACCACGACTAACTTATCCAAGAACTCCATAAACACTTTGTTCATCATGTTCATAAAATATGCAGGTGCGTTAGTCAGACCAAATGACATAACGGTATACTCATACAACCCATACCTGGTGGTAAAAGCTGTCTTAGGTATATCCTGTTCTCGAATCTTCAACTGGTGGTATCCTGATCACAGATCGATCTTGGAAAATACCTTAGCTCCATGCAATCGACCAAACAGATCATTAATCATTGGTAGTGGGTACTTGTTCTTGATGGTTACTTCATTCAATCCTCGATAATCAACAACCATCCTTAACGATCCATCCTTTTTCTCCACTAGAAGTACTGGTGATCCCCAAGGCGAAGAACTTGGGCGAATATATCCTTATCCAATAACTCCTTAATCTGCTTCTTAATCTCCACCAAATCCTTTGCAGGCATCATGTATGGTCTCTTTGATATTGGCCCTGTGCCTGGCAATAGCTCAATCAAAAACTCAATATCTCTATCCGGTGGCATGCCTGGCAACTCTTCTGGAAATACTTCAGGGAAATCCCTTACCACTGGTACTTCCTCCTGCACAACTCCTGTTAAACAATTTACTTGAGTCCCTTTTGGCACATGTCAGGATACATACTTGATCCTTCTCCCTTCTAGGGTAGTAAGCAAAATTGTCTTACTGGCATAATCAATGTTTCCTCCATACATCGACAGCCAATCCATACCCAGAATTACATCCAATCCTTGTGATTCCAAAATGATTAAATCCGAGGGAAACACATGCCTACCTATACTCAATGGCACTTGAAAACATCCTTGACTGGCCATATACTCCGCTCCTGGTGAGCTTACTAGCATAGGTGTTCTAAGAACCTTAATGCAATAAAACTGGGTAGTAGGAGGTATGATCAAAGTGTTACTTGCCTTGCTGATGATCCGCGAAACCTAGAGATTCGAAGTAACAGGCGGCGCACTCCGGGTATTCTATCACAGACAAACAAACAAGCATACAATAAGTATTCATCTAATGCACATGTAAAACTCAAATAAGAGATCTAACCAGAAGGTTCAACTTAAGAACTCCGGTTGGCAAAAAGAATCAAATCAAACGAAGCAACGAAAGTCAAACGGCAAAAGAAACATGTTTCATTTACTATTCTGGATCTAGGGTAATTTTTACAGTGGAAAAAACTTGTTTAAGTTGGTTAAACGGTTAGAGGGTTTCGAGACGAAACTCCAGGCGCTTGAATCGCCTGATTCCGATAACCGAGCGAAAAGTTATACTAAAAGAAAATTGGATCAGGAATCGCGATCAGAAAAATCGCGGATTTAATCTGAGAAAAAGAAAAATGACGAACGTTCGCTAGAACGAACGAACGGACGAATGCTCGCTAAATAAATAAATCGGGAAAACCGATCTATTTAAAAAAACCAAAACTAAAAAAAAATTAAAACCACGACTTTTTTTTGTACCTCGGGCGGAGGGTCCGGTGGCGGCGGCGGCTAGGGTTTCGGGCGCGGTGGGCTGGGGCGGCTCGGGGCGGCGCTATTTAAAGGCTGCCCCCGAGCGGAGTCCCGCTTGGGTACGGCCCGAAGTCGGTTCGCGTTTTTTTAAATTATTCCTCGTAGAAAAACAAATAAAAGAAATACTAAACGGACTCCAAAAATCCCGAAATAAATTTTCCCGGGCTTCTAAAATCAAGCCGCACAAGGTGAACACTTATTTGGGGCCTAAATGCAATTTTGAAAAATGCACATTTTTCCTAAATTTAAATAAAATACCGAAAAACTCCGAAATAAAATCTTGTTTGATTTTATTATTAAATCCTCAATATTTCTTTATTTTGGGAAAGTCATTTTATTCCCTCTCTCATATTTTTGTAATAGAAGTAATTGATGATAAAATAATTAAAATCAAATGATCCTACTCGCAAAATTTGAGAAAACTCAAATATGAAAATAACGAAATCCCCAACTCTCTCCGTGGGTCCTTGAGTTGCGTGGAATTTCTAGGATCAAAACCAAAAGCAAATAAAATATGATATGCAATTATGGTCTAATGTATGACATCCCAAATTGAAAATTTGGGATGTTACATTCTTAGAACAACAACTTATATAATTCTTGTCATATGATTTCTTATGGTAGAGTAATAATTCTATCACAATTTCAAGTATGAATCGTAAACTTCATTGACAACTAACAAACTATAATCTTAGTCATTGGAGCAATTGCAATTTGTTATAACATAGGAAAGAGTCAACATATAAGAGCTTTTCAGCAAGTCCACATACTCAACTATCATATAGTCTTTCACAATTGCTAACACTCACGCAATATTTATGGTTATGGAGTTTTGATCAGACACAGAGAAAGATAGGGGCTTATAGTTTTGCCTCCCAATGTTTTACCTCAAGGGTAATGTCAACAATAATAGTTCATGAAAACTCACATCCAATTAGCCGTATATACCAGGATCTTTCCAACATGTTGTGCTTTCCAGAGGATAAAATGTAAAAAGGAAGGGTGAAGATCACCATGACTCTTATGAAAGGTAGGAAATAAAAGTAAAAGATAGGCCCTTCGTAGAGGGAAGCAGAGGTTGTCATGCGCTTTTATGGTTGGATGCACAAAATCTTAGTGCAAAAGAACGTCACTTTATATTGCCACTTGTGATATGGACCTTTATTATGCAGTCTGTCGCTTTTATTTCTTCCATATCACATGATCTTATAAAGCTTATTTCTCCCATACTAATAAGTCATACATATTTAGAGAGCAATTTTTATTGCTTTGCACCGAAGACAACTTACTTGGAGGTTCTTATTCAATCCATAGGTAGGTATGGTGGACTCTTATGGCAAAACTGGTTTAAGGGTATTTGGAAGCACAAGTAGTATCTCTACTTGGTGCGATGAATTTGGCTAGCATGAGAGGGAAAGGCAAGCTCAACCATGTTGGATGATCCATGGCAATATAATTTATCTCAGATGTAATAAAACATAACCCATTACGTTGTCTTCCTTGTCCAACATTAACTCTTTAGCATGTCATATTTTAATGAGTGCTCACAGTCATAAAAGATGTCCAAGATAGTATATCTATATGTGAAGACCTCTCTTTCTTTATTAATTCCTATTAATTGCAACGATGACCAAAACTATGTTTGTCAACTCTCAACAACTTTTATTCATCATACTTTTTCTATGTGAGCTCATTACTCTCCATGAGATCCATATGATCTCTTTGTTTCTTTTTATTTCTTTCTCTTCTATTTTATTCACTTAGGATCATGGAAAAATAATCAAGCCCTTGACTCAACACTAATCTTTATTATATAGCTCACAGACTCGATTACATAGAGGAATTATAAAGCAAAACTCACAACTAGATCATACTAAGAACTTTTATTCTACTAGATCAAGATATTACCAAAAGGATCTAACTAAGAAAAATGGTAAAGATAAAAGTGTTGGTGATACAATACCGGGGCACTCCCCCAATCTTGGCAGTTGCCAAGGGGAGTGCCCATACCAGATACTCAATTCTTCTTTGTTGGTGGAGAAGGTGATGGTGTTGTTGATGGCATAGGCTTGTCGTCCTTATTCCAAGGCATAGGCTCACCATCATAGAAGGATGATCGAGTCTCCTGAAACCTCAAATCTGCATCCAAACTCATCCTCTTGAATCTATATTCATACTCACAGTTTTGATTTTGTAGGTCATAGATCTGGGCTTGGAGGTGCTCGTTTTTCTCATGAAGCTTGAAGATGGCCTCCCCAATGTCCTTGACGTCCAGCTTGTGGTTGTTGGTGAACTCCGTGATCATAATGTGATTGGAATCGAGTCCACGCTCCACCATCTCCTGACACTTGAAAACTTCTTGCTCCAATGCCTCGAGCCTTGCCTCCGTGCTTCTGGTTTTCCTTGGTCCCTCAACATCGCGGATGTGCAACAAACCCTCACGCATCTCAATGGTTTGAGGCTGTTGCAGCACCTCCGCGAGGTAGGGGTTGATGACCTTCTCAAAGAACTGGTCCTTGGGGGCGCTTGAAGATGACATGATGACCTAGATCTGTCAGAAAAACAACTCGAAACAAACACAGGAGATTTTTGCATGATACAGGAGTCAAAACCTCCGGGAGATTATATAATGAAATTTTACCGACCAAAATACGTGTCGTGTAAGAAAACAAAGTCCAGAAAGCGCATGAGGTGCCCACAAGGTAGGGGGGCGCGCCCAAGGGGGTAGGGCACGCCCTCCACTCTCGTGGAGCCCTCGTGTCCTTCCCAGACTGCTTCATATTTTTCTATTTTTCTAAATATTCCAAAACGAAGAAATATTGCCTTAAAAACTGTTTTGGAGTCGGTTTACTTACTGTACCACATACCTATTCCTTTTCAGAGTCTGAAACATTCTGGAAAGTGTCCCTTATGTATTCCTCCGGGGTTACGGTTTCAATAACATTGGTTTCAACATTTATAGGATTACCTGAGATATAATGTTTAATTCTTTGACCGTTCACCACCTTCGGATTTGTGCCTTCGAAGTTGTTGATTTTTATGGCACCGGAACAATAGACCTCTTCGATAACGTAAGGACCTTCCCATTTAGAGAGAAGTTTTCCTGCAAAAAATCTTAAACGAGAGTTGTATAGCAATACATAATCAGCTACATTAAACTCATGCTTTTGTATTCTTTTGTCATGCCATCTTTTAACTTTTTATTTAAACAACTTGGCATTTTCATAGGCTTCGGTTTTCCATTCATCGAGTGAGCTAATATCAAATAACCTCTTCTCACCGGCAAGTTTAAAATCATAATTGATTTCTTTAATAGCCCAATATGCCTTATGTTCTAGTTCGAGAGGTAAGTGACATGTTTTTCCATAAACCATTTTATACGGAGACATACCCATAGGATTTTTATATGCAGTTCTATAGGCCCATAATGCATCATCAAGTTTCTTGGACCAATTCTTTCTAGATCTATTAACATTCTTTTCAAAATTAATTTGAGTTCTCTATTACTCAATTCTACTTGACCACTAGACCGTGGGTGATAAGGAGATGCAATTCTATGTTTAACATCATATTTAGCAAGCATTTTACGGAAAGCACCATGAATAAAATGTGAACCACCATCAGTCATTAAATATCTAGGGACTCCAAATCTTGGAAAAATAACTTCTTTAAGCATCTTAATAGAGGTGTTATGATCATCACTACTAGTTGGAATAGCTTTTGCCCACTTAGTAACGTAATCAACAACAACTAAAATATGTGTATATCCATTAGAGGAAGGAAAAGGTCCCATATAATCAAAGCCCCAAACATCAAATGGTTCAATAACGAGTGAATAATTCATAGTCATTTCTTGACGTCTACTAATATTACCAATTCTTTGACATTCATCACAAGATAAGACAAACTTACGGGCATCCTTGAAGAGAGTAGGCCAATAAAAACCAGATTACAATACCTTATGTGAAGTCCTATCTCCAGCATGGTGTCCTCCATAAGCTTCGGAGTGACACTTGCGTAGGATCTGTTCCTGTTCATGCTCAGGTACACAACGTCTAATAACACCATCTATTCCTTCTTTATAAAGATGTGGGTCATCCCAAAAGTAATGCATCAAATCAGAGAAGAACTTTTTCTTTTGCTGGTATGTGAAACTAGGTGGTATAAACTTAGCAACAATGTAATTAGCATAATCAGCATACCATGGAGCAGTATGAGAAGTATATATGACAATTAATTGCTCATCAGGAAAGCTATCATCAATAGGTAGTGGGTCATCAAGCACATTTTCTAACCTAGACAAGTTGTCTGCAACGGGGTTCTCAGCTCCCTTTCTATCAACAATATGTAAATCAAATTCTTGTAGCAAGAGAACCCGTCTAATAAGTCTAGGTTTAGCATCTTTATTTTCCATAAGATATTTAAGAGCAGCATGATTAGTGTGAATAGTTACTTTAGAATCAACAATATAAGGTCTGAACTTATCACAGACAAATACAACTGCTAAGAATTCTTTTTCAGTAGTAGCATAATTTTTTTGAGCATTGTCTAGGGTTTTACTAGCATATTGAATAACATTTAATTTCTTATCAACTCTTTGCCCTAGAACAACACCTACAACATAATCACTAGCATCACACATAATTTCAAAGGGTAAATTCCAATCAGGTGGCTGAACAATAGGTGCAGAGATCAATGCTTTCTTAAGTATTTCAAATGCTTCTACACAATCATCATCAAAAAGAAATGGTATATCTTTTTGTGATAAGTTAGTCAGAGGCCGAGAAATTTTTGAGAAGTCCTTAATGAACCTCCTATAAAATCTGGCGTGACCAAGGAAACTTCTTATACCTTTGATGTCCTTGGGGCATGGCATCTTTTCAATAGCATCAACCTTGGCTTTATCAACTTCAATACCTCTTTCAGAAACTTTATGCCCCAGGACAATACCTTCATTAACCATAAAGTGGCACTTTTCCCAATTCAAGACAAGATTAGTTTCTTCACATCTCTGCAAAACTCGATCAAGGTTGCTCAGGCAATCATCAAAGGAAGATCCATAGACGGAGAAATCGTCCATGAAAACCTCACAAATCTTTTCACAAAAGTTAGAGAATATAGCCATCATGCATCTTTGAAAGGTAGCGGGTGCATTACATAAACCAAAAGGCATACATCTATAAGCAAAAGTACCAAAAGGGCAAGTAAAAGTAGTCTTTGATTGATCTTTGGCTGACACAGGTATTTGAGAGAAACCAGAATAACCATCTAGAAAGCAAAAATGTGTATGTTTGGATAGTCTTTCTAGAATTTGATCGATAAAAGGTAAGGGGTAATGATCCTTTTTAGTTGCCTTATTTAATTTGCGGAAATCAATTACCAACCTATAACTTGTAATAATTCTTTGAGGAATCAATTCATCTTTATCATTAGGAACGACAGTAATACCTCCCTACTTAGGGCCACAATGGACAGGGCTTATCCACTGACTATCAGCAACGGGATAGATTATACCTGCCTCAAGGAGATTTAGTATTTCCTTTCTTACCACTTCTTTCATTTTAGGATTCAGCCGTCGTTGACGATCACGAACCGGTTTAGCATCTTCTTCCAAATTTATTTTATGTTGACATAGAGTGGGACTGATGCCCTTAAGATCATCAAGAGTATACCCAATAGCAGCATGGTGCTTCTTCAGAGTTTTCAATAATCTCTCTTCCTCATGCTCTGAAAGGTTAGCACTAATAATAACAGGATATATCTTTTTCTCATCAAGATAAGCATATTTAAGAGTATCAGGCCAGGATCACCCTTGGGTGGAGGAGGACCCCCTAGGATTTCAATAGGCAAATTGTGTTTTAGAATAGGTTCCTGTTTAAAGAATACTTCATCTATTTCCCTTGTTTCATTCATAAACATTTCATTTTCATGGTCTAGCAAATATTGTTCTAAAGGATCACTAGGAGGTATGACAATAGAAGCAAGACCAATAATTTCATCCTTACTGGGCAATTCTTCTTCACGGTGTTGTCTACTAAATTTAGAGAAATTAAATTCATGAGACAAATCATCTAAATCGATAGTAACAACATCCCTTTTGCAATCTATGGTAGCATTAACAGTGTTCAAGAAGGGTCTACCAAATATAACGGGACAAAAGCTATCTTGTGGGGAACCAAGAACAAGAAAATCAGCAGGATATTTAGTTTTCCCACACAAGACTCCAACATCTCTAACAATTCCCATTGGTGAAATAGTATCTCTATTGGCAAGTTTAATTGTGACATCAATATCTTCTAACTCAACAGGTGCAATATCATGCATAATTTCTCTATATAGGCTAATAGGTATTGCACTAGCACTGGCACCCATATCACATAAGCCATGATAACAATGATCTCCTATTTTAATAGAAATAACAGGCATGCCTACCACAGTTCTAGGTTTATCTTTAGCACACGGTTTAGCAATTCTAGCAGTTTCATCACAGAAATAAATAACATGCCCATCAATATTATCAGACAAGAGATCTTTAACAATAGCAATATTAGGTTGAACTTTAACTTGCTCAGGAGGTGTATATGTTTTAATATTGCTTTTACGAACCACAGTTGAAGCTTTAGCATGATCCTTTATCCTAACAGGGAAAGGTGGTTTCTCAACATAAGAAGTAGGAACAACAGGATCATTATAAGCGATAATATTTTCTTCAACTTTAATAGGTGCAACTACTTTTACTTCTATGGGAGGATGATATTTAAACCACTTCTCCTTGGGGAGATCAACATAAATAGCAAAATATTCACAGAAAGAAGCTACTATCTTAGAGTCAAGTCCATATTTAGTGCTAAACTTACGGAAAACATCGGTATCCATAAAAGATTTAACACAATCAAACTTAGGTGTCATACCTGACTCCTTACCTTCATCGAGGTCCCAATCTTCAGAGTTGCGTTTAATTCTTTCTAATAAATCCCATTTGAATTCAATAGTCTTCATCATAAAAGAGCCAGCACAAGAAGTATCGAGCATGGTGCGATTGTTATCAGAAAGCCGAGCATATAAATTTTGAATAATCATTTCTCTTGAGAGCTCATGATTGGGGCATGAATATAACATTGATTTAAGCCTCCCCAAGCTTGAGCGATGCTTTCTCCTTCGTGAGGCCAAAAATTATATATATATAATTGCGATCACGATGAACAAGATGCATAGGATAAAACTTCTGATGAAACTCCAATTTCAATTGTTTGTAATTCCAAGACCCCATATCATCACATAGCCTATACCATGTCAATGCATCTCCCTTCAAACATAAAGGGAAGACCTTCTTCTTAACAACATCTCCAGGTACACCTGCAAGCTTAAATAATCCACAAACTTCATCCACATATATTAGATGCTCATCAGGATGCTTTGTTCCATCTCCTACAAAAGGATTAGCTAGCAGTTCTTCTATCATACCCGAAGGAATTTCAAAGCAGATATTTTCATTTTCAGTAGGTTCAGTAGGTTGAGGAGCAACTCTTTGCTCTACTGGTTGGGGTGAAGATACCCCGAACAAGCCCCTCAGAGGATTACTTTCCATAGTAACAAGTGACAATAAATTTCAGCACACTATATAAATTTTTCCTTACCAAATTCCACCTACCAAAGGCGCTTCACTCCCCGACAACGGCGCCAAAAAAGAGTCTTGATGACCCACAAGTACAGGGGATCTATCGTAGTCCCTTCGATAAGTAAGAGTGTCGAACCCAACGAGGAGCAGAAGGAAATGATAAGTGGTTTCCAACAAGGTATTCTCTGCAAGTACTGAAAGAAGTGGTAACAGATAGTTTTGTGATAGGATAATTTGTAATGAGCAACAAGTAACAAAAGTAAATAAAGTGCAGCAAGGTGGCCCAATCCTTTTTGTAGCAAAGGACAAGCCTGGACAAACTCTTATATAGATAAAAGCGCTCCCGAACATGGGAATATCGTCAAGCTAGTTTTCATCACGTTCATAAGATTCGCGTTCGGTAATTTGATAATCTGATATGTGGGTGGACCGGTGCTTGGGCGCTGTCCTTACTTGGACAAGCATCCCACTTATGATTAACCTCTATTGCAAGCATCCGCAACTACAACAAAAGTATTAAGGTAAACCTAACCATAGCATGAAACATATGGATCCAAATCAGCCCCTTACGAAGCAACACATAAACTAGGGTTTAAGCTTCTGTCACTCTAGCAACCCATCATCTACTTATTACTCCCCAATGCCTTCCTCTAGGCCCAAACAATGGTGAAGTGTCATGTAGTCGACGTTCACATAACACCACTAGAGGGATGACAACATACATCTCATCAAAATATTGAACGAAGACCAAATTCACATGACTACTAATAGCAAGACTTCTCCCATGTCCTCAGGAACAAACGTAACTACTCATAAAGCATATTCATGTTCATAATCAGAGGGGTATTAATATGCATATAGGATCTGAACATATGATCTTCCACCAAATAAACCAACTAGCATCAACTACAAGGAGTAATTAACACTACTAGCAACCCACAGGTACCAATCCCGGACTTGGAGATAGGAATTGGATACAAGAGATGAACTAGGGTTTTGAGAGGAGATGGTGCTGGTGAAGATGTTGATGGAGATGGCCCTCTCCCGATGAGAGGAGCGTTGGTGATGATGGTGGCGGTGATTTCCCCCTCCCGGAGAGAAGTTTCCCCGGCAGAATAGCTCCGCCAAAGCCCTAGATTGGTTCCGCCTAGGTTCCTCCTCGTGGCGGCAGAGTTTCATCCGAGAAGATGGCTTATGATTTTTTTCTCATCAAAAGACCTCATATAGCAGAAGATGGTCGTCGGAGGGCCACCAGGGGGGCCACGAGGTAGGGGGCGCGCCCAGGGGGTAGGGCGCGCCCCCCACCCTCGTGGGCAGGGTGTGGCCCCCCTGGTGAACTTCTTCCGCTGAGTATTTTATATATATTATGAAAACGTCTTCCGTGAAATTTTAGGACTTTTGGAGCTGTGCAGAATAGGTCTCTAATATTTGCTCCTTTTCCAGCCCAGAATCCCAGCTGTCGGCATTCTCCCTCTTTATGGAAACCTTGTAAAATAAGAGAGAATAGGCATAAGTATTGTGACATAATGTGTAATAACATCCCATAATGCAATAAATATCGATATAAAAGCATGATGCAAAATGGATGTATCACACATCACCATCACCGTCACCACGCCGTCGTGCTGACGAAACTCTCCCTCGACACTTTGTTGGATCAAGAGTTCGAGGGACGCCATCAAGCTGAATGTGTGTTGAACTCGGAGGTGACGTACGTTCGGTACTTGATCGGTTGAATCGAGAAGACGTTCGACTACATCAACCGCGTTAAACTAACGCTTACGCTTTCGGTCTACGAGGGTATGTGGACACACTCTCCCCCTCTCGTTGCTATGCATCTCCTAGATAGATCTTGTGTGATCGTAGGAATTTTTTGAAATTGCATGCTACGGTCCCCAATAGTGGTATCAGAGCCAGGTCTATGCGTAGATGATATGCACAAGTAGAACACAAAAAGTTGTGGGCGATCATAGTCATACTGCTTACCACCAACGTCTTATTTTGATCCGGTGGTGTTGTTGGATGAAGCGGCCCGGACCAACCTTACATGACCACGTTCATGAGAACGGTTCTACCGACAGACATGCAACTTGTTTTGCATAAAGGTGGCTGGCGGGCGTCTGTTTCTCTAACTTTAGTTGAATCGAATTTTACTACGACCAGTCCTTGTTGAAGGTTAAAACAACAAACTTGACGAAACATCATTGTGGTTTTGATGTGTAGGTAAGAACAGTTCTTGCTAGAAGCCTGAAGCAGCCATGTAAAACTTGCAACAACAAAGTAGAGGACGTCTAACTTGTTTTTGCAGGGCATGTTGTGATGTGATATGGTCAAGACATGATGTGATATACATTATTTTATGAGATGATCATGTTTTGTAAAAGTTATTGGAAACTGGCAGCCGCCTTATGGTTGTCGATTTATTGTATGAAATGCAATCGCCATGTAATTGCTTTACTTTATCACTATGCATTAGCGATAGTTGTAGAAGCAATAGTTGGCGAGATGACCACGACACTACGATGGAGATCAAGGTGTCAAGCCGGTGACGATGGAGATCATGACGGTGCTTTGGAGATGGAGATCTAAGGCACAAGATGATGATGGCCATATCATGTCACATATTTTGATTGCATGCAATGTCTATCTTTTATGCATCTTATTTTGCTTAGTATGGCAGTAGCATTATAAGATGATCCCTCACTAAAATTTCAAGGTATAAGTGTTCTCCCTGAGTATGCACCGTTGCGACAGTTCGTCGTGCCGAGACACCATGTGATGATCGGGTGTGATAAGCTCTACATTCACATAGAACGAGTGCTAGACAGTTTTGCACGTGCGAAATACTCGGGTTAAACTTGATGAGCCTAGCATGTACATACATGGCCTCGGAACACTAAGACCGAAAGGTCGAACGTGAATCATATAGTAGATATGATCAACATAGAGATGTTCACCATTGAAAACTACTCCATCTCACGTGATGATCGGACATGGTTTAGTTGATATGGATCACGTGATCATTTAGATGACTCAAGGGATGTCTATCTAAGTGGAAGCTCTTAAGTAATATGATTAATTGAACTTAAATTTATCATGAACTTAGTCCTGTTAGTTTTTTGCATATCTATGTTGTAGATCAATGGCCCGTGCTACCGTTCCCTTGAATATTAACGCATTCCTAGAGAAATCCAAGTTGAATGATGATGGTAGCAACTACGCGGACTAGGTTCGTAACTTGAGGATTATCCTCATTGCTGCACAGAAGAATCACATCCTTGATGCACCGCTAGGTGCAAGGCTTGTGATCGCTCTTTGACTATAGCGCCAGAAAAGCTCCTGTCTGCTAGGACTACATCGGTATTTCCCCAAAGAGGAAGGCATGATGCAGCACAACAACGGTAGGTATTTCCCTCAGTGAAAGAAACCAATGTTATCGAACTAGTAGGAGAACCAAGAAACACAACGTAAACAACACCTGCACACAAATAACAACACCTCGCAACCCGATGTGTTAAAGGGGTTGTCAATCCATTTCGGGTAACGATGCCAGAAAATTGTAGTAGATTGAAATAATAGATCACAAATAAAATAAAGTGCAGCAATGCATTTTTGTATTTTTGGTTTAATAGATCTGAATAAAAATGCAAAGGAAAAGTAAATCATAAGCAAATATATGAGGGAGAAGACCTGGGGGCCGTAGGTTTCACAAGTGGCTTCTCTAGAGAAAGATAGCAAACGGTGGGTAAACAAATTACTATTGGGCAATTGATAGAACCTCAAATAATTGTGACGATATCCAGGCAATGATCATTACATAGGCATCACGTCCAAGATTAGTAGACCGACTCCTGCCTGCATCTACTACTATTACTCCACACATCGACCGGTATCCAGCATGCATCTAGTGTATTAAGTTCATGGAAAACGGAGTAATGCAATAAGAACGATGACATGATGTAGACAAGATTCGTTTATCTATTACGTAGATATAGATCCCGTCTTTTATCCTTAGTAGCAACGATACATACGTGTCAGTTCCCTCTCTGTCACTAGGATCAAGCACCGTAAGATCGAACCCACTACCAGGCCCTCTTCCCGTTGCAAGATAAATAGATCAAGTTGGCCAAAAAAACCAAAATATCGGAGAAGAAATACGAGGCTATAAGAGATCATGCATATAAGAGATCAAAGAAACTCAAATAACTTTCACGGATATAAAAAGATATGACTGATCATAAACTCAAAGTTCATCAGATCCCAACAAGCACACCGCAAAAACAGTTACATCATATGGATCTCCAAGAGACCACTGTATTGAGAATCAAGAGAGAGAGAGAGAGATGAAACCATCTAGCTACTAACTACGGACCCGAAGGTCTACAAAGAACTACTCACCCATCATC
Organism: Triticum urartu; assembly: GCF_003073215.2. NCBI lineage: Eukaryota > Viridiplantae > Streptophyta > Magnoliopsida > Poales > Poaceae > Triticum > Triticum urartu. Next base: position 182,186,760 of record NC_053022.1, on the reverse strand, counting down.
GGAGAGGCACCAATGGAGGTGGTGAACCCTATCCGAGATGGTGTCTAGATTGGATCTGGTGGTTCTGGACTCTGTGGAGGCTAGATGAATATTTCGTCGACTCCCCTAGGGTTTTGAGAATATTTGGGTATTTATAGAGCAAAGAGGCGGTTCGGGGGGCACCCGAGGTGGGCACAACCCACCAGGGCGCGCCTGGGCCTCTTGGAACGCGCTGGTGGTTGTCCCCTCCTCGGGACTCCCCCCAGGTGCTACCAGGGCCCAACATGTTCCTTCTGGTCCATAAAAAATCTCCGTAAGTTTTTGTGGCATTTGGACTCCGTGTGATATTGATTTTCTGCGATGTAAAAAACATGGAAAAACAGGAACTCGCACTTGGCACTATGTCAATAGGTTAGTACCAAAAAATGATATAAAATGACTATAAAATGATTATAAAACATCCAAGATTGATAATATAGCAACATGGAACAATCAAAAATTATAGATACGTTGGAGACGTATCAGCATCCCCAAGCTAAACTCCTACTCGTCCTCGAGTAGGTAAGTGATAAAAACAGAATTTTTGATGTGGAGTGCTATTTAACATGTCATATCACATTCTTTTCTTTATAGCATGGACAATTGGACTTTTATGTGGTTCAAAGCAATAGTCTAGTGTTGACATAATAATTTAGATACTCAAGCAGATCAACAAGCAACCATGTCTTTCAAAATATCAATGCTAAAATAAGTTATCCCTACAAAATCATATAGTCTTGTCATGCTCTGTCTTCTTAGCACAAAGTATTTATCATGCACAACCCCGATGACAAGCCGAGCAATTGGTTCGTACTTTTTAACGTGCTTCAGCTTTTTCAACTCTTACGCAATACATGAGCATAAGCCATGGATATAGCACTACGGGTGGAATAGAGTATGATGATAGGGGTAAATATAGAGAAGACAAAAAAGTAAGAAACTCTCACATCGATGCGGCTAACCAATGGGCTATGGAGATGCCCATCAATCGATATCAACGTGAGGAGTAGGGATTGCCTTGCAACGAATGCACTAAGAGCTATAAGTGTATGAAAGCTCAATATGAAAACTAAGTGGGTGTGCATCTAATCATATAATGAAAAAGTCGCACTAGTATATGAAAGTGACAACATAGGAGACTCTCCATATGAAAAACATGGTGCTGCTTTGAAGCACAAGTGTGGTAAAGGATACTAGAAATGCCCCTTCTCTCTTTGTTTATTTTTTCTTTTTCATTCTTTTTCTTTTTCTTTTTTGCTCTTTCTTTTTCTTTTTTTCTTTCCTTTTTCTCTCATTGTCTGGAGTCTCATCCCGACTTGTGGGGGAATCATAGTCTCCGTCATCCTTTCCTCATTGGGGCACTGCTCCAAAAATGATTAATGATGATCATCACTACTTACTTATAACTCAAAAGAAATAAAAATTACAACTCAATACCTATGACAAAATATGACTTTACATCGATGCGGCTATATCTCCCACGTGTCGAAGCACGACTTAGAGGCATAACCGCATTGAAAGCAATGTCGCAAGTGAGGTAATCTTCACACAACCCATGTAATACATAAGGGAAAAGGATACATAGTTGGCTTACAATCACCACCTCACCCAATACATGAATAAAGCATTACAACATCCAAATACAATCAAGGTCCGACTACGGAACCAAAATAAAAGAAGACTACCCCAAATGCGACAAGGTCCCCGATCGACCCTAACTGGGCACCACTACTGATCAACTAGAAACGAAACAAGACTACGAACACGATCTTCATCAAGCTCCTCCTTGAGCTGGGTTGCATCACCTGCACAGTAATCGTCGGCACCTAAAACTGGTTTTTGGAAGTATCTGTGAGCCACAGGGACTCAGCAATCTCACACCCTCGCGATCAAGACTATTTAAACTTATAGGAAGGGAAAAGGTATGAGGTGGAACTGCAGCAAGCGACTAGCATATATGGTGGCTAACATACGCAAATGAGAGCGAGAAGAGAAGGCAAAGCACGTTCGAGAAAGTATGATCAAGAAGTGATCCAAAACTACTTATGTCAAGCATAACTCCAACACCGTGTTCACTTCCCGGACCCCGCCGAGAAGAGACCATCACGGCTACACATGCGGTTGATGTATTTTAATTAAGATCAACTTTAGGTTTTCTACAACCGGACATTAACAAATTCCCATCTGCCCATAACCGCGGGCACGGCTTTCGAAAGTTCAATCCCTGCAGGGGTGTCCAAACTTAGCCCATCACAAGTTCTCACGGTCAACGAAGGATATTCCTTCTAGCGGGAAGACCCGACCAGACTCGGAATCCCGGTTACAAGACATTTCGACAAGGTAAAACAAGACCAGCAAAGCCACCCGAATGTGCCGACAAATCCCTATAGGATCTGCACATATCTCGTTATCAGGGCACACCGGATGAGCAATCCGTACAAATAAAACCAACCCTCAAGTTTCCCCGAGGTGGAGCTGCAAGGGGCTCTAGTTTGGACCAACACTCAGAGGAGCACTGGCCCGGGGGGTTAAAATAAAGATGACCCTTGGGAACGCAACTCCCAAGAGAAAAGAGGCTAGGTGGCGAATGGTAAAACCAATGTTGGGCCTTGCTGGAGGAGTTTTATTTAAGACGAACTGTCAAGGGGTTCCCATTATAACCCAACCGCGTAAGGAACGCAAAATCTGGGAACATAACACCGATATGACAGAAACTAGGGCGGAAAGAGTGGAACAAAACAATAGGCATAAGGCTAAGCCTTCCACCCTTTACCAAGTATATAAGTGCATTAATTAAATAAGAGATGTTGTGATATCCCAACAAATAAACAAGTTCCAACACGGAACGAACTCCAATCTTCACCTGCAACTAGCAACGCTATAAGAGGGGTTGAGAAAAGCGGTAACATAGCCAAACAACGGTTTGCTAGGACATGGTGGGTTAGAAGTTTGGCATGGCAATATGGGAGGCATGATAAGCAAGTGGTAGGTATCGTAGCATAGGCATAGCAAAAGAGCGAGCAATCTAGCGAGCAAAGACAGAAGTGATTTCAAGGGTATGGTCATCTTGCCTGAAATCCCGCAAGGAAGAAGAACGAGTCCATGAAGAAGACAAATGGACATATTCAAACGGGTCCTCACAAACGTGACGTTATCGGAACCAACCCGAAGAAGCACACACCATAGTAAACAACCAACACATGAACATGGCATGATATGCGGGATGCGGTGCATATGCATGATTTGGAAAGGAATGATTGAACCTGGCCTCAACTTGGAAAACCAAGAGTGCCACTGGAAAGGGGAGTTGATTTCGGTTGAAATCGATATAAAGATCACCGGAATCGGATGCACGGTTTGGAAATGGCAAGCAAAACAAATATGGCACCGGTCTGCGATAAATAGCAAGTGGCCATCTAAATGCATCAAGATAAATATGCTACATCACTCAAACATAGCAACAAAATACATGGCAGGGATCCACTCATGATGCTTGACAAAAGATGAACACTGAGCTACGGCTAATTCACTCAATAGCAAGCTCAAACAAGCATGGCAAAAGAGCAAATGATAACAGGTTTCAGACTTAGTGAAATTAACACAAGTCTGGAATCTATCATCAGGAAGCAAAGTTTAGAGCATGATAACTACATGCTACAGGAACATATCATGAAGCTACTCAAAGCATATAACAAACATTCCTTAGTGACCATGAGCCAAAAGGGATCAGAAAATACAATTGCAAGCATTTGAACATAGCAAAAACATAAACAGATTCAGACTTGGAGAAAAACTGGAGCATGGCAAAACAGTTAACAAGTAGGCATGTCCACAAGCTCGATGCATTCACTACAAAGCATGGCATGATAATCTAAGCATACACCCATCAATAAGACATGGCATAGAAGCTATACATGGCAAGAACAACATCATAGCATGCACGGATCAATAGCAACAACCTCGGCAAAATTGCTAAACATGTTAACAATCTGCCAGGAACATTTTATAGCAAAAGTAGAGCTCGATTGAGTCAAGCTAGGGTGCTCCATAATTGCAAACAAAGACATGGATGGATAGAGCACCACGATATCTACAAAACATCCTTACTGATCATGCTCAAAAGAGGCACGGATCACTAGGAAACAACAATAAAACAATAACAGGACAAGGACTTAGTGAAAAACTATGTCCATGAAATCAGCATCATTGAGTAAGCTACTTTGCATGCTTGTGCTAGTCACCACGAAGATCACAAAAATACATGGCAAGCACCTCTGTAAAGATAACATGGCATTCTACAAAACACATGTAGAGCTTAGGATCATAGCATGCACACATAAATCATGGCAAAAATGACAAAAGGCCATTTGCTGAAACAGATCTGAAATAATCCTCACATATACCTCTTCCAACAGCATTTCGGGCATCAAGATGAGCTCAAATGAAAATGATGCAATGAGATGAAATGATGTACTCGTTGAGACGAACATTTTGATATGTTGCAAGCATGAATCGGAACCACGATGATGAAGTTATGACCCGTCAAAGTATGAAAATAAACTAGGGTTTCGGGGGAAGAAGTCAACCGAGGTGGATCTGGATCTGGATCCAGATCAGGCGTGGAAACCGAGGCGGCCGGGATCTCGCCGGAGCTGCAGCTTGGGGGCGCCGGAGTTGATGTCGGCGTGGAGGAGAGGGCCGGCAACGACGAAGGGCGGCGCCGGCGACGAGGGAAAGTGGCGGAGGGGCGATGATGGCGCCGCGGTGGTGGTGGCGGCGGCCGGCCGAGCGAAGTGCCGCGGTGCACGCGCCTCGGGGCATCGCGGGGCGCGCCTCTGGCGGTGGCGGACAAGGGACCCGGCGGGCGCGGGCGCTGGCGCCTCGGCCGGTGGTGGTGGTTGGGCCCCGCGGGCCCGATTCGAGCCGCGCGGGCCGGCGGCGGAGGGAGGAGAGAGAGGAGGCCGCGATGGTGATGAGGTGGCGGTCGTTGGTTGGTTGGCGGCGGCGGTGGGGTGACGTGGCGCGACGCCACTGGCCGGAGCGAGGTGGAGGGCGGACATGTTCATCGGTGGAAGAAATGTGTGGTGCGCGCGGAGGAGGAGGGGTTAGGGTTCATACGCGAAAACTTCGAGGAGGCACACATATATATAGGTAGAGGGAGCTAGGAGATTCCAAATGAGGTGCGGTTTTCGGCCACACGATCATGATCGAACGACCGAGATGATGGAGGAGGTTTAGGTGGGTTTTGGGCCACTTTGGAGGGGTGTTGGGCTGCAACACACACGAGGCCTTTTCGGTCCCTCGGTTAACCGTTGGAGTCTCAAACGAAGTCCAAATGGCACGAAACTTGACAGGTTGTCTACCGGTAGTAAACCTAGGCCGCATGGCAAGTCTTGGTCCAATCCGAAAACGTTTAACACCCGCACATGAAAAGAGGTAGAAAGGGACACCGGGTGACATAGGAGCGCCGGATTGCAAAACGAACAACGGGGAAAATGCTCGGATGCATGAGACGAACACGTATGCAAATGTGATGCACATGATGACATGATATGAGATGCATGACACGCAAGCAATGACAAGGCAACAACAGGGAATAACTGGAAGACACCTGGCACATCGGTCTCGGGGCGTTACAACACTCCACCACTACGAGAGGATCTCATCCGAGATCTAGAATGGCACCGGAGAGACAACGGAAGATAAAGAGAAGAGGTAAAGCTAAGTTACTTCTTTGACAAACGAGTGAAACCACGAACCTTGAGAGGCTAAACCATTTTGAGAAAAGAATACAATGGAGATGAATGAATTTGAAAACACTCAGTTAGAAAAAGGAACAAGGATCAATACTAGAACCTTGTAGGTTGAAAGACATAAGAATAAAGGTTGCAATGAACAAGAAGCACATGCAAACACTCTGGTTGAAAGAAGGAGCACACGGAAAGATATAGATCAAATACGACAACACTCCAGTTGGAAATGGAAGTAATTGAATAAGAACTTGATAAGATGCGAAGATACTTGATGAAATCACAACACACTGCCTCCGGAACTATTGAATGAATGGAACAAGTGGTAATAAAGATCTTAGACAACACTCCGGTTGAAAAGAGGTGCAAGGCTTGATAAGGTGAAAAGAACTTGAGCAACAGGGCACAACACTCCGGTTAAATGGATAAGCACGAAAAAACATGACCTTCACAATTCGAGATGATGATTGAAAAGAGCAACATCACAAAGCCTCCGGAAGAAAAGAGAGAATGGAATGGAATGAACGAATTAGAAAACAAGATCTTGGCAGTGCACGCTTACAACAAAGGCTAGAACGGAGTTGTTGGATTATCAACAACGAAAAGAATAAACTTGCAGTGGGCTTATGGAAAACTTCTCAAAACTATGAGGTGAAATTTCTGCCACCAACGGAAAACAATAGATTGGATATATAACACCAAGGAGATGAGAAACTTATCCACCGGGAGGATAGATGAAGAACTTGGATCATATATGAACCCCATAAATAGAAACAATCCTTAGGGACGGTTTTAGGTGAAATATAACCCAAGATAACTCCATTAAAGAGATAGATGGGTTTAAATATCTCATTCCTGACAACTTGTGAATCACGGAGCACGACGGGAAATTATCACGAATGACACACACCACCTCAAAGATAAGATAGGACGAATTGGACTTTGAGACGCAAGGTGAAGAATGCTTGAGCTCCTCTGAAAAGAATGTTGATGAACAGTTCGAGAAAGAATTAAATCCTTTATGAACCATCATGTAGAACCTTCATGAAGAAATCCGTTAAACAAAAGAATGATCAAACGGAAGGAAAAAGAAGTTGAAAACACAAGGTGAATCCTTGCAATGATTAGATGGATCTTTGGAATGATATAGTTGAAATAACTTTGAGCTCCAGAAAAGAAAGATGGACAACTTGAATCGAGAATTAGATGAACCTCTGGAATAAGGAATTAATCACTTGGATGGACAAGAATAAGAATTATGTTATGCGTATCCTTCACCAATTTAAATTGATGACAAACAACGAATTTTGCATACTACTTATTCTCGAAGAAAGGATTAAGATAGATATCGCGCCAACTTGAGAAGGTCTTCAACGAACCACCGGTAGGATTGGAAAGAAACAAGTGAATTGATATGATAATAGCGGAAAAGAATCCTGGAAGAACCACCGTAAGAATTGAACAATGAATGAAGTAAAAGGATGAATCACCGGTAAGAATTGTGAAATGAACGAAGATACTTGGGACAATCTAGATACATGAGAACGAAGGGATGACGAACTGATTAAAGAATATACTTGAATGATGCACCGGTAAGATTGGAGAATGATAACTAACAGCTGAGAAATGAATAATTCTGAGAAGATGGGCTCCGGATAATCAAACTGAAAGACTCCTGAGTTGCTTCGGATGGGTGAAAAGAATTCCCACAATCGAAAATAATTATGAGAGGATGGCAACAAGCTAGAATCATGAATCTTGAAGAGAATGGAGCAAGATTGAGAGAAAAAATCTTCTTCGGTCTTCAAATGCAGAGAATGACGATGAGAGACAACACCATGAATTGTTGAGACACTCCGGAATAAAGAAGAATAGAAAAGGTTGAGCCAACGATGAAAATATTTTGAAAGATCTTGGAGAAAGGCATTTGACTGATGATAAATCATTCTTACGTCAAACTTCGAAAATAAATTTGAGGATAGCTCTAGGAAAATAGAAGATTCAGGTAAGATCCTGGAAAAGACCTGTGGGTTAGGGCCCACTCAAGAGAAGCACCATTGAAAAGATTACTTGAAAAGAGAGATTGCACCGGTTGAATTAAAAGGCTTGAATGAGATAACAACCTCGAAAGAGCTTGAACGAAAGTAGAGTGGAAACGTGAATCTTCGAGATATCTTGAGCACTCCGGAACGATAGAATAGCGAGAGGTGAACGATTAAGAATTGCACTGGCATGAGAAAGCATTGAAATGAGGAAAGGGTATGATCAACAAAGCTTGACTCGGATCTATCGGAGAAGAAAAGAGAATGAAGACTAATGAACTAGTAGAGCATCTTCAAGAGAACCACCAGGTAAGAATATTGACGGAAAATAATGGGGAGACTTCACATCCATAAAAGGGTACTTGATTGAGAAATCCGAATCCTTGAAGGAAAAAGGGTGGGTGGGTGGGAAAACAAAGACAACTTAGGACGGAAGAAAAGGGCACCAATGAAAGAAGTGATAATTGATCTTGCGGATGTTGAAAATGTCGGAGCCACTTGAAGAGAGAACACGCCGGTAGAAAAGGATTGACAGGACAATCTCGATGATCAAGAAGGATTAGTATTCCCAAAGAAATATGAGAACACCGCTTAGAAAGGGTATGGAATCAACACTTGACTTCGAAGCAACTCGAATACCACAACTCAAAACAAACAAAGGATTGGCTCGCAGAATGAGCCAAAACAAACATATGATAGATCCCATATCGTATCATGTGTCTGTTGGAAAGAATTCCTAAGAGCTACTTCAATTCCCACTTATAAACTCCCGAAATTTTCCGGTTATGCAATCAGGTGGTTGGGATACAGGGGAAGCATAATATCTCACCCAAAACAAACAAATCCTACATCCAGCTGTATCCATCATTCAACACATAACCAAGAAACCTTCGGAAATCATTTACCTCAACCTTCGAAAAGCATCCGTTATACGAGTTATGGCAATACTCCCGAACTCCCGCCCCAGTACTGGGTGGCGTCGAGGTTATCTCACCAACAACTGCATAAAAGAGATTTTCGATGTCGGCAAAACTCAGGTATTCCAGAACTGCAACGATAAAATTGTGAAAACAACACCTCGGAGCTCAACTCCCCGAGACACTGCCACAACCCCTAAATGTCAGGAGGCACCAAGAACAATGTTCTCGTCACAAAACCATCGGAACGATTCCAAGATACCCGTGTGATCCTAATTTTTTTAGTGAAATTTGAGAAGAGAAGAGTCAAAACTCTACGTCAAGATGCCTCACCAGAGCGACAAAGGGACTGAGGAGTAAAAAGAATTCCTAACTCTCCGATATATATATAATCCTAAATGACTCAAAACATTTTTCTAGACTCAACAACGCCAATGATTCGATCAAGCAGGGGGCTCTTAAGTCCAGGGAAGGCTCTGATTACCAACTTGTAACGCCCTCGATGCGGCTATATCTCCCACGTGTCGAAGCACGACTTAGAGGCATAACCGCATTGAAAGCAATGTCGCAAGTGAGGTAATATTCACACAACCCATGTAATACATAAGGGAAAGGTATACATAGTTGGCTTACAATCGCCACGTCACCCAATACATGAATAAAGCAGTACAACATCCAAATACAATCAAGGTCCGACTACGGAACCAAAATAAAAGAAGACTACCCCAAATGCGACAAGGTCCCCGATCGACCCTAACTGGGCACCACTACTGATCAACTAGAAACGAAACAAGACTACGAACACGGTCTTCATCAAGCACCTCCTTGAGCTGGGTTGCATCACTTGCACAGTAATCGTCGGCACGTGAAACTGGTTTTTGGAAGTATTTGTGAGCCACAGGGACTCAGCAATCTCACACCCTCGCGATCAAGACTATTTAAGCTTATAGGAAGGGAAAAGGTATGAGGTGGAACTGCAGCAAGCGACTAGCATATATGGTGCCTAACATACGCAAATGAGAGCGAGAAGAGAAGGCAAAGCACGTTCGAGAAAGTATGATCAAGAAGTGATCCAAAACTACTTACGTCAAGCATAACTCCAACACCGTGTTCACTTCCCGGGCCCCGCCGAGAAGAGACCATCACGACTACACACACGGTTGATGTATTTTAATTAAGATCAACTTCCGGTTTTCTACAACCGGACATTAACAAATTCCCATCTGCCCATAACCGCGGGCACGGCTTTTGAAAGTTCAATCCCTGCAGGGGTGTCCCAAGTTAGCCCATCACAAGCTTTCTCGGTCAACGAAGGATATTCCTTCTAGCGGGAAGACCCGATCAGACTCGGAATCCTGGTTACAAGACATTTCGACAAGGTAAAACAAGACCAGCAAAGCCACCCGAATGTGCCGACAAATCCCGATAGGAGCTGCACATATCTCGTTCTTAGGGCACACCGGATGAGCAATCCGTACAACTAAAACCAACCCTCAAGTTTCCCCGAGGTGGCGTTGCAAGGGGCTCTAGTTTGGACCAACACTCAGAGGAGCACTGGCCCCGGGGGGTTAAAATAAAGATGACCCTCGGGAGTGCGACTCCCAAGAGAAAAGAGGCTAGGTGCGAATGGTAAAACAAATGTTGGGCCTTGCTGGAGGAGTTTTATTCAAGACGAACTGTCAAGGGGTTCCCATTATAACCCAACCGCGTAAGGAACGCAAAATCCGGGAACATAACACCGATATGACGGAAACTAGGGCGGAAAGAGTGGAACAAAACACCAGGCATAAGGCCGAGCCTTCCACCCTTTACCAAGTATATAGGTGCATTAATTAAATAAGAGATATTGTGATATCCCAACAAATAAACAAGTTCCAACAAGGAACGAACTCCATTCTTCACCTACAACTAGCAACGCTATAAGAGGGGTTGAGCAAAGCGGTAACATAGCCAAACAACAGTTTGCTAGGACATGGTGGGTTAGAGGTTTGGCATGGCAATATGGGAGGCATGATAAGCAAGTGGTAGGTATCGTAGCATAGGCATAGCAAAAGTGCGAGCAATCTAGCGAGCAAAGATAGAAGTGATTTCAAGGGTATGGTCATCTTGCTTGAAATCCCGCAAGGAAGAAGAATGAGTCCATGAAGAAGACAAACGGATGTAGTTGAACGGGTCCTCACAAACGCGATGTTATCGGAACCAACCCGGAGAAGCAACACCGGAAAGAAGCACACAACATAGTAAACAACCAACACATGAACATGGCATGATATGCGGGATGCGGTGCATATGCATGATTTGGAAAGGAATGATTGAACCTGGCCTCAACTTGGAAAACCAAGAGTGCCACTGGAAAGGGGAGTTGATTTCGGTTGAAATCGATATAAAGATCACCGGAATCGGATGCACAGTTTGGTAATGGCAAGCAAAACAAATATGGTACCGGTCTGCGATAAATAGCAAGTGGCCATCTAAATGCATCAAGATAAATATGCTACATCACTCAAACATAGCAACAAAATACATGGCAGGGATCCACTCATGATGCTTGACAAAATATGAACACTGAGCTACGACTAATTCACTCAATAGCAAGCTCAAACAAGCATGGCAAAAGAGCAAATGATAACAGGTTTCAGACTTAGTGAAATTAACACAAGTCTGGAATCTATCATCAGGAAGCAAAGTTTAGAGCATGATAACTACATGCTACAGGAACATATCATGGCAAAGCAAGGAATGGCATGAAGCTACTCAAAGCATATAACAAATGTCCCTTAGTGACCATGAGCCAAAGGGATCAGAAAATACAATTGCAAGCATTTGAACATAGCGAAAACATAAACAGATTCAGACTTGAAGAAAAACTGGAGCATGGCAAAATAGTTAACAAGTAGGCATGTCCACAAGCTCGATGCATTCACTACAAAGCATGGCATGATAATCTAAGTATACACCCATCAATAAGACATGGCATAGAAGCTAGACATGGCAAGAACAACATCATAGCATGCACGGATCAATAGCAACAACCTCGGCAAAATTGCTAAACATGTGAAGGTGATGAATGGAAAACCACATTTAAGACCAAATTTAGCTTATGTGAATGGCTCGTTATGCCAATGGATTTATCTAAAGCACCCGTACTTTCATGCGACTCATGCATTTTGTTTTTTTCCAACCCTATATTGGTGTATTTGTTGTGGTCTACTTTGACGATATCTTGTCTTTAGCAAATCTCTAAAAGACCATGTCACCACCTTCGAACCGTGCTACAAACTCTTAGAAAAGAGCACCTTTATGCTAATATGGACAAATGACTTTTCGGTGTTGACAAGCTTGTTTTCTTGGGTTTCGTTGTGTCTTCTAATGGTGTTCATGTAGATGAATCTAAGATCAATGCTATTAGAACTTGGCCTCAACCAACCAACTTGCAACAAGTGTGTAGCTTCCTTGGTTTAGCCGGTTTCTATCGTTGATTTGTGAAGGATTTTAGCACCATTGCTTCACCTTTGCATGCTTTGAGCAAGAAGAATGTGCCTTTTGTTTGGGGACCATCCCAAGATACCACATTCAATGAGCTTAAGAATTTGCTTACTCATGCTCCCGTGCTTGCATTACCCAACTTTGACAAACCTTTTGAAATTCAATGTGATGCTAGTGGTAATTGCATAGGAGGTGTGTTAACGCAAGAGAAGCACCCCATAGATTACTTTAGTGAGAAACTTTCCGGAGCGCAACTCAATTACCCCATCTATGACAAAGAGCTATATGCTTTAGTGCGAGTTTTGCATGAATGGGAACATTACCTTCGCCCTCATGAATTTTTCATCCATACCGAACATGAAACGCTTAAGTATCTTAAGGGTCAAACTAAGTTGAACAAGCATCATGCTAAATGGAGTGAATTCATTGAGTCATTTCCTTATGTCATCAAGTACATTAAAGGTAAGGAAAATGTTGTGGCGGACGCTATTTCCCGCATATGCATGCTTGTCACCAAACTTGAACTGAATGCCATAGGCTTTGAGCACATAAAAGACTTGTATGCGCATGATCCTACTTTTGCTATTCCTTATGCCAAATGTTTGATGCATACATCTTGGGCACACTATTACATCAAAGATGATTATGTTATGAGAGCTAACAAACTTTACATCCCGAGTCTTCTCTTTGTTTGTTACTTTTGCAAGAATCTCATGGAGGACTCATGGGACACTTTGGATGCGAGAAGACATTCGCTACGCTCTCCAAGAACTACTATTGGACCAAGATGTCACGCGACGTCTCACGCTTCACCACCCGATGTTCGACATGTTGCAAAGCCAAGTCCAAAGCTCAATCTCATGGTCTATATACACCCCTTCCAATTCCATATCACCCATGGGAAGATATTAGCATGGATTTTGTACTTTGTTTGCCTAGAACTATAACTGGCAAAGATTCCGTGTTTGTTGTTGTGGACCGATTCTCTAAAATGCCTCATTTCATTCCTTGCAACAAGATAGACGATGCTTCACATGTTGCAAACCTTTTTTGTAGGGACATCTTGCGCCTACATGGAGTACCAAAGACGATTGTCTTTGACCGCGACGTCAAGTTCTTGAGTTAGTTTTGGAAGACCTTATGCGCCAAGCTCGAAATCAAGCTACCATTCTCCACGGCATACCATCCACAAACCGACGGCCAAATGGAAGTGACGAACCGAACACTCTCCACTCTACTACGCATGTTGAACAAGAGGAACATCAAGGAGTGGGAAGAGTGCCTACCGATTGCTGAGTACGCCTACAACCGCGCAAGACATTCGACTATCGGCAAGTCCCCCTTCGAGGTCATCTACGGATTCAACCCGTTGTCCCCACTGGACATTCTCCCTCTACCACTACAAGAGCGCATCAATATGGACGTGAGTGAACTATCTCAAGAAGATGCATGAAGATACAAGGCACACCATCGAGCGCCAAGTACAACGACTCACGACCAAGCTCAATGTCAACAAGAAACCAATGATATTCAACATTGGAGATATCGTGTGGCTACACCTTCGCAAGGAACGCTTCCCCAACGAACACAAGTCCAAGCTTCTACCACGAGCAGATCGATCCTTCAAGGTGCTAGCATGCTACAACAACAACGCTTACAAGATCTACCTCCCACGCGACAAGTACAACATGAGCGACATCTTCAACATCAAGGATCTCTCACCCTACCATGGTGATGAAGATTTCGATCCGAGGTCGGATCTTTCCCAAGTGGGGAGATGATTTGGAGCATCCCAAGGTCATCCCCATGGACCTACCTACGCCCCCTATGACACCATTTGGACCAATGTCAAGAGCCCGAGCAAAAGCTATCGAGGATAAGGTGAACCCGCTCCTCTCCGAACTACCACTTTCTATACATGAGACATGGCTGCTACCTCAAGCGGAAACACTATGTGTAATCAGGTACTTGGAGGAAAGCCAAGGAGCAGCTACATCTGACGGACAAGACGGCGAGGACACCAAGTGCCAACGACAAGGAGAAGAGCTACCACTGAAGCCACAGCCACCGGACAACCGGTCGATACCAGACGTCCGGCACCTGAAGCCCCAGCCTGCCCTGGCCACGGCCAATGCAAGCTATAGCGAGCGGATGTCCAGCCAGGACTGGACGGCCGACGTCGCCGCACCCAAGCCAAAACAGCGGATGTCCGACGCGACCGAACGACCGGCCATCTCCGAAAATCCGGTGCCATCTCCACTAAGCCAGAACCAGCGGAAGTCCAGATACTACCGGATGTCCGGACGCCCACGAGCCACTGGACGACGTAACCCACCGGACGTCCGGTACCTGTCTGCGCACAGTTTTGGGCCCAAGTCCCATGTACCCCTTCACTTCGCCCCATTTTGCACTAAGACTGTAAATATACCTCCTCCCCCTCCTAGTTAGGGTGAGCGTTGTGTTAGCTCATATGTGAGATAGAGCTTCGCTCATCTATCCGGATCTAGTCCATCGCGAGGGACCCTCACCTCTTCGGAGAAGATCCACTTGGATTCAAGACCCCTAACGGGAAGACCTCAAGACCTCCTCTCGAAGAAGAACCGGTTACCTAAGTATCGTCCGATGTTGGATTCGGATCGTGTATCTCTTTGTGTTTAGAGGATCTAGCATATGTGTGACCTAATCTCATTGGTTTGAGTGATTCTCTTGTGTTTCCTTTCATGTTTTCCCCTTGTGTTCTTCGTGTTCATCGCGGGATCCGCTCCTTTCATGAAAGATCGACCGTATAGGGTTCCACCCTACATCATTTATATTTAGTAAATGAATCTGGCAGGTTATTTGCAATGTATTGCAAATCTTTTGAACACATGTTTCAGATCTTTGAGTACGTGGATTTGAGGCAGAAATGTGTTGAACATTCCACTAATTCCTGGCATTCTTTATGGTAATTGAAATCACCCCCTAATGCCTAGAAATGTTCCTCATTGAATCAACATATTGGCCATAAATAACTCCCCATGCGAGGGGCTTGAGGTATTGATGAAAATATAGTTATTCCTCACATAGATTCCAAATATATGTTGAGGGGCCAACGATGTATGTCGGGGTGGTGATATTCGTATGAAACTTAATTACCGCAGATGGAAATACTTGGTAGATTTCCATGTATCAAATATAGAGGGGAATAATATTATGCAGTTTGGTCAGGAGCGTGTAAAATTGCATGACTCCAACGTGAAGTTGGTAAGTTGCAATTGTGAGGTAAAGATCATGCAATGAACTTAATTCTTGGGATAAAGGATTCTACCAAACCATTTGAAGTCTAGACATTAGGGCAAAGTGCTGAGCTTCAGTCCTAAGGCCATAAAGGCATGAAGGAGAATTCTACGACATTGTCCATTCGATTTGCTTGTAATCAATGATTAGGATAATTTGCCAATGGTTTTCATGTGAATGAAGGCACACTTGAGACCATCGTGTAGATGTGTCTTTTAAAACCATGGATACCTGAATAGTCTAGTCAATGGTTGGGAAGAGCCACTTACCTCGACTTGATGTGTTCAAGGAGTCTGAGTGGTTCAGCTAAACTTTAAGGTGCATGAGCATTAGAAGTCAGCTTCCCCGTGTCACATAAAGTACACATAAAGTCCAAATATTGTTAGACTTTAGCATCATAATAGTCATAGACAAATGGAATTGCTGATTCTTTTGGTTTCAACCCAATGTGGATGACCAAGGCCTGCATGCCAAGTTTGTCATGTAAAAGACATTCTGGAAAACTATCATGTACGCAACATGTGCTACGAGTTTGTAGTATGTGTAGTACAATGCCGATGATACATAGAGAATGTGCTTACCATATCTGTTGCATATAGTAAAGAGAAAATATTCCTCTTTGTTGTCATTAAGTTTCGTCATGGAAACTATTTTGACGGATATTTCTGTAGTTTAGTAGGGTACGAGTTGACTCGAACACGATAAAGCATCCTTGATTCTACTCGAGTACCCATAGGGATAGTAAATATGACTCGAGTTGAGCCAACAATTACATCATCGCGTCTAGCGATAGTTAAAATATCTCATTTTCTCTTAGCGAGAGTGGATACATCTCACTTCCCTGAGTATAGAGTTCGAGGTGCATACATCTACAAGGCACATATCATCTTTCATCATATTGACCCCCGTAGAAATCTATATATAGACTTGAAGATTCTCAATATGAAAATCACTGTCAGATATATATATAATACATCCAAATGTATTGTACCAAAGTGTTGATATAATATATTGTGATATAAAATATATGATGACAAGAATACTTATGTTCTTATTAGAAAATCAGAAATGGACATAAATTATATTGACCACTCAAGAGATTGAGAGACTAGACAAAGTCTTCAAACATGTTAGTTGAGTCATATTCAACCATCATGTTCTCCATGCCCAAAGGATCTTGCGACAACTGGATAGTCATGTTTTCGCTAGGTCATGGTTAAAACACCAGGCGGACAATTGACTTCCTTGTTACTGTCATGTTGGAGGTTGAAGTGAGATTCAAACCTTTGCCCTTGAGATTTTGTGCGTCCCAGGAATTGCTTATACAAAATAACCAGATGCTGAGATCTGGATCAATATAATGCCTTATGATTTATAGGGGAACATATTTTTTTCTTTTAGCTATGTGCCTCCAACCATAGGTGAATCCTATGGGTCTTGGATTGCACACATTACCCCACGAGACACAAGAGCGACTGTGATGTCAATGGCCTAGGTAGGTCATTAGTGGCCATTGATGGCAGATGCCTCAAATTCTCTAGCCACCAGTTACCAGAGATAATTAATTTACAGTTAGTAAATTAAAGACCATCATGGTTGATGTTGTAATGAACTTTGCAAAATTAATGACATTTCAAGAAGTTGGCTTGAAATTATTACTGTGAACCTCAAATTGCTAAGTATGACACCATGAAGATAATCTCCAAAATAGAGTAGATCTCGCAGCACTACGGAGTATAATCCAACAGAATTAGTAGATACTCTCTCTTAATGCCTTATGTCATGACTTAGTAAAATGTGTGGGAGAGCACTTTGTAAAGCAATCATAATGCAGAAATGAAAAATGTAGGCTTTAATAGTAGCGGTGATAATCTACAAAGCAGTGGCTCTACACACTACCTTGTGATCCCAATACATCAATTTGAAGAAATCACTAAGAATTTTGCATATCAATTCTTGCTCGTATTAAACCAAAATGCTCAATTAGGAAGAAATGATTGTTATCTGCAAGAAATTAAAATCTTAATTGCAAATAGTGGATTTAAATAATCTCAACATGTAGCATAACATGGAAATATACTACGTTACAATTGATTTTTATTTGCAAGAGATCTTTTTTAGCAAAGACAATAGGGTAAAAACCCTACTGTAACTCTATTTTTTTCATTAATAAGGGGTGGTCAATTATAGATGGAGTACACCATGTTAGAGGGGCAGAAGGAAACTAAATGTTTACAAATAATCCAGCCATTTCTGCATTCCCTCTTTTAGACTAGGCTTAGCTCTCTTGATGATAGAGCCATAGTGTTCTTTGAAACATGTGATGCAATAACTCATATTCCTTCTCTTGCTGTCAAATATGATATTGTTCCCATGTTTCCATATGGTCCAGCAACCATCTATTAGGCATTCTTTGAATGGTTGGATCCGTGTCCTGTTTTTGGCCTCAATCAACATGTCATTGCAGTTCAAGTCTGTGTTCCATTCAATGCCAAGTGATAGCCAAAAATTCTGGCTAAAATCACATGAGAAGAAGAGGTGCTTTAGATGTTCCATAGATTCATCATCACAAAGAACACATCTAGGTGTCTCAATATAAAAGTTTTTCCTCGTAAGAAGATCTCTGGTGTTTAGTCTATCCAGTAGCAATAACTAGAAGAAGAATTTCTGCTTAGGCAAGCAACCTGATTTCCATATCCACTAGAATGGCTTAGGTGCTTTCTCTGGGCATCCCATTAGTTCATGGTATACTTTCTTTGCACTATATTGTCCTGAGGCCCATTTGAATTTCCATAGAGCATGTGTACTATTATCCATTATCCCATTAAATAAATCCATGAGAGTGGTGCTTTGTTGAACAACAATAGATGACATGGGAAGATGAAACATGCTGTAGAGATTAGTTTCAGCTTCAATGCAAGCACTCTATAAAAGTTGTGTCTTTGTTTTTGGCATAGGAAAATAATTGTGGGAAAATATCTTTCAACAAGTTATCATTCCATTTGTCATACCACAGAGTAATAGTATCACTTGTGCCAGCCTTGCATGTTGTTAGATCCTTGAATTTTTCAAGTATTGAGCAACAATCTCTCCACCAGAAGGAGCCCTGTCTGGTAGGGAATTGTGGTACATCACCATTACCATAATATTTGTTCCAAATTAGTTTCACCCCATGGAATATCCATCTTATTTAAAAACTTGTATAGGAATTTAGTTAGCAAAGCTTTGTTGTGAACTCTAAGGTCCAGAACACCAAGTCCTCCAGCCGATTTTGGCAAACATACTTGTTCCCATTTGACTAAACATTTCCCGTATTTGTTAATGCCATTTCCATACCATAAGAAAGCTCTACCAGAATTCTCAAAGTGATCCAGTATGGTGAGTGGAACCCTGATGCAACACATAGCGAATATAGGTAGAGAAATTATAATTGCTTTAAGGTGAGTTAGTCTACCATAATAAGAGATGCAACACATAGCAAATATAGGTAGAGCAATTATAATTGCTTTAAGGTGAGTTAGTCTACCATAATAAGACATCATTGTGGCAATTCCAGAGAGTCTTTTGTCCAATCTAGAGACCATTGGCATGAGATCGTCCACTCTGGGTCTGGTGGATCCCATAGGTAGGCCTAAATAAGTGAAAGATATACTTTCTCTCTTGCAACCCAATATGTTGCCAAGCTGGGTGGCTCTATCATCAGATATGTTGATAGGGACAAGGGAGGATTTGTGGTAGTTCACTTTTAGTCCTGTGAAGTCAGGAAAAATCTGCAAAATTTCCATAACCTGTGATATTTGTTGTGGATCAGCTAGCATAATTATTAAGATATCATCAACATATTAGATGATAGGATCTGACATGTTAGCACGTTGCTCAATGGGTGTACTGATATGTCCATTATGCCATGCTTGGTTGATCAGGATTTGTAATAATTCTGCAGCAATAACAAATAGAAGTGGGGACAGTGGATCTACTTGCCTGACACCACACTTACATTTGATGGTTTTCCCAGGTACACCATTCAGAATAACTGAAGAAGATACAGTTGTTAAGATACTATTTAATCATCTGATCCACTTGTCTCCAAAACCTGGATGTTTTAGCATATATAAAATGGCCTTATAATTGATCTTATCAAAAGCCTTTTCAAAATCCACCTTGAAAATGACAATTGCATTTTTGGATTTGTGGCACATGTGGATGTACTCAAAAGACCATGCTAGACAGTCTTGTATATTTCTAGTTTTGATGAAACCATATTGATTCTTACTAATTACAGGAATGATACAACTTTGTACTTTATTAGTAAGTAACTTGGTATAGATTTTGATGGGCATGCTCACCAAAGAAATGGGCCTGTAATCATTTGGTGTTTCTGGGTTGTCTTTCTTTGGAATCAGAGCAATGTAAGTTGTGTTAATTGGTGTAAGATCAATATTTTCTGACTGGAAATCATGGTAAAGTTTGTAGAAATTGTCCTTGATAATATGCCAACATTTTTTCATGAAGATACCATTGAAACCATCAGGTCCAGGGGACTTGTCACCAGGCATTGTTTTGATGATATCATTAGTTTCCTCCTTGGTAAATGGGTTTTCAAGTTCCTCCTGGTTAACTATTCTAGTAAGATGATCAATGTTGAACTACATATGAGATATATTAGTGGTACCTATTCTGCCCTTAAAGGAATTCCACAGTATAGCAGCTTTCTAATCATGATCATTGATAATCAAGTTATCAGTATTTAGTAGGAAGGATATATAGTTGCTTATGAAAACTTGAGTAGCAATTGCAAATTTTTTGTGTGTTTTCAACTCCAAGTTGAGCCCATCTAATATTAGCTCTAATTCTATATTATTTTCTCTTGGCCTCAAGCAACTTGTTTGTGTGAAGGATCAAGATATTCCTGATATCTTTTCCGGGATATGAAGGTACCTTTGATCTTCTATGCCATTCAGTAGTTTGACATAGAAACAACAATTTTCTATAGTTCTATTAAGCTAGGATAGCTTCTTGCTCCATGTCTTCAGTCCCTTCCTTAAAGATTTGAACCTGGCCACTATGTTTTTAGTTGAGTCAGGATAATAGATGCAGTTGTTCCAATGGTTGGTCATGGTATCAATAAATCCTTCAAAATCCAACCAAAATTCCTCAAACCTGAATATTTGGCACTTAGGGATCTTGTTATCAATCTGTATATTAATGGGAACATGGTCAGACGACAGTTTAGCCATAGGAGTGGCCAGTGTGATAGGGTATTTGCTTGTCCACTCAGCACTGGTGAATATCTAATCTAGCTTTTCTAGGAGAGGAATACCTTGCATATTACTCCAAGTGAATTGTCTACCTTTTAGTGGGATCTCAACCAGGTCAAGGTTTATAATGATGTTGCTAAAATGCATCATATCATTGTGGTCACCTCCTCCTCTGTTCCTATTCTTAGGACCCCTGATATAATTAAAATCACTTGCAATGAGCCAGTATTTCATAGTAGATGCATTAACATCCATCAACCAATTGGTGAAATCAGTTTTTCCCTCATTAGAGTTTGGCCCATAGATATTTGTTATGTAACAAACAGAATTATCTATTTGAGGTGAGCTCAACTGTGATCTGGTAGTAATCTTTGGATATCTCTCTACCACTAAAGAGATTACCAATCCATATTATGATCAAACCACCTGAATTTCCATCAGAGGGCATGTAGACATGTTGATTGAATCTCTTAAGACAGAAATTCCTAATTTATGCCAAATCAAATGATTCTCTTTTTGTTTCCTGGAAGGTCATAACACAACAAGAACTTTCATCAATTTTTAGCCTGATATCATCCCACCTTTCTATTGAGTTAATACCTCTAACATTCCAATTGAAAATTTTCGAACTTCCATTCATAATCCTTATGGTGTGAGAAGTTATTAATCATGTCATGACTAGCATGGCATGAGGAGAAAACTCTAGTTATCGTCATCCCTGAGGTGCAATAGCATGTATGTAGTTGCAAACTATAGTGATGTAACTTGAAAGGTAGGGAAATCAACAAGCGAATATAGCAAGCAACAACATAACTGACATAGCAAGCAACATAAAGTAGTCTGACTGTTGGTGCACACAAACACCAGCCTAGATAATTATTATAGACCAAGTTCAGGAGATGTGCACACATGCACATGTAATATGAAACCAAAATGAGGCATGGTTGATAGAAACTGAAACAAAGCATAAATAGACAACAGATAGGGGAGCTATCAAGGCCCCATAGTTGCTCATCCAAACTAATCATCAGAGCTATCATAGTTGAGTGTCGTGGATGACACTTCATGAGGTGCCATCTTGCATGGACTAGCCCCAATAGCTTGGATTGTTTCTAGTGGCAGGACAGGTCGGGGGTGCATATTTATCCAACACTACAACATCTAACCTTGGTCCTAAGTTGATAGAAACTCCAGTTTTCTTCACAACATCTTCTGCATGTCCCTTGGTACCTTGCATCTGCACATTGGAGGTGCTAGCATTTTCCATGGCAGCCTTTGCAGCATGCTTGTCCTTGAAACCCATAGTGCTTTGAGCAATCTTGTTCCTTCTTCTACAAAATGCTTCATCAACAATGACCTTCTTCTTTCTCTTGTTGTTACCAGTGGGTTTGCATACTTCAACAAAAGCCTCTTCAGTAATCTCAGTCAGGCTGGCAGAGCTGACAGGAGCAACTTGCTCTTGAACAATCATGATCTGAAGATAGCATTTTTTGCTGCAGCAATTAGTGCCCTCAACATCAACAATGTTGCATTTAGCATTAACAATTTTTGAGCCACCCAGCTTGGGGATGATGTGATGGGCATTAGTCACCAGATTACCAATGAGTCCCTGTAATGCAGAGATACTGTCAGACATGATGTTGGTGTTATTTCCATCATTACTAGAAGTAGGATCATCCTCATAGTCCTGAAGGAAATATGCCCTAGAGGCAATAATAAAGTTATTATTTATTTCCTTATATAATGATAAATGTTTATTATTCATGCTAGAATTTTATTAACCGGAAACATAATACATGTGTGAATACATAGACAAACAGAGTGTCACTAGTATGCCTCTACTTGACTAGCTCGTTAACCAAAGATGGTTATGTTTCCTAACCATAGACATGAGTTGTCATTTGATTAACAGGATCACATCATTAGGAGAATGATGTGATTGACTTGACCCATTCCGTTAGCATAGCACTTGATTGTTTAGTTTGTTGTTATTGCTTTCTTCATGACTTATACATGTTCCTATGACTATGAGATTATGCAACTCCCGTTTACCGGAGGAACACTTTGTGTGCCACCAAACGTCACAACGTAACTGGGTGATTATAAAGGTGCTCTACAGGTGTCTCCGAAGCTACTTATTGGGTTGGCGTATTTCGAGATTAGGATTTGTCACTCCGATTGTCGGAGAGGTATCTCTGGGCCCTCTCGGTAATGCACATTACTTAAGCCTTGCAAGCATTGCAACTAATGAGTTAGTTGCAGGATGATGTATTACGGAACGAGTAAAGAGACTTGCCGGTAACGAGATTGAACTAGGTATTGAGATACCGACGATCGAATCTCGGGCAAGTAACATACCGATGAAAAAGGGAACAACGTATGTTGTTATGCGGTCTGACCGATAAAGATCTTCGTAGAATATGTGGGAGCCAATATGAGCATCCAGGTTCTGCTATTGGTTATTGACCGGAGATGTGTCTCGGTCATGTCTACATTGTTCTCGAACCCGTAGGGTCCGCACGCTTAAGGTTTCGATGACAGTTATATTATGAGTTTATGAGTTTTGATGCACCGAAGGAGTTCGGAGTCCCGGATGAGATCGGGGACATGACAAGGAGTCTCTAAATGGTCGAGACGTAAAGATCGATATATTGGACGATTATATTCGGACATCGGAAAGGTTCCGAGTGATTCGGGTATTTTTCGAAGTACCGGAGAGTTACGGGAATACGTATTGGGCCTTATTGGGCCATACGGGAAAGAAGGAAAAGGGCCTCAAGGGTGGCCGCACCCCTCCCCTTGGTGTGGTCCGAATTGGACTAGGGAAGGGGGGCGCCCCCTTCCTTCCTTCTCCTTTTCCCTTCCTCTTTTCCTATTCCATATGGGAGCTGGAATCCTACTAGGACTAGGGAGTCCTAGTAGGACTCCACACTTGGCGCGCCCCCTCCTAGGGCCGGCCTCCTCCTCCCTTGCTCCTTTATATACGGGTGCAGGGGGGCACCCCAAAGACACAACAATTGATCCTTGAGATCTATTAGCTGTATGCGGTGCCCTCCTCCACCATAATCCTCGATAATATTGTAGCGGTGCTTAGGCGAAGCCCTGCGACGGTAGAACATCAAGATCGTCACCACGCCGTCGTGCTGACGGAACTCTTCCCCGACATTCTGCTAGATCGGAGTCCGGGGATCGTCATCGAGCTGAACGTGTGCTAGAACTCGGAGGTGCCGTAGTTTCGGTGCTTGATCGGTCGGGCCGTGAAGACGTATGACTACATCAACCGCGTTTTGCTAACGCTTCCGCTTTCGGTCTACGAGGGTACGTGGACAACACTCTCCCCTCTTGTTTCTATGCATCACCATGATCTTGCGTGTGCGTAGGAAAATTTTAAATTACTACGTTCCCCAACAGTGGCATCTGAGCCTGGTTTTATGCGTTGATGTTATATGCACGAGTAGAACACAAGTGAGTTGTGGGCGATATAAGTCATACTGCTTACCATCATGTCATACTTTGGTTCGGCGGTATTGTTGGATGAAGCGGCCCGGACTGACATTACCCGTACACTTACGCGAGACTGGTTCTACCGACGTGCTTTGCACACAGGTGGCTGGCGGGTGTTAGTTTCTCCAACTTTAGTTGAACCAAGTGTGGCTACGCCCGGTCCTTGCGAAGGTTAAAATAGCACCAACTTGACAAACTATCGTTGTGGTTTTGATGCGTAGATAAGAACGGTTCTTGCTCTGCCCGTAGCAGCCACGTAAAACTTGCAACAACAAAGTAGAGGACGTCTAACTTGTTTTTGCAGGGCATGTTGTGATGTGATATGGTCAAGACGTGATGAGATATAAGTTGTTGTATGAGATGATCATGTTTTGTTGAAGTTATTGGCAACAGGCAAAAGCCTTATGGTTATCTCTCTATTGCATAAGATGCAAGCGCCAAATAATTGCTTTACTTTATCGCTATGCGATAGCAATAGTTGCAAGAGCAATTGTTGGCGAGACAACCATGTGACGACACATTGATATAGATCAAGATGATGGAGATCATGGTGTCATGCCGGTGACGATGGAGATCATGACGATGCTTTGGAGATGGAGATCAAAGGCACAAGATGATGATGGCCATATCATGTCACATATTATGATTGCATGTGATGTTTATCTTTTATACATCTTATTTTGCTTAGTTCGGCGGTAGCTTTATAAGATAATATCTCACTAAATTATCAAGGTATAAGTGTTCTCCCTGAGTATGCACCGTTGCGAAAGTTTTTCATGCTGAGACACCACGTGATGATCGGGTGTGATAGGCTGTACATTCAAATACAACGGGTGCAAAACAGTTGCACACGCGGAATACCCAGGTTAAACTTGACGAGCCTAGCATATAACAGATATGGCCTCGGAACACGGAGACCGAAAGGTCGAGCGTGAATCATATAGTAGATATGATCAACATAGTGATGTTCACCATTGAAACTACTCCATCTCACGTGATGATCGGACATGGTTTAGTTGATTTGGATCACGTGATCACTTAGAGGATTAGAGGGATGTCTATCTAAGTGGGAGTTCTTAAGTAATATGATTAATTGAACTTTAATTTATCATGAACTTAGTCCTGGTAGTATTAGCATATCTATGTTGTAGATCAATAGCTCGCGTTTGGCTCCCCTGTTTTATTTTTGATATGTTCCTAGAGAAAACTAAGTTGAAAGATGTTAGTACCAATGATGCGGATTGGATCCGTAATATGAGGTTTATCCTCATTGCTGCACAGAAGAATTATATCTTTGATGCACCGCTAGGTGATAAACCTATTGCAGGAGCAGATGCAGATGTTATGAACATTTGGCTAGCTCAATATGATGACTACTTGATAGTTTAGTGCACCATGCTTAAACGGCTTAGAATCGGGACTTCAAAGACGTTTTGAACGTCATAGACCATATGAGATGCTCTAGGAGTTGAAGATAATATTTCAAGCAAATACCCAAGTTGAGAGATATGAAGTCTCCAACAAGTTCTATAGGTAAAAGATGGAGGAGAATAGCTCAACCAGTGAGCATGTGCTCAGATTGTCTGGGTACTACAATCGCTTGAATCAAGTGGGAGTTAATCTTCCAGATAAAATAGTGACTGACAGAATTCTCTAGTCACCATCACCAAGTTAGTAGAACTTCATGATGAACTATGATATGCAAGGGATAACGGAAACGATTCCCAAGCTCTTCGTAATGCTGAAATCGACGAAGGTAGAAATCAAGAAAAATATCAAGTGTTGATGGTAGACACGACCACTAGTTTCAAGAAAAGGGCAAAGGGAAGAAGGGGAACTTCAAGAAGAACGGCAAGCAAGTTGTTGCTCAAGTGAAGAAGCCCAAGTCTGGTCCTAAGCCCGAGACTAAGTGCTTCTACTGCAAAGGGACTGGTCACTGGAAGCAGAACTGCCCCAAGTATTTGGCGGATAAGAAGGATGGCAAAGTGAACAAAGGTATATTTGATATACATATTATTGATGTGTATTTTACTAGTGTTCGTAGCAACCCCTCGGTATTTGATACTGGTTCGGTTGCTAAGAGTAGTAACTCGAAACGGGAGTTGCAGAATGAACATAGACTAGTTAAGGGTGAAGTGACGATGTGTGTTGGAAATGGTTCCAAGATTGATATGATCATCATCGCACACTCCCTATACTTTTGGGATTAGTGTTGAACCTAAATAAGTGTTATTTGGTGTTTGCGTTGAGCATGAATATGATTTGATCATGTTTATTGCAATATGGTTATTCATTTAAGTAAGAGAATAAATTGTGGTTCTGTTTACATGAATAAAACCTTATATGGTTACACACCCAATGAAAATGGTTTGTTGGATCTCGATCGTAGTGATACACATATTCATAATATTGAAACCAAAAGATGCAAAGTTAATAATGATGGTGCAATTTATTTGTGGCACTGTCGTTTAGGTCATATTGGTGTAAAGCGCATGAAGAAAATCCATGCTGATGGGTTTTTGGAATCACTTGATTATGAATCAGTTGATGCTTGCGAACCATGCCTCATGGGCAAGATGACTAAGACTCCGTTCTCTAGAACAATGGAGCGAGCAACAGATTTGTTGGAAATCAAACATACTGATGTATGTGGTCCGATGAATATTGAGACTCGTGGTAGGTATCATTGTTTTCTGATCTTCACAGATGATTTGAGCAGATATGAGTACATCTACTTGATGAAACACAAGTCTGAAACATTTGAAAAGTGCAAAGAATTTCAGAGTGAAGTGGAGAATCATCGTAACAAAAATGAAAGTTTCTACGATATGATCACAGAAGTAAAATATTTGAGTTATGAGTTTGGCCTTCAGTTAAAAACAATGTGAAATAGTTTCACTACTCACGCCACCTGGAACACCAGAGCATAATAGTGTGTCCGAACGTCATAACCATACTTTATTAGATATGGTGCAATCTATGATGTCTCTTACCGATCTACCAATATCGTTTTGGGGTTATGCATTAGAGACAGCTGCATTCACGTTAAATAGGGCACCATCTAAATCCGTTGAGACGACACCGTATGAACTATGGTTTGGCAAGAAACCTAAGCTGTCATTTCTTAAAGTTTGAGGTTGCAATGCTTATGTGAAAAAGTTTCAACCTGATAAGCTCTAACCCAAATCGGAGAAGTGCGTCTTCATAGGATACCCAAAAGAAAATGTTGGGTACACCTTCTATCACATATTCGAAGGCAATATATTCGTTGCTTTGAATGGATCCTTTCTAGAAAAGGAGTTTCTCTCCAAAGAAGTGAGTGGGAGGAAAGTAGAACTTGATGAGGTAACTGTACCTGCTCCCTTATTGGAAAGTAGTTCATCATAGAAATCTGTTTCTGTGACTACTACACCGATTAGTGAGGAAGCTAATGATGATGATCATGTAACTTCAGATCAAGTTACTACCGAACCTCGTAGGTAAACCAGAGTGAGATCCGCACCAGAGTGGTATGGTAATCCTGTTCTGGAGGTCATGTTACTTGACCATGACGAACCTACGAACTATGAGGAAGCGATGATGAGCCCAGATTCCGCGAAATGGCTTGAGGCCATGAAATCTGGGATGAGATCCATGTATGAGAACAAAGTATGGACTTTGATTGACTTGCCCAATGATCGGTGAGCCATTGAGATTAAATGGATCTTCAAGAGGAAGACGAACACTGATAGTAGTGTTACTATCTACAAAGCTAGAATTGTCGCAAAAAGGTTTTCGACAAGTTCAAGGTGTTGACTACGATGAGAGTTTCACACTCATATCTATGCTTAAGTCTGTCCGAATCATGTTAGCAATTGCCGCATTTTATGAAATATGGCAAATGGATAAACAAAACTGCATTCCTTAATGGATTTATTAAAGAAGAGTTGTATATGATGCAACCAGAAGGTTTTGTCAATCCTAAAGGTACTAACAAAATATGCAAGCTCCAGCGATCCATCTATGGACTGGTGCAAGCATCTTGGAGTTGGAATATACGCTTTGATAAGTTGATCAAAGCATATAGTTTTATACAGACTTGCGGTGAAGCCTGTATTTACAAGAAAGTGAGTGGGAGCACTACAGCAGTTCTGATAAGTATATGTGAAAGACATATTGTTGATCGGAGATAATGTAGAATTATTCTGCAAAGCATAAAGGAATGTTTGAAAGGAGTTTTTCAAAGAAAGACCTCGGTGAAGCTGCTTACATATTGAGCATCAAGATCTATAGAGATAGATCAAGACGCTTGATAAGTTTTTCAATGAGTACATACCTTGACAAGATTTTGAAGTAGTTCAAAATGGAACAGTCAAAGAAGGAGTTCTTGCCTGTGTTACAAAGGTGTCAAGTTGAGTAAGACTCAAAACCCGACCATGATAGAAGATAGAGAGAGAATGAAAGTCATTCCCTATGCCTCAGCCATAGGTTCTATAAAGTATGCCATGCTGTTTACCAGACCTATTGTATACCCTGCCCTGAGTTTGGCAAGGGAGTACAATAGTGATCTAGGAGTAGATCACTGGACATTGGTCAAAATTATCCTTAGTGGAATAAGGATATGTTTCTCGATTATGGAGGTGACAAAAGGTTCGTCGTAAAGGGTTACATCGATGCAAGTTTTGACACTGATCCAGATGACTCTAAGTCTCAATCTGGATACATATTGAAAGTGGGAGCAATTAGCTAGAGTAGCTCCATGTAGAGCATTGTCGACATAGAAATTTGCAAAATACTTACGGATCTGAATGTGGCAGACCCGTTGACTAAACTTCTCTCACAAGCAAAACATGATCACACCTCAGTACTCTTTGGGTGTTAATCACATAGTGATGTGAACTAGATTATTGACTCTAGTAAACCCTTTGGATGTTGGTCACATGTCGATGTGAACTATGGGTGTTAATCACATGGTGATGTGAATTATTGATGTTAAATCACATGGCGATGTGAACTAGATTATTGACTCTAGTGCAAGTGGGAGACTGAAGGAAATATGCCCTAGAGGCAATAATAAAGTTATTATTTATTTCCTTATATAATGATAAATGTTTATTATTCATGCTAGAATTTTATTAACCGGAAACATAATACATGTGTGAATACATAGACAAACAAAGTGTCACTAGTATGCCTCTACTTGACTAGCTTGTTGATCAAAGATGGTTGTGTTTCCTAACCATAGACATGAGTTGTCATTTGATTAACGGGATCACATCATTAGGAGAATGATGTGATTGACTTGACCCATTCCGTTAGCATAGCACTTGATCATTTAGTTTGTTGCTATTGCTTTCTTCATGACTTATACATGTTCCTATGACTATGAGATTATGCAACTCCCGTTTATCGGAGGAACACTTTGTGTGCCACCAAACGTCACAACATCACTGGGTGATTATAAAGGTGCTCTACAGGTGTCTCCGAAGGTACTTGTTGGGTTGGCATATTTCGAGATTAGGATTTGTCACTCCGATTGTCGGAGAGGTATCTCTGGGCCCTCTCGGTAATGCACATCACTTAAGCCTTGCAAGCATTGCAACTAATGAGTTAGTTGCAGGATGATGTATTACGGAACGAGTAAAGAGACTTGCCGGTAACGAGATTGAACTAGGTATTGAGATACCGATGATTGAATCTCGGGCAAGTAACATACCGATGAAAAAGGGAACAACGTATGTTGTTATGCGGTCTGACCGATAAAGATCTTCGTAGAATATGTGGGAGCCAATATGAGCATCCAGGTTCCGCTATTGGTTATTGACCGGAGACGTGTCTCGGTCATGTCTACATTGTTCTCGAACCCGTAGGGCCCGCACGCTTAAGGTTTCGATGACAATTATATTATGAGTTTATGAGTTTTGATGTACCGAAGGAGTTCGGAGTCCCGGATGAGATCGGGGACATGACGAGGAGTCTCTAAATGGTCGAGACGTAAAGATCGATATATTGGACGACTATATTCGGACATCGGAAAGGTTCCGAGTGATTCGGGTATTTTTCGAAGTACCGGAGAGTTACGGGAATACGTATTGGGCCTTATTGTGCCATACGGGAAAGAAGGAAAAGGGCCTCAAGGGTGGCCGCACCCCTCCCCTTGGTGTGGTCCGAATTGGACTAGGGAAGGGGGGCGCCCCCTTCCTTCCTTCTCCTTTTCCCTTCCTCTTTTCTATTCCATATGGGAGGTGGAATCCTACTAGGACTAGGGAGTCCTAGTAGGACTCCACACTTGGCGCGCCCCCTCGTAGGGCCGGCCTCCTCCTCCCTTGCTCCTTTATATACTGGTGCAGGTGGGCACCCCAAAGACACAACAATTGATCCTTGAGATCTATTAGCCGTATGCGGTGCCCTCCTCCACCATAATCCTCGATAATATTGTAGCGGTGCTTAGGCGAAGCATTTGATGTTACCTGTTTTGATTTAGGATCGATGTGATCCTGGATTGAGATTCGTGTTGGACAGAGCTTAGGAGGCTCCAAATGGCGGGACGTAATTAGATTCTTTGATATATTGGATTGATCTATCGATTCGTTTTACATCGTAAATTCCGATTTTGATTGCGTGTGAGTTTGGTTCTCTGAAGTACGCTTTGATGAGCTCTATCGTGGTGAATAGCTTATTTCGTGTGCCTTGGATTGTTGTTTGCTATTATTCTTGTCGGACAAGTAAGATAAAGGTGCCTCTAATGGTGGCTGCTCTTGCGTACTCTCTTCCCCTGTGTTGTGCTGTCTCGTGAAAGGACTTATGGATTGTGGGCCCCTTCCTCCTCTCCTGTCCCTGCTTCTCTCTTTTCTTATTCAGTATCGGAGGTGGATATCCTATAGTCTTTATGTTTTTTTGACAAGCGATGGTCCTATGTATGGTTTATCCACACGTGTCGGCGCTGCCTTCAGTCCTTGTAGGTCCTGGCCTCTCTCCTCCTTTGCTCCTTATTTATTCTTTTGGTGAGTTTTGGGGTGTGCATCTTTTTCCAAATGATCACAACAATTGATGTCCTGAGATCCGATATTCCGGATGCGTGCCGATCGTCCTTCTGCATCCGATATATATATATTTTTGTAGCGGTGCTTTAGCGAAGCCTTCCGTGCGTACGTTCATGATACGATGCAAGATTGTCACCCTGTTTTTTTACGTCGTCGTTGGGTTGACTGGTCATCCTCTTCCTTCTGATTATATGTCAATTTTCTGGAGTGGTTAGTTCCGGAGCGACATCTTGTCGATGTCTTATATCGTGGCTAAGTAACTTTCTGCTGATGGTTGCGCATAGTTTTTGGTGCGTTTCTTTGATCGTGTTTTTCATTGCTTGTGAAGTTCTCGTACGATCTAGCTATCATACCTTGCGTGTTGCTATACTTTTTTGTTATTCCGCTTTTCGTTATTCGAGTGTGATCGTGGCCCAACACTCGCTGTACCTGCTAGTTGCTATGTCTTTTTCACCTAGTGATCTTTGTCTTTGTGAACAGGATATTTTAAATTACTACATTCCCAACAGTCCATGGTGACATTAGTAGGTACAAAGATTGGGCTGCTAACCAGCAGTTCCGGGTGGCTCTGTTCTTCAACAATAGGCAGAGGAATGTAGTCCATTTGGTTTTCATTGTTCTCATGATCAGCATCATCATTGTTCTCATGAACATCATCATCAACCCGCATCTCATCATTAGCATTAACATCAGATTCAGACTGGTTCACCTCATTGTTTTCATTCATTGCATTTCCCACAGCAGCAGGTACATGAACATCCTCATATGGAGATCCTAGATGCTCATTGTGAGGATTGATAACCACCTGTTCCATAGGGATGTTTCCATGGACCTCATCATGCCAAAACCCTTCCTAGATTTGTGGTAGTGGATGGGAATTACCTCCATTAGGAGGAAGAGGATCCTCATCTCCACCATGATTTCCAATTACCTCACGTGATAGAATGTAAGTGGGGCATGTCCATGAGTCACCATATCCAACATCATCAAGATTGCGCAAAACAATAATACTAACAGGAAGTGTATCTACACTCATAACTCTGACTTTCACAATATTTCTAGTTTTGTCTCTAGGATCTTTGTTCAAGATCAAAAACCTACCATACTAAGAGACAGTACGACTGACAACTCCAACATCCCAGCACTCGAGCGGGTAGTTCATCAATATGAGCCAAACATCATGGGTAAAAGCAATACTACGATAGTTCAAGCTCTTGTCATGCCTAGTGATGCGAAGAACAGAGTCCCTAATCTCATATAGACTGTTACTGACAGCAAAATCCCTCAAACATGCAGTAGTAAACTGAATCAGAATAGTGCCCATACCACATCACGACGTGTAGTTGCTCCGCCAACCACTAGCTTCCAGGAACTCTGAGATCATTGCATTGGCGGCCGGAAAATCTTCAGGAGAGATGCCTGGAACCAGAGTAGCAATGACCCACTCACCACAGACTATCGGGAGCTCACCACCCAGGACGACATAGCCTCGATGCGCGTGCTCAGGTCTAGGAGTGATGATTGTGGTGCCGACGGGGAGGTGTGGGTAAGGATTGCAGGGGTAGCAAGCCATGGCATGGCCGTCAACGGTGGTGGTTTCAGGTGCAGCAGGGTTGTTGGGCAGAGTAGCAAAATGCGAAGGAGCAAGGGGAAGCTCCTGGGATTTACTGTGCACGACAGGTGCATCCGATTTTATCCGATATTCCACCTTGCGGTTTTTCTTGTTGAGACAAAATCTAGCTATGTGATTGTAACTAAAACATCTTCTGCATCTAATACTGTTACAACAACCAGAGAGATAATGACCATATCCCAAGCATTTCGAGCAGAAAATAATTTTAGGTGGTTTATCTGGAATACAAATCAATTCCAAGGTGGGTTGTCCGTTGGGCTGTGGTAAATGAGCGTTGGTGGGCTCCGTGTTATCAAGACGACCCGAACTAGAGTTGCAATTTGAAATACCATTGGACCCTGCCACTATCGATCCGTTATGCATGGGAGTAGTTGAGCTACATACCTTGTTGGGACGAAAGATCCGATCATCCGTGTCGGCGAGCGTGATACGGAGATTACCAATCAGAATAGAATTAGCTCCTGATAAGATCTGATGATTACCTCTCTCTATTATCATGATACCTAGATTTGGCCGAGGGGCTGAGATGAGATCATTGTGGATCTTCGATAAACTTCATTGACAGGGACGTACCGAGGTGGAGACTTTTTTGTAAGACACAAGATGCCATTCCGCCTCCTGTTCTTTGAGCCATAATCTCTCTCCATAAATCCAATTAGGGTGGCCCACCACTACATAGATGGAACTAACATTTCAACATATTACAAGTGAAGGAATTTGAACGAACTATATGGAAACCCACTACCTTTGAGCAAACAAAAATAGGTACACATTACTAGATATATGAATCACGATGATTGCATCATAGGCGGCTCTAGTGCATGATGATATAGCAAGGCTGACATTTAATGGATCAAGCCTAAACGTCAATCTACCAAATGATGCCAGTGATATGTCTCCATCGTATCTACTTCCAAACTCTTTTGCCCTTGTTTTGGACTCTAACTTGCATGATTTGAATGGAACTAACTCGGACTGCTGTTGTTTTCAGCAGAATTGCCATGGTGTTATTTTTGTGTCAGAATAAAAGTTCTCGGAATGATGAAAACAACGGAGATCAGTTTTGGATTTAATAAAAAATATTGGTGAAAGAATCAATTGAAGGGGTCCCACACCCTGGCCACAAGGGTGGGGGCGTGCCCTCCGTCCTTGTGGGCCCCCTGGACCTCCACCGACCTCAACTCCAACTCCATATATTCACGCTCGGGGAGAAAAAAATCAGAGAAGGATTCATCGCGTTTTACGATACGGAAGCCCGCCAAGCCCTATTCTTCCTAGGGAGGGCAGATCTGGAGTCCGTTTTGGGCTCGGAGAGGGGAATCCATTCGCCGCATCGTCATCATCAACCATCCTCCATCACCAATTTCATGATGCTCACCGCCGTGCGTGAGTAATTCCATCGTAGGCTTGCTAGACCGTGATGGGTTGGATGAGATTTACCATGTAATCGAGTTAGTTTTGTTAGGGTTTGATCCCTAGTATCCACTATGTTCTAAGATTGATGTTGCTATGACTTTGCTATCTAATGCTTGTCACTAGGGCCCGAGTGCCATGATTTCAGATCTGAACCTATTATGTTTTCATGAATATATTGTGTTCTTGATCCTATCAAGTTATAGTCACCTACTATGGTTTATGATCCGGCAACCCCGGAGTGACAATAGGGGACCACTCCCGGTGATGACCGTAGTTTGAGGAGTTCATGTATTCACTAAGTAATGCTTTGGTCCGGTACTCTATTAAAAGGAGGCCTTAATATCCCTTAGTTTCCAATAGGACCCCGCTGCCAGGGAGGGTAGGACAAAAGATGTCATGCAAGTTCTTTTCCATAAGCACATATGACTATATTCAGAATACATGCCTACATTACATTGATGAACTGGAGCTAGTTCTGTGTCACCCTATGTTATAACTGTTGCATGAGGAATCGCATCCGACATAATTATCCATCATTGATCCATTGCCTACGATCTCATTTCATATTGATCTTTGCTAGTTACTTTTCCGTTGCCACTGTTACGATTGCTACAAAACTGCTACTATTACTTTTGCACCGTCACCGTTACTTCCATATTACTTTGCTACTAAATACTTTGCTACAGATATTAAGTCTTTCAGGTGTGGTTGAATTGACAACTCAGCTGCTAATACTTGAGAATATTCTTTGGCTCCCCTTGTGTCAAATCAATAAATTTGGGTTGAATACTCTACCCTCGAAAAATGTTGCGATCCCCTATACTTGTGGGTTATCAAGACATTTTCTGGCGCCGTTGTCGGGGAGCATAGCTATATCTTTGAGTCACTTGGGATTTATATCATTGATTACTATGAGGAATCTGAAAGACAACAAAACCAAGATCTATCCCTCAACTATGAGGGGAGGTAAGGAACTGCCATCTAGCTCTGCACTTGATCATCCTTCTATTTTGAGTAAACTTGCAACTCCTACACCTGCTATTGATTCTGATATGTGACATGTAATTGATGATGCCACTTCTGCTATGCATTATGCTTATGATGAAACTACTCTCTGCTTGATAATACTGTGCTAGTGATTTTCTTGATGAACAACTTGCTAGGGTTATAGAGAATGAAATTACTGAAACTGGTGATATATTGAGGAGATTATGATTCTCCCCCTAGATATGAATTGCTTGTTGTAGCTGAGGGTTATGTTATGGATGAAGAAACTTCTAGAGACTTGCTTCTAATGATGTAAATGATAAGAAACTGTTAGCTAAGATAAGGAGATTTGTCCATTGTAAGAATAATACGTCGAGCTAAAGCTCTGACGCAAGACAGAAATCCTTAATTCTAATAAAAGAGATAACTAGTCCACTCTTACGACATCTACAAAGCAAGTATAATCTCGTTGATAATGAGATAATGTTGAATCATCATAAATATCACTTCGTATACCATAGTTAATTTACAGTTGGGTATCAGAAATGATCCAATATCATATGTGCCACTATATCTGAAAGATCGAGACGAGCATGTTGGAGAAGCACATCTTACTTCACAAGATTGACTAAAGATAGCCAGCCTTATTCACTCAATAAGTTTCAGTGAAATAATCTATGTCTATTCATTCATATACCTTTACGCAGTTGTTTCACTCAAATTGAGATATTTCCTCCTTCCCATTTAAAGGTGATGACTCAAAGCATATGGTATAAATCGACACTAGTCGACTCCGGTGAGCATAGCGCTAAGTTCCAATCCATGAGCCAGAAGTGCATCATCATAAAGGATAAGGATCCTCTATTATCGCACTAACGAAGTAAAGATCCGCACATCGCTCATAAGAAGACAGAGTCTAGCGCCTGAAGGCCAGTCTAATTATCTTCCAAACTAGAGCACTGCACGAAAAAGTAATAAGAGAGAGGCAGATCTCCACGCTAACAAGCTATGGGAGGCTTCTCCCAATACTAATGCTTTCGCCACGTAGAGAGTGACCTGTGCATAGATGAGATGTTGACTATATCCGCTACTATATATAATCCGCGTCAAGTAGTAAGGCCCCATCAAGGAAAATTCCCAAAATAGCACACCTGCGAGTATCGTATGTTAAAACATGCCTACAACTCATTCCCGAAGGTACGCTAAATAAGGTGTGGAGCAGGTGTAAGATGAGTTACCCAATTTTTCAGGGTAAGTAGGCAGACCCCAAGTTTATTGATTATAGACACAAATGTGTTTGAGAGAGATTGAACTTCGAAGATTAGCAGCTGAACGGTGTGTGATACAAGATTCATGGGCAACCGTATAGAGTAGGTAGATAAGTTAGAAAACTAGTTTCTTAATATGAGTGAAAAGAGTTAATATGTGTAGAATAAGCAGATGTATATAGAAAGAAGAGCACAAGCCATCATAGATTGTTCGGTAGACGATAGAGGAATACAGCTGCAAAAGACGCAAACAATATGTGAAAATATAGCAAAACTTCAAGAAAAGCGTTACAAAGTTTACTTGAAAACAGGCCACGAAAGGAGATGATGTCTATACGTGAGCCCAAATTAAAGAAGGAGATGGGATATACAATGAACTCACGTTTACAAATTACGATAATTTGTCCTCATGACCACCAGCCATCAACATGAATATCAATCAGGAGCGACTATGGTTACCACGCCATGGAGCATACCACTTCTATATGCCAAACAGAGAGAGAGGAGTGTAAGGAGCTGATGTAATATCCGAAATACTAGTCACAAACTGAGTGATCGAAAATAATTGATAATATTCTGACTCTTTATTTCCTTAACTCTCGAATCTGGCAATGGGGCATTGGAACTGAACGTAAATAACTAAGAGACAGATTTCGTTATAATAGGCAGTACGGTGTGAGACTTCAAAGCTATTCAAAGAACGCAGTAGTATGCCGTTAACTCTCGAGACTGGAGGTCATTACAAAACCATGAGAAAGTTCTTCCCCTATCTCAAACCAGAGAGATTAGACACGCGATAAAGCACAGGAGTAAGGGAACATATAACTCCTCTCAAAGAGTAAAAATTAGGAAAACAAAGAACACAAATTATGAATAATCATTGTTGAGAGATATACATTATAAAAAGGTTATGCCATTATACTTGAGGTTATATCAGTGCAATCATCGGGCCATAGTGGACGGTCTGACACGCTTGTAAATATAGGAACATATCGAGCTGCCGCCGACCTGCACCAATCGATAAGATATGATCACTGTAGTGAGACCTCAGTTTCTAAAACCACTGTGGTAAATCACCTTCTCTATATATAATACTATTGCGTATATTGTTTTCCTCTATTATCATTCCAGTGTCTCTATGTCGCCGCATGCCCTTATTCTCACAGAATTAGAAAAAGGCCGAGAAGCCGACCGGTGGTCGCATCACGAAATGGGGAAACTGGAGAGGCACTCTATCTAAACTGACACGTATCGCCTCCGTAATGTCCCTCCCTCTCCGACGCGACCACCGGACCACCAGATTCCCGCCCGCGCCGACTCGGCGGGTGCTGCGCATATGAGAGCGCGTATTCCGATACGGTTGACACCGCGGCATGATCCTCCTTCCCTTGCAATATTCTCTCACCTGTGTACTACCGAGCGGCAATCTCCACAGCTGCCGCTAACGCGCGGGGCCTACTGTCCGACCTGACCCGCTCCTCCTCTTCTTCCTCCCCACGCCAAGTCGCGCCGCCACCACCGGAATCCCGATCTTCTCGGGATCACGAATCCCCTCACCCCCTTCTCCAAGCACCCTCCCCTATATATAACTCTTGCCCCTCGTCTGATTCTCCCTTAAAGCCCCTACTCCCGTCGCCTCTCCCTGTCGCAATTTCTCGCCGGAGTCCACCTCTGCCGCCGCATGTCGTCGCTCACTCCGCCGCCCACGCTCACGCCCAACCTCTCCCAACACCACCAACAGTCGTGCCACCCTCTGCCGCGTCGCCCGGTTCCCTTTTTTTCACCGAAGGACCGCTGTAGGACCAACGCCGACGACCACCAAGCGCCGTCTCCGCCTCGAGCTCGCCGCCGACCGTCTCCGACCACCTCCGCCGATGCCACGACCATCGTTGGGGATGCCACACGCTGCTGCACCTGCCTGTGGACTTGTTCGACGCCGCAGACCACAGGAGACGCCTCGCCGACGACGCCCGAAGCCCATGCCGCCGTCGACCACCGCGGTGAGCTCTCCACTCCCACTCCTCCGTTAGATCTGCATCGAACGTGTTAGATTAGATCTTTTTTTGCCCCAAACCGTCTTCTGTTACGGTTAGGTCGTCCATCCGCTAGCTCTTTTCAGCCACCGCTTTAGTCCAGCCGTGTAGCGCCACGTGGCCTTTGACCGATCGTAGTGTTTTTTTCTTTCTGTTTTAGTTTCAGAATAGTTTCTGTTTTAGATTGGTTATAAATTTTATGTTTTAGATCCAAATTGAGAGATTCTTTTTGCATTAGATTCAAAATTTCTCGAAGTTTCTGTTAGAACAATTGGATTTCAGATTTGAGTAGTTTAAATTTTAATTTGATGAAATTTATTCAAATCACTATTTCGGCCGTATATTGAGTTTTATGAAATATTTTCGATTGATTCTTTTTGCTACTGTTTTGTTATTGTTTTTTATATCCAGTAGCTTATAGTTATTTAGTTTTAGTTTATTTTAATTAGGTTTATTGCAAAAACAGTAATGTTTTGCTTATGTAGTTGTTCTAGTCATATAATTAGTGTTTTTAATTATTTTTAGTTAATTCTTTTTGTAGATTTTTACATGTTGTCATATGTTTTTGTTAGACTACAGTAGATAAATTTTCTAGTTATTTATTAGTGTTTTTAGCTACTGTTTTAGTATTTGCATGTTTAGTTCATAGTGATAGTTGATAAATATAGTTTTATTAGTTTTAATATATTTCTTTTGCCACTTCAATATATGTTGTTATTGGTTCTGTTATTTAGGAGTAAATAAGTTTTCATAAATTGTTTTAGTATTGTTTACTATTGTCTTAGAGTTTTCTTTAGTAGTTTTGTTGTGTAGTTTTCCTTTGTTCTTATTTGGTGTCCCTTGTTGTTTTGCAATTTATTTGTTGGTTTTATTATGAGTGTTAGAATTGCTTGCTAGTATGTTTGCTTATATGAATGCTATGTTTGACTATATAGATTTTCAATGGAGTGACGAATAGTTCTACTAAGTCATTATTCTGAGAGCGTTATTATCTTCATCA
This sequence comes from Triticum urartu, assembly GCF_003073215.2. Classification (NCBI taxonomy): domain Eukaryota; kingdom Viridiplantae; phylum Streptophyta; class Magnoliopsida; order Poales; family Poaceae; genus Triticum; species Triticum urartu. The sequence continues at coordinate 182,147,150 of NC_053022.1, read as the reverse complement.
AGTAATACCAGGCAAGTTCACTTTAACCATGTTTTTCATACCTATGTTTTATTTGCATGTAGTAGCACCCTTTCAACAATCCCTCTAGTAGTTTTATTGAATCTTGTAGTTGAGTAGAATGCATGAGGTAGGAACCCATCTACCTGTTACCAAGCCCGGGACGTTATATAGTTTTGATGCTACGCTATGGTAGACGGGGTTTGGTATGAGTGCACGAGAGTGATGCGAAGAAGGAGGACTCTACGCCAATAACAACTCCATGATGGAATTTGCAAGGACTGCATCTTCAAGGCCTCAAGACTTCAAGACTCGAGACGAGAATTCAATACACACTACTAGGTGAAGGACGGTTGACGGGCACCCTGGAGGAACCAGTGGATGGCCGGGATGCATGTAGAAGCGCCATGACATCTTGCGGAAAGCTTCACCCAGACTCAAAGAGACGAAAGAATACTTCATGGCCGGAAGCTTACCTGTGCAACCGCAAGTCACTATGGGCTTTGGCTTGGTTGACCTTAGTGGTGACTCTGGTTGGGACGGTGCTAGCAGATGTAGAACTTGTTGGGGAACGTAGTAATTTCAAAAAATTTCCTACGCACACACAAGATCATGGTGATGCATAGCAACGAGAGTGGAGAGTGTTGTCTACGTACCCTCGTAGACCGAAGCGGAAGCGTTGACACAACGTAGAGGAAGTAGTCGTACGTCTTCCCGATCCGACCGATCCAAGCACCGTTACTCCGGCACCTCCGAGTTCTTGGCACACGTTTAGCTCGATGACGATCCCCGGGCTCCGATCCAGCAAAGCGTCGGGGAGGAGTTCCGTTAGCACGACGGCGCGGTGACGATCTTGATGTTCTACCGTCGCAGGGCTTCGCCTAAGCACTGCAACAATATGACCGAGGTGGAATATGGTGGAGGGGGGCACCGCACACGGCTAAGGAACGATCATGAAGATCAACTTGTGTGTCTATGGGGTGCCCCCTGCCCCCGTATATAAAGGAGTGGAGGAGGGGAGGGCCGGCCCTCTCTATGGCGCGCCCTAGGGGAGTCCTACTCCCACCGGGAGTAGGATTCCCCTTTTCCTAGTCTAACTAGGAGTCCTTCCATGTAGTAAGAGTAGGAAACAAGGAAGGGGTGCAGCCCCTCCCCCTATTCCAAATCGGACTAGGCCTTGGGGGGGCGCGTGGCCTGCCCTAGGCAGCCCCTCTCTCTTTCCCATATGGCCCAATAAGGCCCAATACTTCTTCCGGCGAATTCCCGCAACTCTCCGGTACTCGAAAAATACCCGAATCACTCGGAACCTTTCCGATGTCCGAATATAGTCGTCCAATATATCGATCTTTACGTCTCGACCATTTCGAGACTCCTCGTCGTGTCCCCGATCTCATCCGGGACTCCGAACTCCTTCGGTACATCAAAACTCATAAACTCATAATATAACTGTCATCAAAACCTTAAGCGTGCGGACCCTACGGGTTCGAGAACAATGTAGACATGACCGAGACACGTCTCCGGTTAATAACCAATAGCGGAACCTGGATGCTCATATTGGCTCCCACATATTCTACGAAGATCTTTATCGATCAGACCGCATAACAACATACGTTGTTCCCTTTGTCATCGGTATGTTACTTGCCCGAGATTCGATCGTCGGTATCCCATACCTAGTTCAATCTCGTTACTGGCAAGTCTCTTTACTCGTTCCGTAATACATCATCTCACAACTAACTCATTAGTTGCAATGCTTGCAAGGCTTATGTGATGTGTATTACCGAGAGGGCCCAGAGATACCTCTCCGACAATCGGAGTGACAAATCCTAATCTCGAAATACGCCAACCCAACATGTACCTTTGGAGATACCTGTAGAGCACCTTTATAATCACCCATTTACGTTGTGACGTTTGGTAGCACACAAAGTGTTCCTCCGGCAAACGGGAGATGCATAATCTCATAGTCATAGGAACATGTATAAGTCATGAAGAAAGCAATAGCAACATACTAAACGATCGGGTGCTAAGCTAATGGAATGGGTCATGTCAATCACATCATTCTCCTAATGATGTGATCCCATTAATCAAATAACAACTCTTTTGTTTATGGTTGGGAAACATAACCATCTTCGATTAACGAGCTAGTCAAGTAGAGGCATACTAGTGACACTTTGTTTGTCTATGTATTCACACAAGTATTATGTTTTCGTTTAATACAATTCTAGCATGAATAATAAACATTTATCATGATATAAGGAAATAAATAATAACTTTATTATTGCCTCTAGGGCGTATTTCCTTCAGTCTCCCATTTGCACTAGAGTCAATAATCTAGTTCACATCGCCATGTGATTTAACAGCAATAGTTCACATCACCATGTGATTAACACCCATAGTTCACATCGATATGTGATCAACACCCAAAGGGTTTACTAGAGTCAGTAATCTAGTTCACATCGCTATGTGATTAACACCCAAAGAGTACTAAGGTGTGATCATGTTTTGCTTGTGAGATAATTTTAGTCAACGGGTCTGTCACATTCAGATCCGTAAGTATTTTGCGAATTTCTATGTCAACAATGCTCTGCACGGAGCTACTCTAGCTTATTGCTCCCACTTTCAATATGTATCTAGATCGAGACTTAGAGTCATCCAGATCTGTGTCAAAACTTGCATCGACATAACTTTTTACGACGAACCTTTTTGTCACCTCCATAATTGAGAAATATTTCCTTATTCCACTAAGGATAATTTTGACCGCTGTCCAGTGATCTACTCTTAGATCACTATTGTACTCCCTTGCTTAACACAGTGTAGGGTATACAATAGATCTGGTACACATCATGGCATAATTTATAGAACCTATGGCTGAGGCATAGGGAATGACTTTCATTCTATTTCTATCTTCTGTCGTGGTCGGGCTTTGAGTCTTACTCAATTTCACACCTTGCAACACAGGCAAGAACTCTTTCTTTGACTGTTCCATTTTGAACTACTTCAAAATCTTGTCAAGGTATGTACTCATTGAAAGAACTTATCAAGCGTCTTGATCTATCTCTATAGATCTTGATGCTCAATATGTAAGCAGCTTTACCGAGGTCTTTCTTTGAAAAATTCCTTTCAAACACTCCTTTATGCTTTGCAGAATAATTCTACATTATTTCCGATCAACAATATGTCATTCACATATACTTATCAGAAATGTTGTAGTGCTCCCACTCACTTTCTTGTAAATACAGGCTTCATCGCAAGTCTGTATAAAACTATATGCTTTGATCAACTTATCAAAGCGTATATTCCAACTCCGAGATGCTTGCACCAGTCCATAGATGGATCGCTGGAGCTTGCATATTTTGTTAGCACCTTTAGGATTGACAAAACCTTCTGGTTGTATCATATACAACTCTTCTTTAATAAATCTATTAAGGAATGCAGTTTTGTTTATCCATTTGCCAGATTTCATAAAATGCGGCAATTTCTAACATGATTCGGACAGACTTAAGCATAGATACGAGTGAGAAACTCTCATCGTAGTCAACACCTTGAACTTGTCGAAAACCTTTTGCGACAATTCTAGCTTTGTAGATAGTGTAACACTACTATCAGCGTCCGTCTTCCTCTTGAAGATCCATTTATTCTCAATTGCTTGCCGATCATCGGGCAAGTCAACCAAAGTCCATACTTTGTTCTCATACATGGATCCCATCTCAGATTTCATGGCCTCAAGCCATTTTGCGGAATCTGGGCTCACCATCGCTTCTTCATAGTTCGTAGGTTCGTCATGGTCAAGTAGCATGACCTCCAGAACAGGATTACCGTACCACTCTGGTGCGGATCTCACTCTGGTTTACCTACGAGATTCGGTAGTAACTTGATCTGAAGTTACATGATCATCATCATTAGCTTCCTCACTAATTGGTGTAGTAGTCACAAGAACAGATTTTTGTGATGAACTACTTTCCAATAAGGGAGAAGGTACAATTACCTTATCAAGTTTTCTACTTTCCTCCCACTCACTTCTTTCGAGAGAAACTCCTTCTCTGGAAAGGATCCATTCTAGCAACGAATATCTTGCCTTCGGATCTATGATAGAAGGTGTACCCAACATTTTTTTGGGTATCCTATAAGACGCACTTCTCCGATTTGAGTTTGAGCTTATCAGGATGAAAACTTTTTCATACGGTGTCGTCTCAACAGATTTAGATGGTGCTCTTTTAACGTGAATGCAGTTGTCTCTAATGCATAACCCTAAAATGATAGTGGTAGATTGGTAAGAGACATCATAGATCGCACCATATCTAATAAAGTACGGTTATGACGTCCGGACACACCATTACATTGTGGTGTTCCAGGTGGCGTGAGTAGTGAAACTATTTCACATTGTTTTTAACTGAAGGCCAAACTCGTAACTCAAATACTCTTCTCTATGATCAGATCGTAGAAACTTTATTTTCTTGTTACGATGATTTTTCACTTGACTCTGAAATTCTTTGAACTTTTCAAATGTTTCAGACTTATGTTTCATCAAGTAGATATACTCATATCTGCTCAAATCATCTGTGAAGATCAGAAAATAATGATACTTGTCGCGAGCCTCAATATTCATCGGACCACATACATCAGTATGTATGATTTCCAACAAATCTGTTGCTCGCTCCATTGTTCCGAAGAACAGAGTCTTAGTCATCTTGCCCATGAGGCATGGTTCGCAAGCATCAATTGATTCATAATCAAGTGATTCCAAAAGCCCATCAACATGGAGTTTCTTCATGCGCTTTACACCAATATGACCTAAACGGTAGTGCCACAAATAAGTTGCACTATCATTATTAACTTTGCATCTTTTGGTTTCAATATTATGATTATGTGTATCACTACGATCGAGATCCAACGAACTATTTTCATTGGGTGTGTAACCATATAAGGTTTTATTCATGTAAACAGAACAATAATTTATTCTCTTACTTAAATGAATAACCGTATTACAATAAACATGATCAAATCATATTCATGCTTAACGCAAACACCAAATAACACTTATTCAAGTTCAACACTAATCCCGAAAGTATAGGGAGTGTGCGATGATGATCATATCAATCTTGGAACCACTTCCAACACACATCGTCACTTCACCCTTAACTAATCTATGTTTATTCTGCAACTCCCGTTTCGAGTTACTAATCTTAGCAACTGAACTAGTATCAAATACTGAGGGGTTGCTATAAACACTAGTAAAGTACACATCAATAACATGTATATCAAATATACTGATGTTCACTTTGCCATCCTTCTTATCTGCCAATCACTTGGGGTAGTTCCGCTTGCAGTGACCAGTCCCTTTGCTGTAGAAACACTTAGTCTCAGGCTTAGGACCAGACTTGGGCTTCTTCACTTGAGCAGCAACTTGCTTGCTGTTCTTCTTGAAGTTCCCCTTCTTCTCTCTGCCCTTTTCTTGAAACTAGTGGTCTTGTCTACCATCAACACTTGATGTTTTTCTCGATTTCTACCTTCGTCAATTTCTGCATTACGAAGAGCTTGGGAATCGTTTCCGTTATCCCTTGCATATCATAGTTCATCACGAAGTTCTACTAACTTGGTGATGGTGACTAGAGAATTCTGTCAATCAATATCTTATCTGGAAGATTAACTCCCACTTGATTCAAGCGATTGTAGTACTCAGACAATCTGAGCATATGCTCACTAGTTGAGCGATTCTCCTCCATCTTTTAGCTATAGAACTTGTTGGAGACTTCATATCTCCCAACTCGGGTATTTGCTTGAAATATTAACTTCAACTCCTAGAACATCTCATATGCTCCATGACGTTCAAAACGTCTTTGAAGTCCCGATTCTAAGCCATTAAGCATGGTGCACTAAACTATCAAGTAGTCATCATATTGAGCTAGCCAAACGTTCATAACGTCTGCATCTGCTCCTATAATAGGTCCGTCACCTAGCGGTGCATCAAGGACATAATTCTTCTGTGCAGCAATGAGGATACACCTCAGATCACGGATCCAATCCGCATCATTGCTACTAACATCTTTCAACACAATTTTCTCTAGGAACATATCAAAATAAACACAGGGAAACAACAACGCGAGCTATTGATCTACAACATAATTTGCAAAATACTACTAGGACTAAGTTCATGATAAATTTAAGTTCAATTAATCATATTACTTAAGAACTCCCACTTAGATAGACATCCCTCTAATCCTCTAAGTGATTACGTGATCCAAATCAACTAAACCATGTTCGATCATCACGTGAGATGGAGTAGTTTCATTGGTGAACATCACTATGTTGATCATATCTACTATATGATTCACGCTTGACCTTTTGGTCTCCGTGTTCCGAGTCCATATCTGTATATGCTTGGCTCGTCAAGTATAACCTGAGTATTCCGCGTGTGCAACTGTTTTGCACCCGTTGTATTTGAACATAGAGCCTATCACACCCGATCATCACGTGGTGTCTCAGCACGAAGAACTTTCGCAATGGTGCATACTCAGGGAGAACACTTCTTGATAATTAGCGAGAGATCATCTTAAAATGCTACCGTCAATCAAAGCAAGATAAGATGCATAAAAGATAAACATCACATGCAATCAAAATATGTGACATGATATGGCCATCATCATCTTGTGCCTTCGATCTCTAACTCCAAAGTATCGTCATGATTTCCATCGTCACTTGCATGACACCATGATCTCCATCATCTTGATCTATATCAAGGTGTCGTCACATGGTCGTCTCGCCAACTACTGCTCTTGCAACTATTGCTATCGCATAGCAATAAAGTAAAGCAATTATTTGGCGCTTGCATCTTATGCAATAAAGAGACAACCATAAGGCTTCTGCCAGTTGCCGATAACTTCAACAAAACATGATCATCTTATACAACAACTTATATCTCATCATGTCTTGACCATATCACATCACAACATGCCCTGCAAAAACAAGTTAGACGTCCTCTACTTTGTTGTTGCAAGTTTTACGTGGCTGCTACGGGCTGAGCAAGAACCGTTCTTACCTACGCATCAAAAAACCACAACGATAGTTTGTCAAGTTGGTGCTGTTTTAACCTTCGCAAGGACCGGGCGTAGCCACACTCGGTTCAACTAAAGTTGGAGAAACTGTCACCCGCTAGCCACCTTTGTGCAAAGCACGTCGGGAGCACCGGTCTAGCGTAAGCGTACGCGTAATGTCGGTCCGGGCCGTTTCATCCAACAATACCGCCGAACCAAAGTATGACATGCTGGTAAGCAGTATGACTTATATCGCCCACAACTCACTTGTGTTCTACTCGTGCATATAACATCAACACATAAAAACCTAGGCTCTGATACCACTGTTGGGGAACATAGTAATTTCAAAAAAAATTCCTACGCACACGCAAGATCATGGTGATGCATAGCAACGAGAGTGGAGAGTGTTGTCTACGTACCCTCGTAGACCGAAGCGGAAGCATTGACGCAACATAGAGGAAGTAGTCGTATGTCTTCCCGATCTGACCGATCCAAGCACCGTTACTCCGGCACCTCCGATTTCTTGGCACACGTTCAGCTCGATGACGATCCCCGGGCTCCGATCCATCAAAGCGTCGGGGAGGAGTTCCGTCAGCACGACGGCGTGGTGACGATCTTGATGTTCTACCGTCGCAGGGCTTCGCCTAAGCACTGCAACAATATGACCGAGGTGGAATATGGTGCAGGGGGGCACCGCACACGGCAAAGGAATGATCATGAAGATCAACTTGTGTGTCTATGGGGTTCCCCCTGCCCCCGTATATAAAGGAGTGGAGGAGGGGAGGGCCGGCCCTCTCTATGGCGCGCCCTAGGGGAGTCCTACTCCCACCGGGAGTAGGATTCCCCTTTTCCTAGTCCAACTAGGAGTCCTTCCATGTAGCAAGAGTAGGAAACAAGGAAGGGGGCGCGCGGCCTGCCCTAGGCAGCCCCTCTCTCTTTCCCGTATGGCCCAATAAGGCCCAATACTTCTTCCGGCGAATTCCCGTAACTCTCTGGTACTCGAAAAATACCCGAATCACTCGGAACCTTTCCGATGTCTGAATATAGTCGTCCAATACATCGATCTTTACATCTCGACCATTTCGAGACTCCTCGTCATGTCCCCGATCTCATTCGGGACTCTGAACTCCTTCTGTACATCAAAACTCATAAACTCATAATATAACTGTCATCGAAACCTTAAGCGTGCGGACCCTACGGGTTCGAGAACAATGTAGACATGACCGAGACAGGTCTCCGATCAATAACCAATAGCGGAACCTGGATGCTCATATTGGCTCCCACATATTCTACGAAGATCTTTATCGGTCAGAGCGCATAACAACATACGTTGTTCCCTTTGTCATCGGTATGTTACTTGCCCGAGATTCGATCGTCGGTATCCCATACCTAGTTCAATCTCGTTACCGGCAAGTCTCTTTACTCGTTCCGTAATACATCATCTCACAACTAACTCATTAGTTGCAATGCTTGCAAGGCTTATGTGATGTGTATTATCGAGAGGGCCCAGAGATACCTCTCCGACAATCCGAGTGACAAATCCTAATCTCGAAATACGCCAACCCAACATGTACCTTTGGAGATACCTATAGAGCACCTCTATAATCACCCATTTACGTTGTGACGTTTGGTAGCACACAAAGTGTTCCTCCGGCAAACGGGAGTTGCATAATCTCATAGTCATAGGAACATGTATAAGTCATGAAGAAAGCAATAGCAACATAATAAATGATCGGGTGCTAAGCTAATGGAATGGGTCATGTCAATCACATCATTCTCCTAATGATGTGATCCCGTTAATCAAATAACAACTCTTTTGTTTATGGTTAGGAAACATAACCATCTTCGATTAACGAGCTAGTCAAGTAGAGGCATACTAGTGACACTTTGTTTGTCTATGTATTCACACAAGTATTATGTTTCCGGTTAATACAATTCTAGCATGAATAATAAACATTTATCATGATATAAGGAAATAAATAATAACTTTATTATTGCCTCTAGGGCATATTTCCTTCAGAACTACGGTTGGATTGGATGAGCACCGGACAGTGGTCAGGGGAACTCTTCGGAAGACCATGTTTCGGTCGTCTTGTTCACAAACACCGTGAAGTGCGAGAACGAAAAAAGAGGGATCGAATCTTGCGGGTAAAGGGTACAAACCTCTACAAAGGGTTAAAACCTAATCGATTAGCCGTGTCCTGATACGTCTCCAACGTATCTACTTTTCCAAACACTTTTGCCCTTGTTTTCGACTCTAACGTGCATGATTTGAATGGAACTAACCCGGACTGACGTTGTTTTCAGCAGAATTACCATGGTGTTATTTATGTGCAGGAACAAACATTCTCGGAATGACCTGAAACTTCACGAAGCCACTTTTCAGAAAATAAGAAAAATACCTGCAAAAGATGAAGGCCAGGGGGCCCACCTCCTCTCCACGAGGGTGGGGTGCGCCCCCTACCTCGTGGGACCCCTGTTACCTCTCCGACTCCAACTCCAACTCCAACTCCATATATTGTGTTTCGGGGAGAAAAAATTTAGAGGGAAGAAATCGTCGCGTTTTACAATACGGAGCCACCGCCAAGCCCTAAAACCTCTCAGGAGGGCTGATCTGGAGTCCGTTCGGGGCTCCGGAGAGGGGAATCCGTTGCCATCGTCATCATCAACCATCCTCCATCACCAATTTCATGGTGCTCACCGCCTTGCGTGAGTAATTCCATCGTAGGCTTGCTGGACGGTGATGGATTGGATGGGATCTATCATGTAATCGAGTTAGTTTTGTTAGGGTTTGATCCCTAGTATCCAATATGTTCTGAGATTGATGTTGCTATGACTTTGCTATGCTTAATGCTTGTCACTAGGGCCCGAGTGCCATGATTTCAGATCTGAACCTATTATGTTTTCATCAATATATGAGTGTTCTTGATCCTATCTTGCAAGTCCATAGTCACCTATTATGTGCTATGATCCGTTAACCCCGAAGTGACAATAATCGGGATACTTACTGGTGATCACCGTAGTTTGAGGAGTTCATGTATTCACTATGTGTTAATGCTTTGTTTCGGTACTCTATTAAAAGGAGGCCTTAATATCACTTAGTTTCCATAAGGACCCCGCTGCCACGGGAGGGTAGGACAAAAGATGCCATGCAAGTTCTTTTCCATAAGCACGTATGACTATATTCGGAATACATGCCTACATTATATCAATGAACTGGAGCTAGTTCTGTGTCACCCTAGGTTATGACTGTTACATGATGAACCGCATCCGGCATAATTCTCCATCACTGATCCATTGCCTACGAGCTTTCCACATATTGTTCTTCGCTTATTTACTTTCCCGTTGCTACTGCTATCATCACTACAAAATACCAAAAACATTGCTTTTACTTCTGTTACCTTTTGCTACCGTTACCACTACTATCTTATTACTTTGCTACTAAATACTTTGGTGCAGATAATAAGTTTCCAGGTGTGGTTGAATTGACAACTCAGCTGCTAATACTTGAGAGTATTCTTTGGATCCCCTTGTGTCGAATCAATAAATTTGGGTTGAATACTTTACCCTCGAAAACTGTTGCGATCCCCTATACTTGTGGGTTATCAAGACTATTTTCTGGCGCCGTTGCCGGGGAGCATAGCTCTATTCTTTGAGTCACTTGGGATACATATCTGCTTATCATTATGAAGAACTTGAGAGATCCGAAAACCAAGATCTATCCCTCAACTACAAGGGGAGGTAAGGAACTGCCATCTAGCTCCACACTTGATTCACCTTCTGTTATGAGTAAGTTTGCGACACCTACACCTGCTTCTGCTATTCGTTCTGATATGTCGCATGTTATTGATCATGCCACTTATGCTATGCATGATACTTATGATGAAACTACCTCTATGCCTGATACTACTGTGCCACTTAGTGATTTTCTTGATGAAAAAATTGCTAGGGATAGAGAAATTGAAAATATTGAATCTGACGATACTGATGAAAGTGATGATGAAGAATCACTTGTTATTCCTAAGGGTTGTGTTTTTGATCAAGAAGCCTCTTTCGCTATTTTAGCTTGCAAAAATAGAAATGAACTAAAAAAGTTATTAGCTAAATGGAGTAAGCAATCTCTAAGTGCTAGAATGAAACCTGACCCTGCTTTTGCTACTTCACCTATCTGTGTTACTGATAAGGATTATGAATTCTTTATTGATCCTGATATAATTACTTTGGTTGAATCTGATCCTTTTCATGGTTATGAATCTGAAACTGTTGTGGCACATCTTACTAAATCGAATGATATAGCCACCATGTTCACTAAAGATGACAGAACTCGTTACTTTTACATCCTTAAAATATTTCCGTTCTCATTAAAGGGTGATGCTAAGATATGGTTTAATTCTCTTGATCCTGGTTGTGTGCATAGTCCCCAAGATATGATTTATTACTTCTCTGCTAAATATTTCCCTGCTCATAAGAAACAAGCTGCTTTAAGGGATATATATAATTTTGTGCAAATTCAAGAAGAGAGTGTCCCACAATCTTGGGGCAGGGTTCTCCAACTACTTAATGCTTTGCCTGATCATCCTCTTAAGAAAAATGAAATACTTGATATCTTTTATAATGGACTAACCGATGCCTCCAGAGATTACCTGGATAGTTGTGCTGGTTCTGTTTTCAGGGAAAGAACACCGGATGAAGCTGAAATTTTATTGAACAATATGTTGACAAATGAAAATAATTGGACACCTCCGGAGCCAATTCCTGAGCCTATTCCTAAACCAACTCCGAAGAAGAGAGGTATTCTATTTCTCAGTCCCGAAGTTATGTAAGAGGCAAAGAAATCTATGAAAGAAAAAGGTATTAAAGCTGAAGATGTTAAGAATTTACATCCTATTGAAGAAATACATGGTATTAATTTACCGCTTGTTGAAGAAACATATAATCTTAATACATTACCTATTGAAGAAACTCATGGTCTTGATAACCCGACACAGGTAGTAAAGGTAAATTCTCTCTATAGATATGATAAAGCTGAAATCTCATTTACTAAGTTTGCTAGCCCATGCTTAGATGAGTTTGATAAATTTATGGCTAAGCAAGAAGACTTTAATGCTTATTTTGGTAAACAATTGAAATACAATTCAAATATGCTTGAACACTTGGGTGATTATATGGCTAATGTTAAAGGTGAACTTAAACTTATTAGTAAACATGCTTCTATGGTTACCACTCAAGTAGAACAAGTACTTAAATCTCAAAATGATTTGCTCAATGAATTCTATAATAAAAATAATGATAATGTTGTTAGCATGGCTACTAGAACTGGTAGAATGACTCAGGAACCTTTGTATCCTGAAGGCCATCCTAAGAGAATTGAGCAAGATTCTCAGAGAAATAATATAGATACACCTAGTACTTCTAAAAGGAAGAAAAAGAAAAATGATAGGACTTTGCATGCTTCTAGTGAACCCGTTATTGAAACACCTGAGAATCCAAATGATATTTCTATTTCTGATGCTGAAACACAATCTGGTAATGAACCTGAAACTAGTAATAATGTTACTGATAATGTTCATGATGATTCTCAACCTAGTAATGATAATGATGTAGAAATTGAACCTGCTGTTGATCTTGATAACCCACAATCAAAGAATCAATGTTATGATAAGAAAGATTTTGTTGCTAGGAAACATGGTAAAGAAAGAGAGCCTTGGGTTCAGAAACTCGTGCCTTTTCCTCCCAGGCCATCCAAGAAAAAGGATGATGAGGATTTTGAGCACTTTGCTGAAATGATTAGACCTATCCTAGAAATTGGAAAGCCCTTAGGACATGAAAGCCCTTAGGACGCTCTTCGGTACTTTACAAAAAGTGCTGCAACCTGGTGGAAAATGCATCAAGCCATACAAGGATGCAGCGGAACAAGAACTTGGGTGGAATTCAAGAAGACTCTGTTAAGATCCCGTCTCATTCGGAAGCACTGGGATAACCCGATCAAGAAACCTTGTGCCCGCAAGATTTGTGGAGAAATATGACGCACTAATGAAGAACACAAGGATGGATGCCCTCATTGTGAAGGAATTCACCTAGCCGAAGAGTGCCCGACTGGGCAAGTTACTTGTTTCCTGTGTGAAGGAACTACACACTACCCTGGTCAGTGTCACATTTACTCCAAGGTACAAGAAAATTACCAAGCAGAAGAAAGAAGCCGTGAAATATACCCTGAGGGAAATTCAAAAGAACCTGTGATGAAGGAAGTTATTGAAGATCCTAATGGTGAAGGCCTAAATAGATTTTACGTTCATGCCTGCTATTCATGTGTAGAAGAAGGACATTTTTCACGGTATTGCACAAAGGATAGAGAAGAGTATCTGAGAGATTTTCCGACAGCAGAAGTGAAGTTTGACCACCAGGAAATAGACGCTCTGATCATTACAAAGAAACCCAGGAAGAGAAAATGAAGGCATCCCCAGAACAACCCAATTTCTACAGAGAAGAACCTCGGTCATATCACTTGTTACAGGTGCAAGAATTTAGGTCATTACACTGATAAATGTCTAGAAAAGAAAAAAAATCCAAGGAGCCTACATAGTCACAAAGAAGCCCTGAGACATGTCGGAAGTCATTTGTTTTCGCTGCAACGAAGCAAGACATTTTGCTAGGGAATGTTTAGATCAAATGAAAGCTGGAGCTGAGTAGTTGAGATTTTGGTATTTATAATAAGTGTAGTAGGAAGCACATTTATTTTTCATGAGGATATGGAGTTGAATTTATGTAATGTGAGTTTCAGAGATTGTAATGCAATCATGAATCAATAAAGTTAATGTGTTATGATTTCATATGTCATATTATATGAGTTTTTACTCTATGAACAAAGATGTTGACCATTTTCGAGGATATGAGAAATATGGTCCATGGAAGAATTTGTGCATTTCAACGGTGGTAGTACCGTGTAAGGGACACCCGGCCAACGGAAAAGGAAATATACCCCACAGATTGGAGTTTGGACAAAAAAGGTTGGAGTTTTTCTTTTGATACGATGGTTATTAAGAAACGGAGTACTATTGGATTTAAAGGAGGTGTAATATGGAACAAGAGTTACTCCAAGGATGAGTTAAACTTGTACAAGTGTTGAAGTGGGCCATAACCCACAGGCCCAGGATTTGAAAAGGAACAGACATAACCTTGATGAAGGAAGAAATTTGGAAGAATCGGTGATTCAATCAACATACGTTTACTAGGAGGATACGCAAAAATATGAGAGTCGTGAAGAACGATAGATGTTTTGTTCAGCTTGCAGAAATAATGGAATTACCCGAACCTAGTTCGACGACAAGAGAAATTGTGCAATGCTTGTGAGAATGACCGAGTGTTAGAAATGCGAGATTCGCTAAACCTTATACAGGGCAATGATTCGGGTGCGGAATGGATTGATCACCATACCGACTTACTCTGATCATTCGATCTTGCTATTTGGAATGGTAAATCTGAGTGACTTACTTATAGTAGAGAGACAACGACGTCAAACCTTGTTTAAACCATAGAATGGTAGAACGATGAAACCCTATACAGGCAATTGTTGCCAATCGTAGGTTATATGGTGAGATTTAGCCTAGACCCATTTTATGCAGGAGAAACCATTAATTGTTGACCACCATGAGATTTTCGATAGTTGTTTAGTACTGGCGACAGACCTATCAACTGAGAAGACTCATCCTCGGAAGAACCTCACCAGGATTGAGAGGACACAAGATTTTGAGAAAAAAGGTTATGCCCCTACCGGAAGAGCCTCACTGAACGAATTATCCCAGAGAATATGAGAAGACCCACATCGTCTGGGTACATGAGTTTTCTTGGAACCATAACCCTTATTTTAAGTGTGGTAGCACACTAGACCATTCCGATCAATGGAATTGCTGGAAGACCCCCAAACCCTAACCTTTTATTGCTAGCCTCTTCGAATCTTGAGGACGAGATTCATTTTAAGTGTGGTAGGTTTGTAACATCCCAAAATTCTATATTTTGGGATGTTATATTAAATAAATAGTTTTGATTGTTTGTTTGATCGTTGTGTGAATGATTGGGTGAAATTGAGTGCAATTTGAAACTTTTTGAAAGTTGAATGATAGGGAATAAAAGGACTTTCCCAAAAGGATTTCCATCTGAAATGATTTGAAACCTCATTTGAAAGTAATGCAAACTTCATGCCACTCAAGGACTTTCAAGAGAGGAGATGAAATGACTTCTCCGAAGTTTAAATGAAAGAGAGTGGGGAGTTAAACCACTTTTGAAATTCCATTTGGAATCCCTCCCATTTGAATAGTTTCAAATTCCTCTGACCCATTGCAAAATAAAGAGAGGAGTAATATGACACTCCAAACCAGGGGCAAATTTGAAATATATTCGAATGAGGACAAACGGAAAAGATTTGGAAGTGGTTTGAATTTCAATTTCAAAACCATTTAGGAGTTATTTGACTTTTAATCAAATTATTTTTCTCCTAAAATTAAATAAACGTAAATACGGGTAAAATGATTCCCTTCAATGGAAAATTAGCAGAAAATAATTTTGAAATCATTTTGGTATTTTAAAAATGATTTTTATTGGGTTTTATTGCAACAGTGCCATTGTCTGCTTTATTAAAAAATTTATGGCTTATATTTGTACATGAAAATATGTGCATGTTTTAGGATTTAGTTTTCTCAAAAATTTGATATATAATATGTCTATATAAAAGTCTTATTGTTTTTCCTTTATTTAGTTTTCTTGTCTCTCCTTATTTCAAAAAAGAAAAAAATGGCCAAAGTCGACGAACCGAGGCCCACCTACCCTTCTCTCTCTCCCTCCCTCGGCCCACTTACCACGCCCGCGCCCGAACCACCTCCGCATCGGTTGCCCGCCCCCTCACTCATTTCCCCACTAGCGTTGACGCGCGGGGCCTACTGTCCGACCCGGCCCGCTCCTCCTCTTCTTCCTCCCCACGCCAAGTCGCCCCGCCGCCACCGGAGTCCCGATCTTCTCGGGATCACGAATCCCCTCGCCCCCTT
This sequence comes from Triticum urartu, assembly GCF_003073215.2. NCBI lineage: Eukaryota > Viridiplantae > Streptophyta > Magnoliopsida > Poales > Poaceae > Triticum > Triticum urartu. Next base: position 182,131,087 of record NC_053022.1, on the reverse strand, counting down.
CTCCAAGCACCCTCCCCTATATATAACTCTTGCCCCTCGTCTGATTCTCCCTTAAAGCCCCTACTCCCGTCGCCTCTCCTCGTCACAATTTCTCGCCGGAGTCCGCCTCCGCCGCCGCATGCCGTCGCTCACTCCGCCGCCCACGCTTACCCCGGACCTCGCCCAACACCACCAACAGCCGCGCCACCCTCTACCGCATCGCCCGGTTCCCTTTTTTTCACCGGAGGACCGCCGTAGGACCAACGCCGACGACCACCGAGCGCCGTCTCCACCTCGAGCTCACCGCCGACGTCTCCGACCACCTCCGCCGACGCCACGACCATCGTTTGGGACGCCACACGCTGCTGCACCTGCCTGTGGCCTTGTTCGATGCTGCCGACCACCGGAGACGCCTCGCCGCCGACTCCCGAAGCCCACGCAGCCGTCGACCACCGCGGTGAGCTCTCCACTCCCACTCCACCATTAGATCTGCATCGGATGCGTTAGATTAGATCTTGTTTTTGCCCAAAACCGTTTTCTGTTACGGTTAGGTCGTCCATCCGCTAGCTCTTTTCAGCCACCGCTTTAGTCCAGCCGCGTAGCGCCATGTGGCCTTTGACTGATCGTACTGTTTTTTCTTTCTGTTGTAGTTTCAGAATAGTTTCTATTTGACATTGGTTATAACTTTTATGTTTTAGATCCAAATTGAGAGATTCTTTTTTCATTGGATTCAAAATTTCTCGAAGTTTCTGTTAGAACAATTGGATTTCAGATTTGAGTAGTTTAAATTTTAGTTTGATGAAATTTATTCAAATCACTATTTTGGCCGTATCTTGAGTTTTATGAAATATTTTCGATTGATTCTTTTTGCTACTATTTTGTTATTGTTTTGTCTATCCAGTAGCTTATAGTTATTTAGTTTTCGTTTATTTTAATTAGGTTTATTGCGAAAACAGTTATGTTTTGCTTATGTAGTTGTTTTAGTCATATAATTAGTGTTTTTAATTATTTTTAGTTAATTCTTTTTGTATATTTTTACATGTTGTCATATGTTTCTGTTAGACTGCAGTAGATAAATTTTTGTAGTTATTTATTAGTGTTTTTAGCTACTGTTTTAGTATTTGCTTGTTTAGTTCATAGTGATAGTTGATAAAAATAGTTTTATTAGTTTTAATGTATTTCTTTTGCCACTTCAATATATGTTGTTATTGGTTCTGTTATTTAGGAGTAAATAAGTTTTCATAAATTGTTTTAGTATTGTTTACTATTGTCTTAGTGTTTTCTTTAGTAGTTTTGTTGTGTAGTTTTCCTTTGTTCCTATTTGGTGTCCCTTGTTGTTTTGCAATTTATTTGTTGGTTTTATTATGAGTGTTGGAATTTCTTGCTAGTATGTTTGCTTATATGAATGCTATGTTTGACTATATAGATTTTCAATGGAGTGACGAATTGTTCTACTAAGTCATTATTCTGAAAGCGTTGTTATATTCATCAAGTAATACCAGGCAAGTTCACTTTGACCATGTTTTTCATACCTATGTTTTATTTGCATGTAGTAGCACCCTTTCAACAATCCCTCCAGTAGTTTTATTGAATCTTGTAGTTGAGTAGAATGCATGAGGTAGGAACCCATCTACCTGTTACCAAGCCCGGGACGTTATATAGTTTTGATGCTACGCTATAGTAGACGGGGTTTGGTATGAGTGCACGAGAGTGGTGTGAAGAAGGAGGACTCTATGTCAGTAACAACCCCATGATGGAATCTGCAAGGACTGCATCTTCAAGGCCTCAAGACTTCAAGACTCGAGACGAGAATTCAATACACACTACTGGGTGAAGGACGGTTGACGGGCACCGTGGAGGAACCAGTGGATGGCCGGGATGCATGGAGAAGTACCATGACATCTTGCGGAAAGCTTCACCCAGACGCAAAGAGACGGAAGAATACTTCAGGCCCGGAAGCTTACCTGTGCAACCGCAAGTCACTATGGGCTTTGGCTTGGTTGACCTTAGTGGTGACTCTAGCTGGGACGGTGCTAGCAGATGTAGAACTATGGTAGGATTGGATGAGCACCGGACAGTGGTCAGGGGAACTCTTCGGAAGACCATGTTTCAGTCGTCTTGTTCTCAAACACCGTGAAGTGCGAGAACGAAAAAAGAGGGATCGAATCTTGTGGGTAAAGTGTACAAACCTCTGCAGAGGGTTAAAACCTAATCGATTAGCCGTGTCCCTGGTTACAGACAATGGGGTATTCTATTTCTCAGTCCTGAAGATATGCAAGAGGCAAATAAATCTATGAAAGAAAAAGGTATTAAAGCTAAAGCTGTTAAAAATTTACCGCCTATTGAACAAATAACTCTTGATAACCCAACACAGATAGTAGAGGTAAACTCTCTCCATAGATTTGATGAAGGTGATATCCCTTATAATAAGTTTGCTAGTAAATGCTTGGATGAGTTTGATAATTTTATTGTTAAACAAGAAAACTTCAATGCTTATGTTAGTAGACAATTGAAATATAATGCTTACATGCTTGACCACTTGGGTGATTATATGAGTAGAACTGCTAATGATCTTAAGCTTATTAGTAACATGCTTCCATGGTTAGAACTCAAGTAGAGCAAGTACTTAAAGATAAGGATGATTTGCTCAATGAGTTGAATAGTAAGAATAATGATAATGTTGTTAGGGTTATGACTAGAGGTGGTAAAATGACCCAGGAACCTTTGTATACCGAGGGCCATCCTAAGAGAATTGAGCAGGATTCTCAAAGAGTTAATACTGATGCACCTAGTCCTATTATTAAAAAGAAAAAGAAAACTAATAGGACTTTGCATGCTTCTAGTGAACCTGTTTTAGACACACCTGAGAATCCCAATGATATTTCTATTTCTGATGCTAAGACACAATCTGGTAATGAACATGAACCTAGTGCTAATGTTAATGATGATGTTCATATTGATGCTCAACCTAGTAATGATAATGATGTAAAGAGTGAACCTGCTATTGATCTTATAACCCACAATCAAAGAATCAACGTTATGATAAGAGAGACTTCGCTGCTAGGAAACATGGTAAAGAAAGAGAACCATGGGCTTAGAAACCCATGCCCTTTCCTCCTAAGACATCCAAGAAAAAGGACGATGAGGATTTTGAGCGCTTTGGTGAAATGATTAGACCTATCTTTTTGCGTATGTGTTTGACTGATATGCTTAAAATGCCTCCTTATGTGAAGTATATGAAAGACATTGTTACTAATAAAAGAAAGAAATCTGAAGCTGAAATTTCCACCATGCTTGCTAATTATACTTTTAAGGGTGGAATACCAAAGAAACTTGGAGATCCAGGGGTACCAACTATACCATGCTCCATTAAAAAAAACTATGTTAAAACTGCTTTATGTGATCTTGGAGCCAGTGTTATGCCTTTATCTTTATATCATAGACTTGAATTGAATAAGTTGACCCCTACCGAAATCTCTTTGCAAATGGCTAATAACTCAACTGCTATACCCATCGGTATATGTGAGGATGTTCCTGTTGTGGTTGCAAACGTTACTATCTTAACAGACTTTGTTATTCTTGATATTCCTAAGGACGACAGTATGTTGATCATCCTTGGTAGACCGTTTTTGAATACTATAGGGGCTATTATTGATTGCAATAAAGCCAATGTCACTTTTCATGTTAATGGTAATGAGCATATGGTACACTTTCTGAAGAAACAACCTCAAGTTCATAATATCAATTCTATCAGCAAAGTTTCAACTATTACAATTGGAGGTTTTGAATTCCCTCTTCCTACTGTCAAAAATAAATATGATATTCTTATTGTTGGGGAAATGCATATCCCCGTTGAGGTAACCTAGTGTTATTTAAAAATTCTCTGGTTCATGTCATTCGGAAGAAGTTTATTAATAAGACTTGATCAACCTTGTTAATGGATTCCTTTCGATGAGCATGAGATGGATGAATTTAGAAGGCACAACTCTCTGTACCCATATTTTATTTTCTGTTATTTAGTTCAAATAAAGAAAAAAATAGTATTTTCTGTCTTTTTTCTGAATTATCCGTGAAATAAAAAATGTCTCGAAAATAAAAGTTCTCCAAATGCCCTAAAAATTTAATATGATTTTTTATAGAATATTTTAGAATTTCTGGTGCTAAGAACACACCAGGGGACCTCACCAGCTGGCCACAAGGGTGGAGGGTGCGCCCCTGTCCTTGTGGGCCCCACGTGGGTCCCCTCCACTTATTCCAGCACCCATCCACTCCTTCTTCCTCCAGAAAAAATCACTCCATAGCTCAAGCTCGTGTTCTTGCTCATTTTGCTGCCATTTTCGATCTCCTTGCTCAAAGCTCCATTCACAAAACTGCTTTGGGGGATTGTTCTTCGGTATGTGACTCCTCCAATGTTCCAATTAGTTTTTGTTCTAGTGCTTTATTTATTGCATTTTTTGCTGCTTTGGTGACCCTGTTGTTGAGCTTGCATGTCAAATTTATATGGTCCAAAGTAGTTTTGATGCATGATACAGATTCTAAACACTTGTAGGAGTAGTTGCTATCAATCTTGTAGAGTTTGGTTCACTTTTATTTTGAGTCACTAAAAATTTCAGTAATTTTCAGAGGAAGAAAATGATGAGGAGATTGTTGAGAGGCTCCTCGAGCTAGGGTTCGAAGGAAAAGGAAAATGAGGAGAAGGATAAGCCCAAGTATAATCTTCCTCACGCCGCGGAGATTCGGCCATGTGAATGGCCATGTGATGCATTCTTGCAGGTGGCCGACATTTATGATGATTTCTATTATTTGGATGAGAATGCAGGCACCACCGACTTCCTCCTCGACCATTGTGATTAGTATCTCCTACTCACAAATACTTTCGTACAAAATTTTCATTTTCATGCTAGGAGATCACCACCCATGGTAGACTTTTACTTATATGATGAGTACAAGAAATTGACGCTTTATGCCTTCTGTGAGGTTTGTAAATTACCTTATGAGGGTAGCATCGAGGAACCACGTCCTAGTGATGTGGAAGATTTTATTTATGAAGTCACCGTAGGGGAGAGGAGAAGGGTGTCGGAAGCGAGAGTGGCCAGTTTACATTTTCCTCTGCGCTACTACTCATTATTTGTTGGGAGATGTTTGATTGGCCGTGGAGAGAGTGGAGACATTAGTGCCCCTGACCTGGCCATTTTGTGCCATGGTTTACTTTGTGATAGAACTTTCAGTTTAGGCCTATGGTTGCTAAACGGTTGAGTCTAAACCGTACAAAGGGGCCTATTTTTGGAGGTATCTTCGCTTCCCGCCTTGCTAGACGACCCATTAGGCATTATGAGAAAGAGGAAAAACTACTACCCACTATATATTTAGATTATGATAGCATGGTAGCACATAAGTTTTATTCGCCATGATGAGGAAAAGAGACCTATTTATAACTTGATATTCAGCGAGGGCACATGTTAGATTATTACCATGTCAGCACCTACTTTGTTCGATATTCATTCAGGCAGGTACTTCGTTTTGCCCGCGGACATTCATGCATACTGGGAGGGGACATGATCCCCACCTCCTGAGCCAGAGCCATCACCTAATCCATATCAGGAATCCATTTATCAATGGGATCCACAGGAGCTTGCTAACCAGTGGAACCCCCAGGATCCTCCTCAGTACACCGGAGAGGGCTACTTTGATCCATGGGCGTAGACCAACTTAGGCCAAAAGCCTAAGCTTAGGGGAGTACGTATTCCTCACCGACATTACATTCATTTTCACACATTCATTTCAATTCTCGGTGTTCATACTCTTTCATTGTATTATCCTTGTTAGTTTATTTGTTTTTTCCGCTTTCTTCTTGTGTGTTTGAAAAACCTTAAGAAAAAACAAAAAATTTAGTTGTAGTTCGTTTACTTTCCATGCATTCTTAGTTGTAGTATTAAAAGAAAACCCAAAAATATTTCTTGTTCTTCTTTTGCTTGGTGGGAGCTTTCCCGTGTAAATAGTTTTCTCGTTCTTGTTTTACTTTCTTCACAAAAACAAAAACTCCAAAAATATTTCAGTGTGTTTCTTTGAAATTGGAAGTGCAACTATCCCTGGGTTGTTTTGGTAATTCCTAACAACATATAGCTCATTCAGATAATACTATTTCAAGATAAATATTTCAGGAAAGCTCAATGATTGGCATGGCATGGATTAGAAACGTGGACCCCTCGAAATGCTAAGGACAAAAGATTGGCTCAAGCTCTAAAGCTCAATACTCTACATTTTACCTTTTAGTGGTCCAAGATCACATTGAGTCCATAGGAAAAGCCAATGCTATTAAAAGGGGATGGAGGTGTTGCTTAATGGGTTACTTGCTCAAAATGCTTAGTGATATGCCCCAAAACGCTCAACCACTTTCACATATCCACATATGTCCCAAACCAAAAGTCAAACTCGGCCCCATCGAAACTTTCCATCCGGCGCCACCGAGTTCATTTGACATAGCCACTGCCACAAAACCCTAGTCACTTCGGTCTCACCAAGATGGGATTGCAAACTCTCTGTTTCCCATCGTAACGTTTCGGTCCAACAGAGATGAGCGAATCGGTCCCACCGAGTTTGTCTGACCAACTCTATGGTTAGCTTATTACCAAAATCGGTCCCATCGAGTTTGTGTGATCCGCCTCACCGAGATTACTTTATGCCCTAACCCTAATGAAATCGGTCCCACCGAGTTGACATGTCGGTCCAACCGAAAATCCTAACGTTCACATTTTAAACTGAATCGGTCTGACCCAGTTTCACGATTCGGTCTCACCGAGTTTTGTAAATTTTCTGTAATGGTTAGATTTTGTGGGGAGGCTATATATACCCCTCCACCCACTCTTCATTCATGGATAGAGCCATCAGAAGATGCCTACACTTCCAACATAAATTTCTGAGAGAGAACCACCTACACTTATGTTGAGGTCAAGATATTCCACTCCAACCACATAAATTTTGATCTCTAGCCATCCCCAAGTTGCTTTCCACTCAAATCATTTTTCCACCACATCCAAATCTGTGAGAGAGAGTTGAGTGTTGGGGATACTATCATTTCCAGCACAAGAGCAAGGAGGTCATCATAAATACACCATCTATTACCTTTTGGAGAGTGGTGTCTCATAGATTGGTTAGGTGTCACTTGGGAGCCTCTGTCAAGATTGTGGAGTTGAACCAAGGAGTTTGTACAGGCAAGGAGATCGCCTAGTGCGTGAAGATCTACCCTAGTGAGGCAAGTCCTTCGTGGGCGATGGCCATGGTGGGATAGACAAGGTTGCTTCTTCGTGGACCCTTCATGGGTGGAGCCCTCCGTGGAGTCGTGCAACCGTTACCCTTCGTGGGTTGAAGTCTCCATCAACGTGGATGTAGCGCCCCGAGACCGATGTGCCAGGTGTCCTCCAGTTATTCGCTGTTGTTGCCTTGTCATTGCTTGCGTGTCATGCATTGCATATCATGTCATCATGTGCATTTCATTTGCATACATGTTCGTCTCATGCATCCGAGAATTTTCCACGTTGTCCGTTTTGCAATCCGGCGCTCCTATGTCACCCGGTGTCCCTTTCTACCTCTTTTCGTGTGCGGGTGTTAAACGTTTTCGGATTGGACCGAGACTTGTCATGCGGCCTTGGTTTACTACCGGTAGACCGCCTGTCAAGTTTCGTGCCATTTGGACTTGTTTGATACTCCAACGGTTAACCGAGAGACCGAAAAGGCCTTGTGTCTATTGCAGCCCAACACCCCTCCAAAGTGGCCCAAAACCCACCTAATACCTCTCCATCATCTCGGTCGTTCGATCACAATCGCGTGGCCGAAAACCGCACCTCATTTGGACTCTCCTAGCTCCCTCTACCTATATATATGTGGCTCTCCCCGGAAATCCGCGCAGGTGAAACCCTAAAATTCCCCCCGCACACCGACGGACATGTCCGTCCCACCGGCGGACGCGTCCACCCCGCCGCCACATCGCTCTGACCAATGGTAGCGCGACACCTCAGCTTTGTCGCCGCCCTCAGCCACTCGCGGAGCGCCACTTGTCCCCGCGCCTCCTCTCTCTCCTTCGGAGCCGCCGCCGGCCCGCGGAGCCCACGGCCGGCCCGCGCCGGGCCTCGCGCCGACTCGGTGGTCGTACCGCCCCGGATCCGCTGAAGCTCGCCGGCGCCCGCGCCACAGGCCGCCTCGCCGCGCTGTCCCCCGGCCTCCTCGCCGGCGTTCGCCCCGCCGCCCGCTGGAGATCGCCTCCGCCGCGCCGCCCCCGCGCCGGCTGGAGCTGCACACTAGCCACCGCGGCTCTGCGCCACCTTGTCGTCGTACCTCGCCGTCCCCGCCATCGTCAGCTTGCCGTCGCCGTCCCGGAGCTCCGGCGAGCTCCGCCATCTCCGGCCGCCGCCGTCGTCGTCAATTCCGGCGAGTACGCCGCCACCTCGAAATCCGTGCGATCTGGATCTGAGATCTAGATCCCCTCTCGGTTGACTTTCTCCTCCTAAAACCCTAACTTTTTGGCATCTTATCGCATCATAACTCAGCATCCGTAGCTCCGATTTATGCGTGTATCATATCAAAATGTTCGTCTCGACGAGTACATCGTTTCATCTCATTGCATCATTTTCATTTGAGCTCATCTTGATGCCCGAATGCGGTTGGAAGAGGGCTATGTGATAAATTTGTCAGATCTGTTTCATCAAATGGCATTTTGTCATTTTTTCCATGATTAATGTGTGCATGCTATGATCCTGAGCTCTACATGTGTTTTGTTATATGCCATGCCATCTTTATAGTGGTGCTTTCCATGTATTTTTGTGATATTTGTGGTGACTAGCACAAGCTTGCAAAGTAGCATAATCGGTAATGTGTTTTGTTATATGGCATGCCATCTTTACAGTGGTGCTTTCCACCTAAGTCCTTGTTCTGTTTTTGTCGTTATGCCATATGTTCATGTTGTTTCCTAGTGATCCGTGCCTCTTTTGAGGATGATCAGTAAGGATGTTTTGTTAATATTGTTGTGCTCTATCCATTCGTGTCTTTGTTTGCAATTATGGAGCACCCTAGCTTGAGTCAATCGAGCTATATGTTTGCTATAAAGTGTCCCTGGCAGATTGTTAACTTGTTTAGCGATTTTGCCGAGGATGTTGCTATTGATCCGTGCATGCTATGTTGTTGTTCTTGCCATGTCTAGCTTCTATGCCATGTATTCTTGATGGGTGTATTCTTTGTTAGTCCTTCCATGCTCTATAGTGAGTGCATCGAGCTCGTAAACTTGCCTACTCGTTAACTGATTTGCATGCTCCAGTTTTTCACTAAGTCTGAAATCTGTTTATGTTTTTGCTATGTTCACATGCTTGCAATTGTATTTTCTGATCCCTTTTGGCTCAAAGTCACTAAGGGACTTTTGTTAAGTGCTTTGAGTAGCTTCATGCCACGCCTTGCTTTGACATGTTAAGTTCCTGTACCATATAGTTTTCATGCTCCAAAGTATGCTTCCTGATGATAAATTCCAGACTTGTGTTAATTTCACTAAGTCTGAAACCTGTTATCATTTGCCCTTTTGCCATGCTTGTTTGAACCTGTTAATGGATGCATTAGTCGTAGCTCAGTGTTCATCTTTTGTCAAGCTTCATGAGTGGATCCCTCCCATGTATCTTGCTGCGATGTTTGAGTGCTGTAGCATATTTATCTTGATGCATTTAGATGGCTACTTGCTGATTATCGCAGACCGTGGCCATATTTGTTTTGCTTGCCATTTCAAAACCGTGCATCCGATTCCGGTGATCTTTATATCGATTTCGACCGAAATCCCCTCACCTTTCCAGTGGCACTCTTGGATTTCCAAGTGGAGGCCAGGTTCAATCATTCAAGTCCAAATCATGCATATGCATCACATACCGCATCCTGCATATCATGTCATGTTCATGTGTGGTTTGTTTACTATGTTGTGTGCTTCTTTACGGTGTTGCTTCTTCGGGTTGGTTCCGATAACGTCGCGTTTGTGAGGACCCGTTCGTCTACGTCCATTTGTCTTCTCCATGGACTCGTTCTTCTTCCTTGCGGGATTTCAGGCAAGATGACCATACCCTCGAAATCAATTCTATCTTTGCTTGCTAGTTGCTCGCTCTTTTGCTATGCCTATGCTGCGATACCTACCACTTGCTTATCATGCCTCCCATATTGTTAAACCAAGACTCTAACCCACCTTATCCTAGAAAACCGTTGTTTGGCTATGTTACCGCTTTGCTCAGCCCCTCTTATAGCGTTGTTAGTTGCAGGTGAACATTGAAGTTTGTTCCTTGTTGGAACATGGAGATGTTGTTCCTTGTTGGAACATGTTTACTTGTTGGGGTATCACAATATCTCTTATTTAATTAAGCATCTATATACTTGGTAAAGGGTGGAAGGCTCGGCCTTATGCCTGGTGTTTTGTTCCACTCTTGCCGCCCTAGTTTCCGTCATATCGGTGTTATGTTCTCGGATTTTGCATTCCTTACGCGGTTGGGTTATAATGGGAACCCCTTGATAGTTTGCCTTGAATAAAACTCCTCCAGCATGGCCCAATATTGGTTTTACCATTCGCCACCTAGCCTTTTCTTTCCCTTGGGTTCTGCAGACTCAAGGGTCATCTTTATTTTAAACCCCCGGGCCAGTGCTCCTCTGAGTGTTGGTCCAAACTGAGCGATGTCCGGAGCTACCAGGGGCAACTCTGGGCTGGCCCACCCGACGTCTGGCTCATCCAGTGTGCCTTGAGAACGAGATATGTGCAGCTCCTATCGGGATTTGTCGGCACATCTGGGTGGCTTTGCTGGCCTTGTTTTACCATTGTCGAAATGTCTTGTAACCGGGATTCCGAGTCTGATCGGCTCTTCCCGCTAGAAGGAATATCCTTCGTTGACCGTGAGAGCTTGTGATGGGCTAAGTTGGGACACCCCTGCAGGGATTTGAACTTTCGAAAGTCGTGCTCGCGGTTATGGACAGATGGGAATTTGTTAATGTCCGGTTGTAGAAAACCTGAAGTTGATCTAAATTAAAATACATCAACCGCGTGTGTTACCGTGATGGTCTCTTCTCGGCGGGGTCCGGGAAGTGAACACGGTGTTGGAGTTATGTTTGACGTAGGTTGTTCTAGGATCACTTCTTGATCATAGTTTCTCGACCGTGCTTTGCCTTCTCTTCTCGCTCTCTTTTGCGTATGTTAGCCACTATACATGCTAGTCGCTTGTTGCAGCTCCACCTCATACCTTTTACCTACCTATAAACTTAAATAGTCTTGATCGCGAGGGTGTGAGATTGCTGATTCCCCGTGAGTCACAGATACTTCAAAACTAGCTTGCAGGTGTCGATGAAACCGTACCGGCGACGCAACCAAGCTCAAGGAGGAGCTCGATGAAGATCTCGTTCTTTGTGTTGTTTTCCGTTTCCAGTTGATCACTAGTGGAGCCCAGTTGGGGTCGATGTAGCATTTGGGGTAGTCTTCTTTTATTTTGGTTCCGTAGTCGGACCTTGATTGTATCTGGATGATGTAATGCTTTATTCATGTATTTGTGTGAAGTGACGATTGTAAGCCAACTATGTATCCCTTTCCCTTATGTATTACATGGGTTGTGTGAAGATTACCTCACTTGCGACATTGCTTTCAATGCGGTTATGCCTCTAGGTCGTGCTTCGACACGTGGGAGATATAGCCGCATCGAGGGCGTTACAGTGGATGTACGATAGCACCACCTATTGGAACCACGCCAAAAATCTTCATGTCTACATTGCGTTTGCTCCCTCCAAACTCCTCCCTTTACCTTCATGTGCAATGTTTTACATTCCGCTGCTATACTCTTAGACTTGCATGTCTAGGTTGTTTACTTGACTAGTGCTAGGTTGCTAAAATCTGCCAAGACTTAAAATTGGGAAAAGGCTAGATTTTTATTTGGTCAAGTAGTCTAATCACCCCCCCTCTAGACATACTTTCGATCCTACAAGTGGTATCAGAGCTTTGGTCTCCTTTTGCCTTGATTTCCGTAGCTTTTCGTGGTCATAGCGTTGGTTTCACAACCTAGGAGAGTATGGCGTCTAGCGAGGGAAATTATCACCGTAGAGGTCCTTACTTTGATGGTACAAATTTTGCTAGTTGGAAGCATAAGATGAAAATGCATATTCTTGGACATAACCTCGATGTTTGGGCTATTGTGTGTATTGGCTTGCAAGGTGAATTCTTTGATGGGAGAGAATTGAACCATGAAGCTAGCGCGGAAGAATTGAAGATGCTGCAATACAATGCTCAAGCTTGTGATATTCTCTTCAACGGATTGTGCCCCAAAGGATTCAACAAAATCAGCCATCTTGAGAATGCAAAGGAAATTTGGGATACTTTGCGTGATATGCAGGAAGGTACCGACTCCGTCAAGGAATCCAAATTGGATGTGCTTCAAAGTTAACTTGACAAGTTCAAAATGAAGGATGGTGAAGGTGTCACTGAAATGTACTCTAGGCTTGCTCTCATCACAAATGAGATTGCCTGCTTAGGAAGTGAAGAGATGACCGATAGATTCATCATCAAGAAGATCCTAAGAGCCTTGGATGGAAAATATGATACCGTGTGCACATTGATCCAAATGATGCCCAATTACAAAGATCTCAAGCCAACGGAAGTCATTGGAAGAATTTTTGCTCATGAGATGTCACTCAAGGATAAGGAAGAGCTTCACAACAAGTCAAGTGGTGCTTACAAAGCATGTGATGCTCCCACATCATCAAGTGAGAAACAAGCCTTCAATGAAGAATTGAGCCTAATGGTGAAGATTTTCAACAAGTTCTACAAGAGTAGAAGCAAGGAAAGAAGTTCCAAGTCAAGGTCCTACAGTGACAAAAGATCTTCAAGTTGTGAACATAATTACTACAATTGTGGAAGACCCGGACACTACTCCAATGAGTGTACGGCTCCCTACAAAAGAAGAGAAGATTCTCCCAAAAGAAGAAGTAGAAGAGAAGAATCACCACCAAGAGAGAGAAGGAGTAGAGATGACCATTATGAACGAAGAACATCACAGAGAAGAAAGGATTCGGAAAGGAAGGAGAAATCATCAAGGAGCTACACAAAATGAAGACATCAAGCTCATGTTGATGAATGGGTATCCGGCTCCGACTCCGACAATCACTCCGAGAGAAGTTATCACTCCGACCCAAATATACTCAAGATGAAGGTGTTGCCGGTCTAGAACTTGTGTCAACCAACTCCTATGACATATTTGAGTCACCAAATGAAGGAATTGGAAGATGCTTCATGGCTAAAGGCCCAAAGGTATCACACCCCGAGTATGTTGATTTCAATAGTGATGAAGATGATTCACTAGGTGATGATGATTTACTTGTTGACAATTCTAGTGATGAAAACTATGATGAACTTGATATTAATCATGCTAATCAAGATAAAAGGAATGACGATGATAAGAAGGAGATTGAGCGTATAACTAAAGAACTAAACACTCTTAAGTTAGCTCATGAAACTACCTTGGAAAATCATCGAGAGCTTTTAAAGACTCATGAGAAGTTATGCTTCGAAAAGCTTAACCTTGAGCAAGAGCATGGGTTCTTAAAAGCGATCAATGATGATCTTTTCAAGAAAAGTTCTTCTTACATTGCCAAGCGATTACTCTTGTCTACTTACATGCCACAAGTTAAATCTAGCAACAAGAGTAAGAAAGATTCTTCTTCTAGTAGTAACAATAATCATGTTAAACCCAATGTTATTCCTTCTAGTAGTTCTCTTGATTCCACTAATGATTCTCTTAGCCAAGTTACACTTGAGAAAGAAAATAGCTTATTGAAGGGAATTATAGAGAAAGGTGTTTACAGGAGCCTTGCCGGAAGTAAGCAATTTGAGGAAATTGTACGCAAGCAAGGAAGGCACCGGAAGAATCAAGGTGTTGGTTTTGAACAAAAGTTCAATGCCAATGGAGTTGAGTGGGAAGAAGATCAATACCCCAAGACGAATTGTGTGCCTCAACAAGATAAGTATGATCCTACTTGTTTCCAAGGAACACAAGCTCAAGATGATCTTCCACCACAAGACCACAAGCAAAAAGGCAAGGACAAGCTTCAAGAGGAGATTGATGCATTTGAAGAAGCTTCCAAAGCCTTGGTCAAGTGGGTTCCCAAGACTACACCAAGTTCAACTTCATCAACTACGACTAAAACTCCAAGGATTCCCATCAAGATGGTGTGGATCCCGAAGAAAAAGAACTAGAGAGTTCTTGAGGGTGACTCCGTCAACACTTCACTCATATCTTTTGGCAAGGACACGTGCAAACAACTTCCATATCTTGCACTAGTTCAAGGAGTCACAAACCCTCTTGTTGATAAGACAAGGTACAAGGTAACCTAATGCTTTCATGGACATCATCTTATGTGAACATCACTCTATGTCTATGGATATCCTTGTTTGTTCCTTGTGGGACTAACCCGTGTAGGTATTTGTAATGCCCCGAGTCCGATGCGCTAGGTGTCTTCGAGTTATTCGCTATTGTTGCCTTGTCTTTTGCTTGTATGTTGCATCTTTCCATGTCATCATGTGCATTGCATCATCATGTTTTCAAAACTTGTATCCGTCCGGGTCTCTCAGTTCTTTCCGTTGTCCGTTCTGAGCCCAGACACACTTGCACGCACCCGCGGCACCTCCAAAATATTGTTTTATAAGTGGCCGAAAAATGTTCTCGGAATGGGTTGAAAGTTGGCGTGCGGTCTTATTATAGTGTAGATAGACCGCATGTCAAGTTTCATCGCATTCGGAGCTCGTTTGATAGCCCAACCATTAAACATACAGCCGCAATATAGTCGGTTTATTCATCGGATGTTTCGGTCTCCGAAACTGCTACCGGACATCTCTCTTCTCTCTCTTTTCTGAGCCCGTCAAACCCCTCACCTCCGTTGACTGTTCCGAGACCAACCAGGTTTTTGATTCCCCCTTATCAAACCACCTATTCCCTCTTTGCACAGTGCATCGACCCCTCGCCCATGTCCGAAACTATCCCGAACCCGACCCGCTCTGTCGTCACCAATGGGTCCGGATCATCCCCAAACATCTATAAAACATCTCCGTTTTTTGGGACTCACTGGCCTATTTGTCTCGGACCGTACGATTTCGATCGGATGATCGAAAAACCCCCCTTCTTCCCTTATATATAGTCTATCCCTAGTCCATTTTGGACCTAACCCTATTTCCTAGGGATCCTCTCAGCCGCCGCCACTACTCCCCATCACATCTAATGTGTGGGAGCATCTCCTCAAATCTTAGCCCATTTAGAGTCCATTCGAATGGGGTTCGAAATTCAAACATGTTGAATAAATTCAACATGTGTGAATTTATTTTTCTCTAAAAAATCCTCTTGCCATTTTATTTATTCCTCGCAGTTTTTTGAGTCCGGGGAAATTATCCCCGTGCCCAAATTCCTTCTCCAACCTTTTCTTTCTCTCATTTTCTTTCTTTGCTATTTGCTGTTTTTGGCAAATAAAGAGAAATGGAAGAGAGAGGAGTTCAGCCTAACTAGCCACTTGGACCTCCCACCAAGCAGGCCCATGAACTCAACCAAGCCCAGGCCGATCTCCTTCCTAACCCTAGCCCGCACCCTGCTCGATCCCCTCTCTCCCTTCGCTCTCTCCCTCACGCCGCCACCCTCACGCAGCACCTCGCTCGATCCCTTTCTCTCCCTCGATTCCTCCTCCCGCCGCCTCACGCACCCACACACCTCGCCAGGGAGAGGAGCTCCCCAGCACGTGCGCGCCCCTCTCTTCGATTGCCTGCCATGCTCCTCACCCTCTCATCCCTCCCTCGCAGCCTGCGCGCACCTCCAGCCCGTGAACTTCGCCGCCAAGCGGGCCGCCGCCCTACGCGTGTGCTCACGCCGACCTCTCCTCCCCTACGGCCATTTCGCCACCGGCCTGCGACCGCCGCCGCCGAGCTCCACAGGACCCCGACGCGACCGTCCTTTGCTCGCTCGCATTGCCTCATGCGACTCGCATGGCCGCTAGTCATGGAGGCCACCATGCTGGCCTACAGCTTCGCGTGCGCTGCCGTGCCTTGCTGCTGCTGCTTCGTCTGACCGCGGACGACCTCCGTCCAGCTCGCCCGGCCACCTTCGACCTCGGTGTGGCCCTGCCTCCACTAGCAGCCTCCTGCTACCGGCCGTTTCCATGGGTTCGGGGAGCCCCAAGTCATGTTTGTGGCCTCGTGTCTGTTGATGCACCGCTGTTTGCTTTCTCCATCGTCTCTCTGGGCTCGTCAAATCCGGTACCCGGAGCCCAAGTCGGAAGACTCCGTGGATGTGCATCTCACTTGTGCCATTTTGGATCGTCAAGAATGTTTCGGGATTCGCCAAGTACCATTACGCCTGGAGACCACGGATTCGTGAAGTTCCACTACCGTCGCCGTGGATCCGACAAGTTCACGAGTATGACTACTTCCCACGACGACCTTGTACCACTACTGTCACAAGAACCGAGACCGGTAGTCCGAAGACCCCAAGTACCACAACTACCCTCGAGGACATTGGTTCCATCAAGTTCGGCTACAACATGTGTACAACTACCGCCGCCATGATTTTCATCAAGATGTCGTGTGCCTCTACTTCCACTACCGTCCCGATGATCACCGATGAACAATAGCACTACTACTTCCCCTACTCCGCATCGAACCCGATCCGTTCCTTAAACGCACGCTCCGAAGGTATAACCCCGAGACGATGCCCGTGAACGAATGCATGTGTGTTGTATGAGATGCACCCTTTGTCTGCACCGTGTCCGAAGTGTCTCTCGTTTCCTTGCCACCGTCATGTGGGACACCCGGTAACCGGGATCACTCCCTATCACTCTTGCATGTTCCACACACTTGTTCTTTTTCACCGGCATCTCAATTGAGTTACCAGAACAGGAACGTTGCCGTGGCACCGTTTTAGTTATCGTCGCTGTGGCACCCTTTCTTTCCACGACGGTGACAAATGCTTCATAATATCCTCATGTCAACTTTTAACGAAAATTGCATAAAACTTGCACATGTCATTCACATCATGATAATAACATTTAAAATGTTTAAAGATGTTGTTGCATTAAATTGCTAATGCACATGAGGATTTACCGAAATTGTTGTTTGATGTTTATGGCCTCATTTAAAATGCCTAACTGTGTATTTTACTAATGTTTCACCTCTTGCCATGTTAAGAACATTTAATTTTGTTGGGTACATAACCAGGAGTGAACTAAATAATCGAATGTGGTGTTTCGTCAATGTGCAACTTGTTACATATTGAACTCCACTTAATTTGTAGTATTGTTTGTTGCATATTGCCATGCGATGCCTCTTTAACCAGACATGCATCATACTTGATTGTGCATCATGCCATGTTTATGCTTGTTGGTTTACCATGTTGTTTGCTCCTTTACCATGTTGCTTCTTCTTGTTAGTTCCGGTAACGTCACGTTTGTGAGGATTCGTTCGACTATGTCCGTTTGTCTTCTTCACGGATTCAGTCTTCTTCCTTTCGGGATTTCAGGCAAGATGACCATACCCTCGAAATCACTTCTATCTTTGCTTGCTAATTGTTCGCTCTATCGCTATGTCACGCTACCTACCACGTGTTTATCATGCCTCTCATATTGCCATGTCAAGCCTCTAACCCACCTTCCTAGCAAACCGTTGTTTGGCTATGTTACCGCTTTTGCTCAGCCCCTCTTATAGCGTTGTTAGTTACAGGTGAAGTTGAAGTTTGTTCCATGTTGGAACATGGACATGTTGGGATATCACAATATATCTTATTTAATTAATGCATCTATATACTTGGTAAAGGGCGGAAGGCTCGGCCTTTTGCCTGGTGTTTTGTTCCACTCTTGCCGCCCTAGTTTCCGTCATACTGATGTTATGTTCCTTGATTTTGCATTCCTTACGCGGTTGGGGTTATGGGACCCCCTTGACAGTTCGCTTTGAATAAAACTCCTCCAGCAAGGCCCAACCTTGGTTTTACATTTGCCACCTATACCTTTCCCTTGGGTTCTGCAGACTCAAGGGTCATCTTTATTTTAAACCCCCGGGCCAGTGCTCCTCTGAGTGTTGGTCCAACCTGTCAACTGCCGGTGGCCACCAGGGGCAACTCTGGGCTAGCCTACCAGAAGTTTGGACAATCCGGTGTGCCTTGAGAACGAGATACGTGCGACTCCTATCGGGATTTGTTGGCACGTCGGGCGGCTTTACTGGTCTTGTTTTACCATTGTTGAAATGTCTTGTACCCGGGATTCCGAGACCGATTGGGTCTTTCTGAGAGAAGGAATATCCTTCGTTGATTGTGAGAGATTGTGATGGGCTAAGTTAGGACACCCCTGTAGGGTATAAACTTTCGAGAGCTGTGCACGCGGTTATGTGGCAGATGGGAATTTGTTAATATCCGGTTGTAGAGAACTTGACACTTGACTTAATTCAAATACATCAACCATGTGTGTAGCCGTGATGGTCTCTTTTCGGAGGAGTCCGGGAAGTGAACACGGTTTGGGTTATGTTTGAACGTAAGTAGTTTCAGGATCACTTCTTGATCACTTCTAGCTTCATGACCGTTGCGTTGCTTCTCTTCTCGCTCTTATTTGTGTATGTTAGCCACCATATTTGCTTAGTGCTTGCTGCAACTCCACCTCTCTACCCCATCCTACCCATAAGCTTAAATAGTCTTGATCTCGCGGGTGTGAGATTGCTGAGTCCTCATGACTCACAGATACTTCCAAACAGTTGCAGGTGCCGATGATACCAGTGTTGGTAACGCAACCGAGCTCAAGTGGGAGCTCGATGAAGACCGTTGTCGTTACTATGTTTCATTTCCTGATGATCAGTAGTGGAGCCCAGTTGGGACGATCGGGGATCTAGCATTTGGGGTTGTCTTCTTTTATTTTGGTTTCGTAGTCGGACCTTGATTGTACTCTGGATGATGTATGTTTAACTTGCTATTTGTGTGAAGTGGCGATTGTAAGCCAACTCTTCATCCCTTTCTTATTCAGTACATGGGATTGTGTGAAGATTACCCCTCTTGCGACAAAACCACCATGTGGTTATGCCTCTAAGTCGTGCCTCGACACGTGGGAGGTATAGCCGCATCGTGGGCGTTACAGTATTGAAAGTGCAACTCACTCTAATGGATTGCTCCAAATGGTCTACATCAACATTGAGCATCTACATCTTCAACACCTACATGAAGTCATCATCGACAAAACCCAAGGTTAGTTCATCCCTCTTAGGGGGGATCTCACATCTAGGGGGAGCTTTACTCTAATCAATTGAGCTAAAGCAACTCTAATGGTGTGAACACAACAATTCTTTATGTAAAAGTGGAAACCCCACTTATGCTTAAACGATGAGTATGACCTACGATCAAATGTTCTCATTTGACTCCTCGGTAATATACTCATATATAGATGACCTAGTCATCGCCAATTGCTTGATAGATGCTAGAGTGTTTGTGCATGCTCTGCCACATATTTCATTTGCCATTTTATTGTGGAGCATGTTGGTTGCATATTTTACTCATTCGAGGACATCCCCTTGTTGTTTTGATTGTTTGGCATTTTTCTCGTTCGCCAAGGGGATGAACAAGAATGCCTAAGAACCTCCACTAGCTATCTGTGCTTTTCTCGTCTCAAACTCTATTCATGCTACATCACAAAGTTTAATCAAGTCAGATTCGAACCACTCTGTGTGAGGAGCACTCGGAGTCCCCGATTCGTCATAGACTTAAACTTCCAAAACCTCTTTGTGCATTTCAGTATGACCGAGTCATCCATTTCGGTCACACCGAGTTCACTAAGTTGATCTAGGTTTTCCATCTCGGTGCAACTAATTTGAACTTTTCGGTCACACCGAGTTGCAGTAACCGCTCGCAATTCTGCATCTCGGTGCCACCGAGTTGTTCCACCTGGTCACACCGACAGGGTCAGGATATATATACCGACGGGTTGAATTTTGGAAATTTCTCAAAAACCCTTCACCCCGCGCGTGTCCTGCTCTGCCTCCTCGGGTCTACGGATCGTCTCCACACCGCCAGTGACCTTCGGTCGCTGGTCTCCGTCGCCGTCAATGGAATTCTGCTCCGCCATTGTCGCCATAGCGAACTCCCGCCGAACTAGGGTATGAGTTTGACTCTTTGTGCTATTTCCCAACTCTAATTCGTAGCACATTACTTTGCCATGATCATGACCACATATGCAAACAATCCATCAACTGAAAACTTCCTTTAGATTAGATTGGATTTGAAAATTAGGGTTAGGTCTCTGCCGGACTCATCTCGGACTGACCGAATTGTAGATATCGGTCTCACCGATTTGGCTTAAGCCATAGCACATGCATTTTCAGTCTGACCGAAAATTGAAAATCGGTGTGACCGAGTTCGATTCTCTATGAAACCCTAGCAGTCTCGGTGCCACCGAACTATGACTCGGTCTGACCGAGTTCACTAGTTTAGGTTCCAAAAGCTGCTTCGGTATCACCGATTTTATCAAATCGGTAGCTCCGAAATGCTTTCTATGGAGAACTAAAACTAAGTTTTAAGTCATCTGTTTTGCAAAAACTCTGCACTTTGTGATGCTCATCCACTCTACCTCATCTACATCTATTCATAGGGTTTGCTGTCAGTGATTGCCAAGATGTCTGACCAAAGTGACAGTCAGAACAAATCTGAGGAACATGTGCAATTGAGTGAGGGTTCAGATCCATCAAGCACCTCAGATGATGGCAGCAGGAGCACACCTAGTAACTTTCCCAAGGTAGCCACCAGGACAAGGAAGAAGAAAACCTCAGACTCTGAGGATGAAGACTATGTGGCTGTTGAGGATGAGGCCACCTCAAAGAAGAAAGTGTTGAAGAAGGAGTATGGCTCAGCTGCTACAACAAACCCAGGGATGCACAAGAAGGCACCTGCCATGAGAATGCCAACATCCAAGCCTAGGAAAGCAGCCTTGGAAGAAACTATGGAGTTCACTCTTGAACCCAAAGAGGCTGGAGAAGGCAAGAAGAGAAAGGAGAGGGTCAAGAAGACCATTGCCAGAGTTCTAGGGAGATCATCCATGTTCAAGGATCCCGCAGAAGAAGAGGAAGAGGATGCTCCAGCACCCAAAGCTCAAGAAGCTTATGGGAGATGCAATTAAGTCAGGGGCTACAACATCAAAGCCCAAGTCTGCTCCCAAAGCTCAAGCTCATAAGTCAAAGCCCAAGAGAAACACTAGAAGTATTCCTGCAGAAGAGAAGAACAAGGCCCCAGTGCCTCAAGCTGAAGAAGAGGATGATGAGTCTCTTGTTTTAAGGAAATTGAAACCCAAGATACCAGACCACAATGATACTCATCCAGTAGCTGAAGACATGCACATCAGAAAAGATGCTGGACTAAGATTGTGGAGATAGTCTGATCCCTATGCTGTGAGGAGAAGGACTGCAGTTGACTACAGGTTCCACACAAAATAATAGCAAGACTTCTATGAGACAATTTTGCTCGACAAGAAGCCCATTGTTTGTGACCTGAGATGGGTTGATTGGGAATTCATCAAGGATAATGAAGATCACTTCCCAGGCGCATATGAAAGCTTCAAAGCATGTGGAGTAGATGAGTTTGTTGGACAAAAGCTCACAAAATATAATGATGAGCTGATCATGCAGTTTTACTCCACTGCTCATTTTTACCCAGATGGGGTGATCATATGGATGTCTGAAGGTACTAGGTACCAATACACTGTTGAAGAATGGGCCAAGCTGATCAATGCCCCAGAGGAACATGAGGATAACTTGGATGTTTATGCCAAGAAGAAGGAAGACCACAACTCCATGGCAAACTTGTATAAAGAGATCCCTGATAAAGCTTTGGAGACTCACAAGCTTGGATCTGTACATTACCTGTTGTTTGGTCTGCCTGCCATCAACTGGATCCTAAGGCACACATTGCTACCCAAGTTAGGAGATCACAAGATGATCAGAGGACATTCCATCAACATGCTGCAAATCTTTGATGTCCCTCAGAAGTTCAAGGTCATGAGTCTGATTGTAGAGACAATCAAGAGGACTACTGCTGACCAAAAGAGAAGTTGTGGGTATGCTCCACATATTCAGGAGCTCATCAATTCTAAGATGGGCACAGGAACATACTTGTTGGACAAGGAGCATCTACCCCTTTATCCTGAATTTCAAGACAACACGGTTGTGATGAATGAGGAGGAACCATCTTTAGTACAAGCACAAGAGAAGAGAGCCAAAGCTAGGGCAGAGAAAGCTGCAAGGATGCCAAGTGCAGAAGAAGCATCTCAGGTGTTCCTCAAGTCAAAACAAGATCAATTAGGCTATCTAATTGAAGCTACACTGAGGATTGAGAAGGGCTTGGCCACCCTGACTCAGAATCAGGAGAGCCTGGAGAGGATTGTTTAGATAAAATTCTATGATCTTGACCTCAAGGTAACTGAGATACAGACTGCCATTGAGTAGCTCTAGGAGGAAGCAGAAGAGAGGAGAGGGAAGGCAACTACTGATGCTTTTCAGCATGTGCCCCGAGGTCAGAGGTCTGCCGCAGTGCCAGTACCAGTCTCTAGAACTACTTTGTCAGCACCAGCAGCTACAGCCTCAGTACCACCTCTAGCAGCCGCTCCACCAGCTCCAACTACATCGACAGATGCCTTCGTCCTTGGAGTTCTCTCTACACCACCTCCCGAAGACTGAGCCTGAGAGACGCATAGCTATGCATTTTCAAATTTTTTGGTAACTTGTTGCCAAAGGGGGAGAAATATGTATAGATCATAGGCTTCGAGAGAGAGAGAGAGAGAGTTGCTTTTTATCCCTCTTGTTTTTGGTTGAACCTTTTTATGCGCTTGGATGATACACTATGTCTTTGTTTGTGTGAGGTACTTGTTTGATCATGTGTTTGATCATATGCTACCTTAATGCTTGCTTGGATGATATTATCTCTTATATTATTATATGATCATTCACTTTGCTTGGTGATGAGTGCATGCTTTTTAGTTATATCATTTTGAGCGCTCCACCAAGATGTATGTGACATGGAAGAGTAACCCATGATGCTAATTGATTGTGCATTTTCATTCAAAAGCAAATTTTAAATAATGCACAAATTTAGGGGGAGCTCTTGCTTATCACATACTTCTCAAAGCGACGATGTAGTTCAATCTTATAATCATTTGTCGAAGCTTTGATCTATATGGTGTCATCAATTACCAAAAAAGGGGAGATTGAAAGTGCAACTATCCCTGGGTGGTTTTAGTAATTCCTAACAACATATAGCTCATTGAGCTAATACTATTTCAAGATAAATATTTCAGGAAAGCTCAATGATTGGCATGGCATGGATTAGAAATGTGGACCCCTCAAAATGCTAAGGACAAAAGATTGGCTCAAGCTCTAAAGCTCAAGACTCTACATTTTACCTTTTAGTGATCCAAGATCACATTGAGTCCATAGGAAAAGCCAATACTACTAAAAGGGGATGAGGTGTTGCTTAATGGGTTACTTGCTCAAAATGCTTAGTGATATGCTCCAAAACCCTCAACCACTTTCTCATATCCACATATGTCCCAAACCAAAAGTCAAACTCGGCCCCACCGAAACTTTCCATCCGGCGCCACCGAGTTCATTTGACATAGCCACTGCCACAAAACCCTAGTCACTTTGGTCTCACCGATAGGGATCTCGGTCTCACCGAGATGGGATTGCAAACTCTTTGTTTCCCTTCGTAACATTTCGTTCCAACCGAGATGAGTGAATCGGTTCCACCGAGTTTGCCTAACCAACTCTCTGGTTAGCTTATTACCAAAACCGGTCCCGCTGAGTTTGTGTAATCGGCCTCACCGAGATTACGTTATTCCCTAACCCTAATGAAATCGGTCCCACCGAGTGGACGTGTTAGTCCCACCGAAAATCCTAACATTCACATTTTGAACTGAATCGGTCCGACCGAGTTTCATGATTCCGTCTCACCGAGTTTGGTAAATTGTGTGTAACGATTAGATTTTGTGTGGAGGCTATATATACCCCTCCACCCACTCTTCATTCATGGAGAGAGCCATCAGAACATGCCTACACTTCCAACATACATTTTCTGAGAGAGAACCACCTACACTTGTCTTGAGGTCAAGATATTCCACTCCAACCACATAAATCTTGATCTCTAGCCATCCCCAAGTTGCTTTCCACTCAAATCATCTTTCCACCAAATCCAAATCTATGAGAGAGAGTTGAGTGTTGGGCAGACTATCATTTGAAGCACAAGAGCAAGGAGTTCATCATCAACACACCATCTATTACCTTTTGGAGAGTGGTGTCTCCTAGATTGGTTAGGTGTCACTTGGGAGCTTCCGTCAAGATTGTGGAGTTGAACCAAGGAGTTTGTACGGGCAAGGAGATCGCCTACTTCGTGAAGATATACCCTAGTGAGGCAAGTCCTTTGTGGGTGATGGCCATGGTGGGATAGAGAAGGTTGCTTCTTCGTGGACCCTTCGTGGGTGGAGCCCTTCGTGGACTCGTGCAAACGTTACCATTCGTGGGTTGAAGTCTCCATCAACGTGGATGTATGATAGCACCACCTATCGGAACCACGCCAAAAATCTCCGTGTCTACATTGCATTTGCTCTCTCCAAACTCCTCCCTTTACCTTCATGTGCAATGTTTTACATTCCGCTGCTATACTCTTATACTTGCATGTGTAGGTTGTTTACTTGACTAGTGCTAAGTTGCTAAAATCTGCCAATACTTAAAATTGGGAAAAGGCTAGATTTTTATTTGGTCAAGTAGTCTAATCACCGCCCCTTCTAGACATACTTTTGATCCTACAGAAATTCTTTTCTTTTCTTTGGGGGTCGAGAGGAGAAGACCACGATGAAAATGTTGAGTGGCTCTTATATGCATTATTGTTGATCTAACAAAGAGCCCATGTTGCCTTGTCTTCTCTTTCGAATAAATGTTTGCAGATTCCAGCTTAGTCTAATGCACGTGCACTACTATTATTATCCACACCGTTCGGTTGTACAAGTGAAAGGCAATAATGACGATATATGATGAAATGATTGAGATGAGGAAAAGCTGGTATGAACTCGACCTATCATGTTTTTGTCAATATGATTAGTTCATCGTTCTTGATTCAACTTATTATAAATGAAACATGTTTGCAATGACAATTAGAGATTATAGTTACTCATGCCATGCTTAATTAGCTAGGAGTTTATAATGGTTTACCTTGCGTGCCAACATGCTTTTAAAATGGTTGTGATGTAGTATGATGGGATGGTATCCTCCTTGGAATGATTCGAGTGGCTTGACTTGGCACATGTTCACGCATATAGATGAAAAAAAATCAACATAGCCTCCATGATATTTATGTACATGGTGATTTTTATCCTACTCATGCTTGCATTCAATTTTGGTTAATCTCAATGCATGTTTATGATTGTTGTCGCTCTCTAGTTGGTCGTTCACCAGTCTATTTCTAGCCTTCACTTATACTAAGCGGGAATACTGCTTGTATATCCACTTCGATAAACCCCAAAGTTGTTCCATATGAGTCCACCATACCTACCTATATGTGGTATTTACCTGTTGTTCCAAGTAAATTTGCATGTGCCAAACTCTAAACCTTCAAATGATAATTTGTTTTGTATGCTCGAATCGCTCATATACCAACTAGGGCTATCGATATCTTCCATATGCTAGGTGGGTTATTCTCATGATGAGTGGACTCCGCTCATCATTCATGAGAAAATGGCCGGTAACTGGGATGCCCAGTACCATGCTCAAATCAAATCAAAATAATTGCAAACAAAACTCCCCCAAGACTGTTGTTAGTTGGACAGTACCCGTTGTTTCGGACCAGTCGTGGAGTGTGCTTGTTGGTGGTGGGGGAGTATAAACTTTACCATTCTGTTTGGGAACCACCTACAATCTATGTAGCATGGAAGATACCGAGATCTCTTAGTTTTTACGTTGACAATGAAAGCATACTGCTCAAAATATTATTTATCTCTGTTTCAAAACTCGAGCTCTGGCACCTCTGCAAATCTCTGCTTCCCTCTGCGAAGGGCCTATCTATTTACTTTTATTGCTGAGTCATCATCCTCTTATAAAAAGCACCAGTTAGAGAACACCATTATCATTTGTATGCATTGTTATTAATTTATATTGAGTATGACTGGACCTGTTTACCATGAACTACAATGTCTAGGCAGTCCTTGATCTTCAGAGGTGCTCTGCATTTATGTTTTTCGGTCTCAGAAAGGGCTAGCAAGATACTATCTTGTTATATCATATGATGATTGTTTTGAAAAAGTGTTGTCATCTGAGATTTATTATTATTGCTCGCTATTTAATTATGCCATTGATATGAGTCAATGTGAGACCTAAATTTTATTGTGAATATGGTTAGTTCATGATCTTTGCTGAAAACTTGAATGCTAGCTTTACATATTTGCAACAACAAGATCAAACAGAGTTTGTAAAAGTTTTTCTTTATCACTCTCAGTTTGTCAACTGAATTGCTTGAGGACAAGCAATGGGTTAAGCTTGGGGGAGTTGATACGTCTCCGTCTTATCTACTTTTCCAAACTCTTTTGCCCTTGAATGGAGCTAACCTGGACTGACGTTGTTTTCAGCAGAATTGCCATGGTGTTATTTTTGTGCAGAAATGAAAGTTCTCGGAATGACCTGAAAATTCACGAAGATCGGTTTTGGAATTAATAAAAAATATTGGCGACAGAATCAACTGAAGGGGGCCCACACCCTGGCCACAAGGGAGGGGGGGCACGCCCACCCCCCTGGGGCGCACCCTCCATCCTTGTGGGCCCCATGGACCTCCACCGACCTCAACTCCAACTCCATATATTCACGTTCTGGGAGAAAAAAACAGAGAGAAGGATTCATCGCATTTTATGATACGAAGCTGTCGCCAAGCCCCGTTCTTCCTCTGGAGGGCAGATCTGGAGTCCATTTTGGGCTCCAGAGAGGGGAATCCATCGCCATCGTCATCATCAACCATCCTCCATCACCAATTTCATGATTGTCACCGCCGTGCGTGAGTAATTCCATCGTAGGCTTGCTGGACCATCATGGGTTGGATGAGATTTACCAAGTAATCGAGTTGGTTTTGTTAGGGTTTGATCCCTAGTATCCACTATGTCCTAAGATTGATGTTGCTATTATTTTGCTATGCCTAATGCTTGTCACTAGGGCCCGAGTGCCATGATTTTAGATTTGAACCTATTATGTTTTCATGAATATATTTGTGTTCTTGGTCCGATATTGCAAGTTATAGTCACCTACTACATGTTATGATCCGGCAACCCTGGAGTGATAATAGTTGGGACACTTCCCGGTGATGACCGTAGTTTGAGGAGTTCATGTATTCACTAAGTCCTAATGCTTTGGTCTGGTACTCTATTAAAAGGAGGCCTTAATATCCCTTAGTTTCCAATAGAACCCCGCTGCCATGGGAGGGTGGGAGAAAAGATGTCATGCAAGTTCTTTTCCATAAGCATGTATGACTATATTCGGAATACATGAGTACATTATATTGATGAATTGGATCTAGTTCTGTGTCACCCTATGTTATAACCGTTGCATCGTGAATGCCATCCGACATAATTATCCATCATTGATCCATTGCCTTTCATATTGATCTTTGCTAAGTTACTTTTCCGTTGCCACTGTTATGATTGTTACAAAACTGCTACTATTACTTTTGCTACCGTCACCGTTACTTCCATATTACTTTGCTACTAAATACTTTGCTACAGATATTAAGTCTTTCAGGCGTGGTTGAATTGACAACTCAGCTACTAATACTTGAGAATATTCTTTGGCTCCCCTTGTGTCGAATCAATAATTTTGGGTTGAATACTCTACCCTCAAAAACTGTTGTGATCCCCTATACTTGTGGGTTATCAGCCATCAGAATGAAACCAGTAGATGGTGACATCGGGTTGACCGTAGATGCAAATAGATCACAAACCTCAGACCTGAAATGATGTCCAAATGAAAAATCCAGTTGATGAGCAATGTATAGTGGACCATTGAAGGGATCCCTTTGAAGGGAAATATATTTGGCTGGTTGGATTGGGTGGGTTGGATGGGATCATGGGAGTGGGGGGGGGGGGGGGGGGGGGGGGGGGGGGGGTTGGTAGGGAGGCCATTTTTCCTATTATATGCAAGATATTGAAAACTCAATTGCAAATAATAATGTAATTAATCTCGACATATAGGAAACATGGAGAAAAAAGTGCATCATAATTTTATTCTGGAGTACTTTGTACTCAGCAGAAACATCATTGAAAACCAAATATTGGTAATGGCATGGTCTAAACAGAGATAACTAATTAATAGTACTGTCAGATTAGACTCGTTTCTAGTATTTTGCTAATTCCTGAAAATACAGGTATCATGATGCAAAACAACAGAAGGAATAAGGTTTCTTATCCAAATGTCTTGTGCGATTACCAATCGAGGGATTGGTTTGGCTCAAGAATGCACTACCTTGACGCTCAAGGCGTCGGGCGTTGTCGCTGTGCTACATGAGAGCCACGCTGGAGAGCGCTATCGCACGGCGAGTTGGATGCCAAGGCGTCGAGGGCACGCCGGCCCAATGACGCCGAGTGCACTGGGCGCCATCTCCACCGGGAATAGCGGCAACAGGGCCGAGGTCTGCCGCACGTGTTGTTCGTCGGCCTGGTTGCGTGGAGCTGGCCACCGTAGTCCTCCGCCATGTAACATCCCAAATTTTCAATTTGGAATGTTATACATAGACATCCATGCATATCATATTTTATTTGTTCGCGATCCTCAAAATCCTAAGCAACTCAAGGACCCTCGGAGAGAGTTGAGGATTCTTCCCGGTTTTCAAATTTGATTTTATCAAATTTTGAAACGAGGATTTTGGTTTTAATTATTTTTCTCTCCGAAAATATTTCATATCAAAATATATGAGAGGAGATAATATAACTTCTCTAAGATAATTGAAATATTGGAGGAAAAATATTAAAATAAATTATTTGTTTTATTTGGATTTTATTGCAATTTTGTTTGCATTAGAAAAATTGCACGTTTTCAAAATTGCATTTTAGGGCCAAATAAATGTTCATCTCGTTCTAAATATTTTATTTAGATGTGAAAATTTGTTTTGGCATTTTTAGATTTTTATTTATTTTTCTAGGATTTTATTTCGGTCGGCGAAATTATTATTAAAAAAAATCCCGCGCCCGACTAGGCCTAAGGCCCAGCCGAGCCAGGCCGGCCCGAGCCGCCGCCGCCGCCGCTGCCTTGCCCCCTCCCC
This sequence comes from Triticum urartu, assembly GCF_003073215.2. NCBI lineage: Eukaryota > Viridiplantae > Streptophyta > Magnoliopsida > Poales > Poaceae > Triticum > Triticum urartu. The sequence goes on along the minus strand of NC_053022.1, from coordinate 182,101,784 downwards.
CAAGCAGCCGCCGCCCCCTCCCCTTTAAATACCCCCCCCTCCTAGAGCCCAAGTCGCCGCCGCCCGCAGCCCCTCGCCCCGCCGCCTGTAGCCGCCCACCCCGCCGCCAGGAGCCGCCTCCCGCCGCCGCCGCCACAACCCCGCCACCCCATGCCGCCCCGTCGCCGCACCGGAGCCCCGCCGGAGCCAAGCCGAGGTAGCCGCCGCACCGCCCCGGTTTTCTAAAGAAAAACCGTTCGGTTTTTTAGAAAAACCCTAGTTTAAGTTTTTTTTATAGATCGGTTTTTCCAGTTTATTTTTTTTAGCGAGCGTTCGCTCGTTCGTTCGTTTTAACGAACGCGTTCTTTGTTTAGATCCAAATAACGAATGTTCGTTCATTATTCTCTTCGTCGGTTTTCTTTTATCGGATTTATTCCGCGAGTTTTTCTCGATCGTGATTTCTGATCCGATCTTAGTTTCTGTTTATCTTTTCGCTCATTAGTCGGAATCAGGCGATTCAAGCGCCTAGAGTTTCATCTCAAAACCCTCTTTCCGTTTAACCAACTTAAATAAGTTTTTACTACTGTAAAATTTGACCTAGGTTCAGATTAGTAAACGAAGCTTCTTTCTTTCGCCGTTTGAGTTTCGTTGCTCCATTTGATTTGATTCTTTTTGCGAACCGGAGTTCTTAAGTTTAACCTTCTGGTCAACCTCTTTTATTTTGAGTTTTTCTTGCGCATCTTTGCTTGTTGCTTATGTATGTTATTGTTTGTTTGCGATAGAACACCTGGAGTGCGAAGCGTGCTACTACGAGTCTCTAGGTTTCGCAGACCGTCAGCAAGGCAAGTAACACTTTGATCATATCCCTTTTATCACCCAGTTTTTATGCATTAGTTCCAATACTCAAACATTGCATGATTAGGATGTCATTAACATGTGGGTTGGGAAGTAGTTGATGAGGTAGAACCTATTACCCTGTTACATTCAAACCCTTGGGAGTTACTTCTACGCGTTGCTTATATTGTTATGCTATGCTATGCTCGTAGACGTGGTTTGGGTTTGATTGAAATCCATGACAGATGTGAGTTTGTTAATTAATGGTTCAACTTAAGGTGGCAACTTAAATTAACATCTAGGTGGATTGAGGCACCTGGAGTACCCAGTGTTGCCTGTATTTTTGGAAATCCCGGAATACCCGTGTGATCTTCCTATGGACCACCATCCATGCTCAAAGGGAACTGAGATGATTCATGCTAGAAACTTCCGTGTGCAGCCACAAGCTATTATGGGCTCTAGCATAGTTGAGTAAGTTACATGAAGCTCTTGAAGAGGCAGATCAGCAGGTAGTGGGATGTAGGTTTGGTATGGTCTGTCCGGAGTAGAGAGTTAATGTTTCGGAAAGACTGTGTCTCGGTCATCCGTTTCTCAAACACCTTGTAGTGCGAGAAATCCAACAGAGGCGATCAAGTCTTGTGCGGAAAAGTGCGCAATCCTCTGCAGAGTGTATAATCTAATCATGGTTAGCCGTGTCCCCGGTTATGGACAATTCTTGAGTATCTAGTATTTGGGTTATCACATGTATCTCATCATTCTTAATTAATATTGTTGGGATGTTAATCTCTTTAATTGGGATTGAGTTGGAGGAACCTTCTCAATGATGTTTCAACTACCATGATAGTTAAATTAAAATCTATTCCTTTGTTGTAGGGAAAAATTAGCTTTTCGCAAAAACTATAACCATAGAGCTTTCCACCAGCCAAATATGCATGTAGTGATAGCATTATTCTGTTCTTGCTCTACTGTGTTACTTTGCCAGCATATTCCATGTGCTGAACCGTTTTCGGGCTGCAACGTGTTATGTTGCAGACTTTTCAGACGAGGAGTAAGGTTTGTTAGGTCGTTGTCGTGTAGCTCAGCTATGCCGTTGGAGTTGATGGACTCACCTTATCTTCCAAGCCTTCCGCTGTTATCGTATTAGATGGCCTTAAGCCATATTATTGTAATAAGTTCTCTTTTGAGACATTTGATGTAATAAGTGTGTGATTGCCACTCTGTTATAAATCCTTCGAGTACTGTGTGTGTCAGCATTACCGATCCAGGGATGACACTGAAGCACAGAGACTTGGCCATCTGAGGTCGGGTCGCTACAAGATGGTATCAGAGCACGCGCTGAGTGTAGGACACGACCACTAAGATAAACCCTAGGTCACACTTCTCTACTCATTTCTGACTTCTCTCCATTTTCTACTCTTTAGGATGGCGGAGAGGAAGAACAAGTTTGCGCAACCAGATGAAGACACACCTTTTGGACGCCACTTGAAGGAAGTCACTAGGTACTTGAACATTGGAATACCAAGCTTCACCGGAACATACAACGCCACTTTACCTGAAGAGGAGCGTTGGATGGTTCAAGTACAAGTTCCAGGAAGGACGTTCTCGCCGACTTCTAAACCCATAGAGTTTTCTTTTGAAGCACCCACCTGGAGTCTAGGCAAGAGCATGGCAGCCCACATTACCATGGGACGCATTGGAGAGGTCTACAACAGGGAGCTTAAGGACACCATCTACCAAATATGTGGGCGTCGAGACGAGCAATGGGAAGTAATTAGCACCAGGAAGGATAGATCCATTGCAGCTTTCATCCAGGAGTTAAACCAGCACATTCGACGTCAGGAGAACTAGATGTGCGCGGACATGATGGACTTGAAAAAGGCAAAGACTAGAATCATCGAGCTGGAGGAAGAACTCAAGTTTACACGCGATGGATATGAGGAGGAAATCAAGACACTACTGGAGAAGAATGACGAACTAGTCAAGAAGATCAGAGTATTCATGGGAGGACCGGCACCAATAGAAGAAGAAGAACCCAAGGAGATATGCCCCGAGGACTACATCATCATCGACGACACCAATTCCGATCCTAGTGATAATGACTTTGAAGACGAAGCTGGAGCAGACATCATGGAGTCTTCCACTGATCAAAATTTCTAGATGACCACCATATATTAGTAGTATTTCCCCATGTAATTAGTAGTAGATGAGCACTTTGCGATAGTCCTAGACCGTTTGTATGCCCTTGCTTGATTGATTGAGTGAAATGTTTGTGTTTGTCTCATGTGCATATGGGTAGTGTTTTCTCATTAGACCCCTTTTCTATTCTGATCTCTTCCATCTAAACCCATCAGATGCCTCCGAGACATGACCCCGGTTTTGCTTTCCCACCGGAGCTCGCCCAGTTGATCCAGCAGCAGAATACTTTTATGCAATTGCTAGTTCAGAACCAGGGCAACAACAACAACAACAACAACTACAACAACAACAATAACAACAACAACCCGCCGCTGCTACGTCTTGAGCTTGCGTTGGTTTTCCCCGAAGAGGAAGGGATGATGCAGCAGAGTAGCGTAAGTATTTCCCTCAGTTTTTTAGAACCAAGGTATCAATCCAGTAGGAGGCCACGCTCAAGTCCCTCGTACCTGCACAAAACGATAGCTACTCGCAACCAACGCGATTAGGGGTTGTCAATCCCTTCACGGTCACTTACGAGAGTGAGATCTCATAGATATAATATTTTTGGTATTTTTGGTATAAAGATGCAAAGTAAAAAGTAAAGGCAAAGTAAAAAAGCAAAGCAAGATTAAAGTGATGGAGATTAATATGATGAGAATAGACCCGGGGGCCATAGGTTTCACTAGTGGCTTCTCTCAAGAGCATAAGTATTCTACGGTGGGTGAACAAATTACTGTTGAGCAATTGACAGAATTGAGCATAGTTATGAGAATATCTAGGCATGATCATGTATATAGGCATCACGTCCGTGACAAGTAGACTGAAACGATTCTGCATCTACTACTATTACTCCACTCATCGACCGCTATCCAGCATGCATCTAGAGTATTAAGTTAAAAATAGAGTAACGCCTTAAGCAAGATGACATGATGTAGAGAGATAAATTCATGCAATATGAAATAAACCCCATCTTGTTATCCTTGATGGCAACGATGCAATACGTGCCTTGCTGCCCCTTCTGTCACTGGGAAAGGACACCGCAAGATCGAACCCAAAGCTAAGCACTTCTCCCATGGCAACAACTACCAATCTAGTTGGCCAAACCAAACGGATAATTCGAAGAGACTTGCAAAGATAACCAATCATACATAAAAGAATTCAGAGAAGATTCAAATATTATTCATAGAGAGACTTGATCATAAACCCACAATTCATCAATCTCAACAAACACACCGCAAAAAGAAGATTACATCGAATAGATCTCCACAAGAGAGGGGGAGAACTTTGTATTGAGATTCAAAGAGAGAGAAGAAGCCATCTAGCTACTAACTATGGACCCGAAGGTCTGAGGTAAACTACTCACACTTCATCGGAGGGGCTATGATGATGTAGAAGCCCTCCGTGATGACAGGCCTCTTCCGACGGAGCTCCGGAATAGGCCCCAAGATGGGATCTCGTGGATACAGAAAGTTGCGGCGGCGGAATTAGGTTTTTGGCTCATGTTCTGATCGTTTGGGGGTACGTAAGTATATATAGGTGGAAGGAGTACGTCGGTGGAGCATCGAGGGGCCCACGAGGCAGGGAGCACGCCCCCCACCCTCGTGATCAGAACAAAGTCTACTGGATCACGTTCGGTGAGAAAATCACGTTCCCGAAGATTTTATTCTGTTTGGACTTCGTTTGATATTCTGTTTCTTCGAAACACTAAAATAGGCAAAAAAAACAGCAATTCTGGGTTGTGCCTCCGGTTAATAGGTTAGTCCCAAAAATAATATAAAAGTGGAAAATAAATCCCAATATAGTCCAAAATAGTAGATAATATAGCATGGAGCAATCAAAAATTATAGATACGTTGGAGACATATCAGGCATCCCCAAGCTTAATTCCTGCTCGTCCTCGAGTAGGTAAATGATAAAAAGAGAATTTTTGATGCGGAGTGTTACTTGGCATAATTTCAATGTAAATCTTCTTAATTGTGGTATGAATATTCAGATTAGACAGGTTCAAGACAAAAGTTTATATTGACATAAAAATAATAATACTTCAAGCATACTAACAAAGCAATTATGTCTTCTCAAAATAACATGGCCAAAGAAAGTTACCCCTACAAAATCATATAGTCTGGCTATGCTCCATCTTCACCACATAAAGTATTAAATCATGCACAACCCCGATGACAAGCCAAGCAATTTTTTCATACTCTAACTTTTTCAAAACTTTTTCAATCTTCACGCAATACATGAGCATGAGCCATGGATATAGCACTATAGGTGGAATAGAATTGTGGTTGTGGAGAAGACAAAAAGGAGGGGAAGATAGTCTCACATCAACTAGGCATATCAACAGGCTATGGAGATGCCCATCAATAGATATCAATGTGAGTGAGTAGGGATTGCCATGCAACGGATGCACTAGAGCTATAAATGTATGAAAGCTCAACAAAAGAAACTAGTGGGTGTGCATCCAACTTGCTTGCTCACGAAGACCTAGGGCAATTTGAGGAAGCCCATAATTGGAATATACAAGCCAAGTTCTATAATGTAAAATTCCCACTAGTATATGAAAGTGACAACATATAAGACTCTCTATATGAAGAACATGGTGCTACTTTGAAGCACAATATATGAGACTTGCTATATCATGGTGCTACTTTGAAGCACAAGTGTGGAAAAAGGATAGTAGCATTGCCCCTTTTTATTTATTTTCTTTTTTTGGGCCTTCTTTTTTTTCTTTGGCCTTTCTGTTTTTTTATTTGGGACAATGCTCTATTAAATGATAATCATCACACTTCTATTTATTTACAACTCAATGATTACAACTCGATACTAAAACAAAGTATGACTCTATATGGATGCCTCCGGCGGTGTACCGGGATATGCAATGAATCAAGAGTGACAAGTATGAAAAATTATGAACGGTGGCTTTGCCACAAATACTATGTCAACTACATGATCATGTTAAGCAATATGACAATGATGAATGTGTCATGATGAACTAGATGGTGGAAAGTTGCATGGCAATATATCTCGGAATGGCTACGGAAATGCCATAATAGGTAGGTATGGTGGCTGTTTTGAGGAAGGTATATGGTAGGTGTATGATACCGGCGAAAGGCGCGCGGTATTAGAGAGGCTAGCAAAGGTGGAAGGGTGAGAGTGCGTATGATCCATGGACTCAACATTAGTCATAAAGAACTCATATACTTATTGCAAAAATCTAGAAGTTATCGAAGCAAAGTACTACGCGCATGCTCCTAGGGGGATAGATTGGTAGGAAAAGACCATTGCTCATCCCCGACCGCCACTCATAAGGAAGACAATCAATAAATAAATCATGCTCTGACTTCATCACATAACGGTTCACCATACGTGCATGCTACGGGAATCACAAACTTTAACACAAGTATTCTTTAAATTCACAACTACTCAACTAGCATGACTTTAATATTATCACCTCCATATCTCAAAACAATTATCATGCTTCAATCTTTTCTTAGCATTCAACACACTCAAAAAAAATTTCACAAATCTTGAATACCAAGCATATTATTATTAAGCAAATTACCATGCTATTAAGAGACTCTCAAAATAATTTAAGTGAAGCATGAGAGATCAATAGTTTCTTTAAAACAAATCCACCAGCTCTAAAATATCTAAGTGAAGCACATAGAGAAAAATTATAACGCTCAAAAGATATAAGTGAAGCACATAGAGCAAAACTACTTAGCTCAAAAGATATAGGTGAAGCACATAGAGTATTCCATCAAATTTTAATTCATGTATGGCTCTCTAAAAATGTGTACAGCAAGGATGATTGTGGCATACTAACAAACAAAGACACAAATAATACAAGACGCTCCAAGCAAAACATATATCATGTTGGTGAATAAAAATATAGCTCCAAGTAAATTACCGATGGAAGTGGACGAAAAGAGGGGATGCCTTCCGGGGCATCCCCAAGCTTTGACTTTTTGGTGTCCTTGGATTATCTTGGGGGTGCCATGGGCATCCCCAAGCTTAGGCTCTTGCCACTCCTTGTTCCATAATCCATCACAAGAATTCACCCAAAACTTGAAAACTTCACAACACAAAACTCAAAATAGAAAACTCGTGAGCTCCGTTAGCGAAAGAAAACAAAATAGCACTTCAAGGTACTGTAATGAACTCATTCTTTATTTATATTGGTGTTAAACCTACTGTATTCCAACTTCTCTATGGATTATAAACTATTTTACTAGCCATAGATTCATCAAAATAAGCAAACAACACACGAATAACAGAATCTGTCAAAAACAGAACAGTCTGTAGTAATATGTAGCTAGCGCAAGATCTGGAACCCCAAAAATTCTAAAATAAATTTCTGGACGTGAGGAATTTATCTATTAATCATCTGCAAAAAGAATTAACTAAATATCACTCTTCAAATAAAAATTACAGCAGTTCTCGTGAGCGCTAAAGTTTCTGTTTTTTACAGCAAGTTCAACAAGACTTTCCCCAAGTCTTCCCAACGGTTCTACTTGGCACAAACACTAATTAAACACAAAAAAACACAACCAAAACAGAGGCTAGATAATTTATTTATTGAATAACAGCAAGGAAAAATATTGGGTTGTCTCCCAACAAGCGCTTTTCTTTAAAGCCTTATAGCTAGGCATAATATTTCAATGATGCTCACATGAAAGACAAGAATTGAAGCACAAAGAGAGCATCATAAAACACGTGACAAACATATCTAAGTCTAACATACTTCCTATGCATAGGCATCTTATAGGCAAACAAATTATCATCGCAAGCAAAAACTAGAATATGCAAGGAAGTGGAAAGAAACAATAGCAATCTCAACATAACGAGAGGTAATTTAGTAACATGAAAATTTCTACCACCATATTTTCCTCTCTCGTAATAATTACATGTAGGATCATAAGCAAATTCAACAAAATATCTATCACATAAAATATTTTCAACATGATCCACATGAATTCAAAGTTGACACTCTTCCAAAATAGTGGGATTGACATTAACTAAAGTCATGACCTCTTCAAACCCACTTTTATCAAAAACTTCATAAGATTGAACATTATCCAAATATATGGGATCTAAAGTTGACACTCTTCCAAATCCACTTTCATTATTATTGCAAACACTATTATCAATCTCATAATCATCATGGGGAGTAAATAAATTTTCAAGATCAAAAGAAGAATCACCCCAATCATGATCATTGCAACAAGTAGAGGACATAGCAAAACTAGCATCCCCAAGCTTAGGGTTTTGCATATTATTAGCACAATTTGCATAAATAGAATTTATAATAAAATCATTGCAATCATGCTTCGTGAGTTGCATCATAAAGTAATTCATCACACTTTTTAGATTCACAAATTTCAGGCAAAACCTCATAAAGATAATCTAGTGCACAAAACTCACTAGAAATTGGTTCATCATAATTGGATCTCTTAAAAAGATTAGCAAGTGGATGAGGATCCATAAGTTTTAGGTTCTCTGTTTAGTAATAAATAAATAACTATTCCAACCATACGAGCAAACAAGAACGGGCAAAAGAGGCAAATAGAGAGGGAGGATAGAGAGAGAGGGCAAATAAAACAGCAAGGGTGAAGTGGGGGAGAGGAAAACGAGAGGCAAATGGCAAATAATGTAATGCGGGAGATAGGGATTGTGATGGGTACTTGGTATGTTGACTTTTTGCGTAGACTCCCCGGCAACGGCGCCAGAAATCCTTCTTGCTACGTCTTGAGCTTGCGTTGGTTTTCCCCGAAGAGGAAGGGATGATGCAGCAGAGTAGCGTAAGTATTTCCCTCCGTTTTTGAGAACCAAGGTATCAATCCAGTAGGAGGCCACGCTCAAGTCCCTCGTACCTGCACAAAACGATAGCTACTCGCAACCAACGCGATTAGGGGTTGTCAATCCCTTCATGGTCACTTACGAGAGTGAGATCTCATAGATATAATATTTTTGGTATTTTTGGTATAAAGATGCAAAGTAAAAAGTAAAGGCAAAGTAAAAAATCAAAGCAAGATTAAAGTGATGGAGATTAATATGATGAGAATAGACCCGGGGGCCATAGGTTTCACTAGTGGCTTCTCTCAAGAGCATAAGTATTCTACGGTGGGTGAACAAATTATTGTTGAGCAATTGACAGAATTGAGCATAGTTATGAGAATATCTAGGCATGATCATGTATATAGGCATCACGTCCGTGACAAGTAGACCGAAATGATTCTGCATCTACTACTATTACTCCACTCATCGACCGCTATCCAGCATGCATCTAGAGTATTAAGTTAAAAACAGAGTAACGCCTTAAGCAAGATGACATGATGTAGAGAGATAAATTCATGCAATATGAAATAAAACCCATCTTGTTATCCTCGATGCAACGATGCAATACGTGCCTTGCTGCCCCTTCTGTCACTGGGAAAGGACACCGCAAGATCGAACCCAAAGCTAAGCACTTCTCCCATAGCAAGAACTACCAATCTAGTTGGCCAAACCAAACGGATAATTCGAAGAGACTTGCAAAGATAACCAATCATACATAAAAGAATTCATAGAAGATTCAAATATTATTCATAGATAGACTTGATCGTAAACCCACAATTCATCAATCTCAACAAACACACCGCAAAAAGAAGATTACATCGAATAGATCTCCACAAGAGAGGGGGAGAACTTTGTATTGAGATTCAAAGAGAGAGAAGAAGCCATCTAGCTACTAACTATGGACCCGAAGGTCTGAGGTAAACTACTCACACTTCATCGGAGGGGCTATGATGATGTAGAAGCCCTCCGTGATGACGGCCCTCTTCCGGCGGAGCTCCGGAACAGGCCCCAAGATGGGATCTCGTGGATACAGAAAGTTGCGGCGGTGGAATTAGGTTTTGGCTCCTGTTCTAGTCGTTTGGGGGTACGTAGGTATATATAGGAGGAAGGAGTACGTCGGTGGAGCACCGAGGGGCCCACGAGGCAGGGGGGCGCGCCCCCACCCTCGTGACCTCCTCTTTGATCCCTTGCAGTAGGGTCCAAGTCTCCTGGATCACGTTCGGTGAGAAAATCACGTTCCCGAAGATTTTATTCCGTTTGGACTCCATTTGATATTCTGTTTCTCCGAAACACTGAAATAGGCAAAAAAACAGCAATTCTGGGTTGGGCCTCCGGTTAATAGGTTAGTCCCAAAAATAATATAAAAGTGGAAAATAAAGCCCAGTATAGTCCAAAACAGTAGATAATATAGCATGGAGCAATCAAAAATTATAGATACGTTGGAGACGTATCAGCCGCGAGTGGACAACCTAGCCCGTTTTCTAATGTTACAACCGCCGGTGTTTTCCAGTAGCACTGAGCCAATAGTTGCTGATGATTGGCTATGCCGTATTGGAAGGGAGTTAACCACTACAGGTTGCATAGATGCTGAGAGGGTGAGCTTTGCCGCACATCAATTGGATGGACCTGCAGCCTCATGGTGGGAGAATTACACAGCCACTTTCCCCATAGCCAACGTCACTTGGGACCAGTTTCAACAAGCTTTCCGCACGGCCCATGTCTCAACTGGAGCTATGCAGATGAAGAAGCGGGAGTTTCACAACCTACGCTAGGGGAACCGTACTGTGGCTCAGTACGTGGATGATTTTAGCAAGTTATCACACTATGCCCCTGATGATGTGGCCACAGATGCCGCGAAGCAGGAGAAGTTTATGGAAGGGCTGAATGATGAGATGAGCATGCAGTTGATGGTACAAACCTTCAACAACTACCAGGAGTTGGTAGATAAGGCTCTTATGATTGAAGGGAAGCAGCAGCAGATTGAGAGCCGCAAGAGAAAGTATGGACAAGGGAAGTATAACTCAGGAGGTCAGCAGAGGCCTCGCCTAACCCAGAATTCGGTAGGACTTGTTCATAACCATGGAGGTCACAACCACACTGGAGGAGGATCGCATAACCACAATGGTTCTAAGAATGGGAATGGGAACGGAGCCAACAATAATCAAAATCGCCCCAAACTAGCCACACCCACCAAAAGAGACCTAAGTCACGTTACTTGCTTCAAGTGTGGGAAGACTGGACACTACGCCACGGAGTGCCCTGAAGGAAGGAATGGAAACGGAAATGGGAGCGCTGGGAAGAAACCCAATCCATTCAACAAAGGACAAGTGAACCACGTTAACGTGGAGGAGGTTGAAGAGCAGCCGGACGCGGTAATAGGTGAGTTTTTGGTTAAGTCATTTACTGCTCTTGTTCTTTTCGATATTGGTGCATCGCATTCATACATATCAAGGGGATTTGTGGATAAGTTTAAACTACCAACCCAAACCCTTAGGACCCCTCTGTTAGTGAGCTCACCCGGAGCAGAATACATGGCTAGCCGATGGTGCGGCCAGGTACCCTTAACCATTGGCACACATGTTTTTCCGTCCGACCTAATTATCTTGGAGTCACAAGGATTGGATGTGATATTAGGTATGGATTGGATGTCAAAGTTTGGGGGGAGTATTGACTGTGCTAGTAAGTCGATTTATCTTACCACCCGGAGGGAAAAAGGATTAAGTATGTGTCTAGGCATGTGCCTAGGAGGAGCCAAGTGAATGCCCTTACGGGAGTTGTTCAGGAGGAAGTGCCTGTAGTGAAGGATTATCCGGATGTTTTTCCCGAGGAGTTACCAGGCATGCCACCGGATAGAGACATTGAGTTTTTGATAGGGCTGTTGCCAGGAACAGGACCAATATCCAAGAGACCCTATCGGATGCCCGCAAATGATCTGGAGGAAATTAAGAAACAGATCAAGGAGTTATTGGAAAAAGGATACATTCGAAGAAGTTCATCACCTTGGGGAGCCCCTGTGCTTTTGGTTGAGAAGAAGGACAAATCCCTAAGGATGGTTGTTGATTATTGAGCCTTGAATGAGGTGACGATTAAGAACAAGTACCCACTGCTGATGATCAACGATCTGTTTGATCAGTTGCAAGGAGCTAAGGTGTTTTCCAAGATCGATCTGCGATCAGGATACCATCAGTTGAAGATACGTGAGAAGGATATACCAAAGATAGCGTTCACGACGCGGTATGGATTATACGAGTACACGGTCATGTCATTTGGACTGACTAATGCCCCTGCTTATTTCATGAGCATGATGAACAAGGTGTTCATGGAGTATTTGGACAAGTTTGTTGTGGTGTTTATTGATGATATTATGGTATACTCGAAGAACGAGGAGGAACATAAGGAGCATTTGCGCTTAGTTCTCGAGAAACTCAGGGAACACCAGTTGTATGCTAAGTTTAGCAAATGTGAGTTTTGGTTGAAGGAAGTCGGGTTCCTTGGACATGTTATATCGGGAGAAGGTATAGCAGTAGACCCCAGCAAAATTCAGTCAGTCACTGAATGGTTGGCACCCACCTCAGTTAGCGAGATCCGCAGTTTCCTTGGACTCGCAGGTTATTATCGGAGATTCATTGAGAACTTTTCCAAGATTGCGAAGCCAATGACTGAACTGTTAAAGAAGGATACTAAGTTTAAATGGTCAGAAGATTGCGAGGCAAGTTTCCAGGAGTTGAAGGAACGGTTGACTACAGCACCAGTGCTAACACTGCCGGATATACATAAGGAATTCCAAGTGTATTGCGACGCCTCTCGCTTAGGACTTGGATGTGTACCTATGCAGGATGGAAGAGTTGTTTCGTATGCGTCACGACAACTAAAACCTCATGAGTTGAACTATGCCATGCATGATTTGGAGTTAGCAACTGTAGTGCATGCATTGAAGACCTAGAGGCATTACCTTATTGGAAACCGATGTGATGTATACACGGACCATAAGAGTTTGAAGTACATCTTCACCCAGAAGGAACTGAACCTTAGACAGAGGAGATGGTTGGAGCTTATAAAGGATTATGATATGAAGCTACACTATCACCCAGGAAAGCCCAATGTTGTAGCAGACGCCTTGAGCAGGAAGAGTTATGCTAATATCCTTGAAAGTAAGGGATTGCCAAAGGAGTTAGCAGAGAATATCATGGAACTTCGATTGGAGATTGTTCCTAGAGGATTCGTTGCAACAATGGAAGTCCAGTCGACATTGCTGGACAAGATTCGGGAAGCTCAGAAGGATGACAAGGAGATTGCCGAGATAAAGGAGAAGATGAGCAAAGGAAAGGCCAAAGGTTTTCGTGAAGATGAGCACGATACCCTATGGTTTGAGGACCGAGTTTATGTGCCCAATAACCAGGAGATCAGGAAGTTAATACTTCAAGAGGCTCATGACTCACCATACTCGATACACCCCGGAAACACCAAGATGTATCTGGATTTGAAGGAACGTTTCTGGTCGACCGGTATGAAGAAGGATATTGCCGAGTATGTAGCCGTATGTGATGTATGTCAGCGAGTGAAGGGAGAACATCAGAAGCCAGCAGGATTATTACAGCCTATGCCGATACCCGAATGGAAGTGGGATAAACTTGGCATGGACTTTATCACCGGATTGCCCAGGACTAAAGCAGGGTATGATTCTATATGGGTAGTAGTTGACCGCTTGACCAAAGTGGCTCACTTCATCCCAGTGAAAACCACTTATACCAGTGCAAAGTTGGCCAAGATTTATATGTCCAGGATCGTATGTCTGCATGGAGTTCCGAGGACCATCGTATCGGATAGAGGAACACAGTTTACTTCAAAGTTTTGGCATCAATTACACCAGACTTTGGGGACGAGATTAGAGTTCAGTACAGCTTTTCACCCACAGACAGATGGATAGACCGAGAGAGTGAACCAAATTTTGGAGGACATGTTGAGAGCCTGTGCGCTAGATTATGGATCTAGTTGGGATGACAATTTGCCTTACGCAGAGTTCTCGTACAATAATAGCTACCAAGCCAGTTTGAAGATGGCATCGTTTGAAGCCCTGTATGGACGCAGGTGCAGAACACCCTTGATGTGGGATGAGGTAGGAGACCGACAGTTGTTTGGACCAGACTTAATCAAAGAGTTTGAGGAGAAGGTTAAATTGATTCGTGATAGATTAAAGATTGCTCAGTCCAGGCAGAAGAGTTATGCGGACTCAAAACGCAAAGTGGTAACCTATGAAATTGGAGACAGAGTATATCTGCGAGTATCTCCCTTGCGAGGAGTGAAACGTTTTGGAGTTAAGGGAAAGTTAGCTCCAAGATTTGTAGGACTGTATCGTGTTTTGGAACGGATGGGAGAAGTTGCCTACAAGCTGGAATTACCTGAGGGATTGTCAGGAGTTCATGATGTGTTTCATGTTGCATAGTTGAAGAAGTGTCATGATGAGATGGCCGATATACCGTTAAGAGATACAGTACCCTTGGAGGCAATTCAGTTGGACAGTGATTTGACTTACGAGGAGAAGCCAGTAAAGATTCTTGAGTTTGCCAGCAGAGTCACTCGCAGTAAGGTTATCAAGTTTTGCAAAGTTCAGTGGACCCACCATACCGAGGACGAAGCCACCTGGGAACGAGAGGATGATCTTCGCAAAGACCACCCACACCTATTTTCTAGCCAACCCGAATCTCGAGGGCGAGATTCATCCTAAGGGGGTAGGTTTGTAACATCCCAAATTTTCAATTTGGAATGTTATACATAGTCATCCATGCATATCATATTTTATTTGTTTTCCGTCTCGCGATCCATGAAATCCTAAGCAACTCAAGGACCCTCGGAGAGAGTTAGGGATTCTTCCCCGTTTTCAAATTTGATTTTATCAAATTTTGAAACAAGGATTTTGGTTTTAATTATTTTTCTCTCCAAAAATATTTCATATCCAAATATATGAGAGGAGATAATATGACTTCTCTAAGATAATTGAAATATTGGAGGAAAAATATTAAAATCAATTATTTGTTTTATTTGGCTTTTATTGCAATTTTGTTTGCATTAGAAAAATTGCACGTTTTCAAAATTGCATTTTAGGGCCAAGAAAATGTTCATCTCGTTCTAAATATTTTATTTAGACGGTGAAAATTTGTTTTGGCATTTTTAGATTTTTATTTATTTTTCTAGGATTTTATTTTGGTCGGCGAAATTATTATTTAAAAAAATAAAGTTCCCGCGCCTGACTGGGCCTAAGGCCCAGCCGAGCCAGGCCGGCCCGAGCCGCCACCGCCTCCCGCGCGCCGGAGCCGCCGCTGCCTTGCCCCCTTCCCCAAGCAGCCGCCGCCCCCTCCCCTTTAAATACCGCCGCCGCCCGCAGCCCCTCGCCCCGCCGCCTGCAGCCGCCCGCGCCGTCGCCAGGAGCCGCCGCCGCCTCCCGCCGCCTCCCGCAGCCGCCGCCGCAGCCCCGCCACCCCACGCCGCCCCGTCGCCGCACCGGAGCCCCGCCGGAGCTGAGCCGAGGTAGCCGCCGCACCGCCCCGGTTTTCTAAAGAAAAACCGGTTTTTTTAGAAAAACCCTAGTTTCCGTTATTTTATAGATCGGTTTTTCCGCTTTATTTTTTTTAGCGAGCGTTCGCTCGTTCGTTCGCTTTAACGAACACATTCTTCGTTTAGATCCAGATAACGAACGTTCGTTCATTATTCTGTTCGTCAGTTTTCTTTTATCGGATTTATTCCGCGAGTTTTTCTCGATCGCGATTTCTGATCCGATCTTAGTTTCTGTTTATCTTTTCGCTCGTTAGTCGAAATCAGGCGATTCAAGCGCCTAGAGTTTCGTCTCGAAACCCTCTTTCCATTTAAACAACTTAAATAAGTTTTTACTACTATAAAATTTGACCTAGGTCCAGATTAGTAAACGAAGCTTCTTTCTTTCGCCGTTTGAGTTTCGTTGCTCCGTTTGATTTGATTCTTTTTGCGAACCGGAGTTCTTAAGTTGAACCTTCTGGTCAACCTCTTTTATTTTGAGTTTTTCTTGCGCATCTTTGCTTGTTTCTTATGTATGTTATTGTTTGTTTGCGATAAAACACCCGGAGTGAGAAGCGTGCTACTACAAGTCTCTAGGTTTCACAAACCATCAGCAAGGCAAGTAACACTTTGATCATATCCCTTTTATCACCCAGTTTTTATGCATTAGTTCCAATCCTCAAACATTGCATGATTAGGATGTCATTAACATGTGGGTTGGGAAGTAGTTGATGAGGTAGAACCTATTACCCTGTTACATTCAAACCCCTGGGAGTTACTTCTATGCGTTGCTTATATTGTTATGCTATGCTATGCTCGTAGATGTGGTTTGGGTTTGAGTGAAATCCATGATAGATGTGAGTTTGTTAATTAATGGTTCAACTTAAGGTGGCAACTTAAATTAACATCTGGGTGGATTGAGGCACCTGGAGTACCCAGTGTTGCATGTATTTTTGGAAATCCTGGAGTACCCGTGTGATCTTCCTATGGACCGCCACCCAGGCTCAAAGGGAACTGAGATGATTCATGCTAGAAACTTCCGTGTGCAGCCACAAGCTATTATGGGCTCTAGCATAGTTGAGTAAGTTACATGAAGCTCTTGAAGAGGCAGATCAGCAGGTAGTGGGATGTAGGTTTGGTATGGTCTGTCCGGAGTAGAGAGTTAATGTTTTGGAAAGACTGTGTCTCGGTCATCCGTTTCTCAAACACCTTGTAGTGCGAGAAATCCAACAGAGGCGATCGAGTCTTGTGGGGAAAAGTGTGCAAACCTCTGCAGAGTGTATAATCTAATCATGGTTAGCCGTGTCCCCGAATATGGACAATTCTTGAGTATCTAGTATTTGGGTTATCACATGTATCTCATCATTCTTAATTAATATTGTTGGGATGTTAATCACTTTAATTGGGATTGAGTTGGAGGAACCTTCTCAATGATGTTTCAACTACCATGATAGTTAAATTAAAATCTATTCCTTTGTTGTAGGGAAAAATTAGCTTTTCGCAGAAACTATAACCATAGAGCTTTCCACCAGCCAAATATGCATGTAGTGATAGCATTATTCTGTTCTTGCTCTACTGTGTTACTTTGCCAGCATATTCCATGTGCTGACCCATTTTCGGGCTGCAACGTGTTATGTTGCAGACTTTTCAAACGGGGAGTAAGGTTCGTTAGGTCGTTGCCGTGCAGCTCAGCTATGCCGTTGGAGTTGATGGACTCACCTTATCTTCCAAGCCTTCTGTTGTTATCGTATTAGATGGCCTTAAGCCATATTATTGTAATAAGTTCTCTTTTGAGACATTCGATGTAATAAGTGTGTGATTGCCACTCTGTTATAAATCCTTCGAGTACTGTGTGTGTCAGCATTACTGATCCAAGGATGACACTGAAGCACAGAGACTTGGCCATGTGAGGTCGGGTCGCTACACGCCAAGCCAGGGACGTGGGCCATGGCAACATCGAGGGTCGTCACCGCCTTGGGATGTAGCACTAGGAGCAGCTGGTCAGAAGGACGCGGCCGCTGGTGCCATCGCTCCGCGATGAGCATGACTGTGGGACATGGGCGCTGTTGCGCCATGATGGTTTGGCGTCGATGATCGCGAGTGCATGGAGCACACAGATCACAGAGACCAAGGCCATGGATATCGAGGTGACGATCGTCCATGGCAAGTGGTAGCGACCGTGTGCGAAGAGAGGGCATCAACGATGTTCTTTACAAAGGAAAATATAAGCAACAACATGGAAGATCCATGCCATTTGTCACCTCTGATTTTGAGATAATATCATTGTTCTTACTCGGGGTTATGTATTGTGGCCTTCAATTTTTGTTGGTCGATTGAGGCCAACGCCCGCTACTTTTTTCCGGTTCCTCTGTGTTCTATATCGCCATGGATTTCTTCCATGGTCAGCGACTCCTGCTATGCTAGCTAAAGGCGGAGCTATGTTGTAGTTGTTGCAAAGTAAAACGAGAGAGACAAGAGAAAGAGATGTAAAGTGTATCCTTGTTCTCATTGATGATGGGATTACACACATATATATAGCCCCTAAAGGGGTGCAACTGAAGGGATGTGAGGCAACCGCCTCGGTTAGGAAAAGCAGGGATTAATAGGATTAATTAAATCCTAACACTCCCCCTAATCCTGTTGGGGAACGTAGTAATTTCAAAAAAATTCCTACGCACACGCAAGATCATGGTGATGCATAGCAACGAGAGGGGAGAGTGTTGTCCACGTACCCTCGTAGACCGAAAGCGGAAGCGTTAGTACAATGCGGTTGATGTAGTCGTACGTCTTCACGATCCGACCGATCAAGTACCGAACGTACGGCACCTCCGAGTTCAGCACACGTTCAGCCCGATGACGTCCCTCGAACTCCGGTCCAGACGAGTGTTGAGGGAGAGTTTCGTCAGCACGACGGCGTGGTGACGATGTTGATGTTCTACCAACGCAGGGCTTCGCCTAAGCACTACTACAGTATTATCGATGTGGACTATGGTGGAGGGTGGCACCGCACACGGCTAAAAGATCAAACAGATCAATTGTTGTGTCTATGGGGTGCCCCCTGCCCCCGTATATAAAGGAGCAAGGGGGGTGCGGCCGGCCAGGGAGAGGGCGCGCCAGGAGGAGTCCTACTCCCATCGGGAGTAGGACTCCCCCCTTTCCTAGTTGGAATAGGATTAGGAAGAAGGAAAGAGAGAGGAGAAGAAGGAAAGAGGGGGCCGGCCCCCTTGCCCTAAACCAATTCGGTTTGGGCCTTGGGGGCGCACCCCACACTCTCCTTGCTTCCCTCTATTTCCACTAAGGCCCATTAAGCTCCCGGGGGGTTCCGATAACCTCCCGGTACTCCGGTAAAATCCTGATTTCACCCGGAACACTTCCGACATCCAATCATAGGCTTCCAATATATCAATCTCCATGTCTCGACCATTTCGAGACTCCTCGTCATGTCCTTGATCACATCCGGGACTCCGAACAACCTTTGGTACATCAAAACATATAAACTCATAATATAACCGCCATCGTAACGTTAAGCATGCGGACCCTGCGGGTTTGAGAACTATGTAGACATGACTGAGACAAGTCTTCGGTCAATAACTAATAGCGGAACCTGGATGCTCATATTGGCTCCCACATATTCTACGAAGATCTTTATCGGTCAAACCGCATAACAACATACGTTGTTCCCTTTGTCATCGGTATGTTACTTGCCCGAGATTCGATCGTCGGTATCTCAATACCTAGCTCAATCTCGTTACCGGCAAGTCCCTTTACTCATTCCGTAATACATCATCCAGCAACTGACTCATTAGTTGCAATGCTTGCAAGGCTTATGTGATGTGCATTACCGAGAGGGTCCAGAGATACCTCTCCGACAATCGGAGTGACAAATCCTAATCTCGAAATACGCCAACCCAACAAGTACCTTTGGAGACACCTGTAGAGCACCTTTATAATCACCCAATTACGTTGTGACGTTTGGTAGCACACAAAGTGTTCCTTCGATAAACGGAAGTTGCATAATCTCATAGTCATAGGAACATATATAAGTCATGAAGAAAGCAATAGCAGAATACTAAATGATCGTGTGCTAAGCTAACGGAATGGGTCATGTCAATCACATCATTCTCCTAATGATGTGACCCCATTAATCAAATTACAACTCATGTCTATGGTTAGGAAACATAACCATCTTTGATCAACGAGGTAGTCAAGTAGAGGCATACTAGTGACAATCTGTTTGTCTATGTATTCGCACATGTATTATGTTTCTGGTTAATACAATTCTAGCATGAATAATAAACATTTATCATGATATAAGGAAATAAATAATAACTTTATTATTGCCTCTAGGGCATATTTCCTTCAGTCTCCCACTTGCACTAGAGTCAATAGTCTAGATTATAGAGTAATGATTCTAACAACCATGGAGCCTTCGTGCTGATCATGTTTTGCTCGTGGAAGAGGCTTAGTCAACGGGTCTGCAACATTCAGATCCGTATGTATCTTGCAAATTTTTGTGTCTCCCACCTGGACTAAATCCCGGATGGAATCGAAGCGTCTCTTGATGTGTTTGGTTCTTTTGTGAAATCCGGATTCCTTTGCCAAGGCAATTGCACCAGTATTGTCACAAAAGATTTTCATTGGACCCGATGCACTAGGTATGACACCTAGATCGGATATGAACTCCTTCATCCAGACTCCTTCATTTGCTGCTTCCGAAGCAGCTATGTACTCCACTTCACATGTAGATCCCGCCACAACGCTTTGTTTAGAACTACACCAACTGACAGCTCCACCGTTTAATGTAAACACGTATCCGGTTTGCGATTTAGAATCGTCCGGATCAGTGTCAAAGCTTGCGTCAACGTAACCGTTTACGATGAGCTCTTTGTCACCTCCATAAACGAGAAACATAGCCTTAGTCCTTTTCAGGTATTTCAGGATGTTCTTGACCGCTGTCCAGTGATCCACTCCTGGATTACTTTGGTACCTCCCTGCTAGACTTATAGCAAGGCACACATCAGGTCTGGTACACAGCATTGCATACATGATAGAGCCTATGGCTGAAGCATAGGGAACATCTTTCATTTTCTCTCTATCTTCTGCAGTGGTCCGGCATTGAGTCTTACTCAACTTCACACCTTGTAACACAGGCAAGAACCCTTTCTTTGCTTGATCCATTTTGAACTTCTTCAAAACTTTGTCAAGGTATGTGCTTTGTGAAAGTCCAATTAAGCGTCTTGATCTATCTCTATAGATCTTGATGCCCAATATGTAAGCAGCTTCACCGAGGTCTTTCATTGAAAAACTCTTATTCAAGTATCCCTTTATGCTATCCAGAAATTCTATATCATTTCCAATTAGCAATATGTCATCCACATATAATATCAGAAATGCTACAGAGCTCCCACTCACTTTCTTGTAAATACAGGCTTCTCCAAAAGTCTGTATAAAACCAAATGCTTTGATCACACCATCAAAGCGTTTATTCCAACTCCGAGAGGCTTGCACCAGTCCATAAATGGATCGCTGGAGCTTGCACACTTTGTTAGCTCCCTTTGGATCGACAAAACCTTCTGGTTGCATCATATACAACTCTTCTTCCAGAAATCCATTCAGGAATGCATTTTTTACATCCATTTGCCAAATTTCATAATCATAAAATGCGGCAATTGCGAACATGATTCGGACAGACTTCAGCATTGCTACGGGTGAGAAGGTCTCATCGTAGTCAATCGCTTGAACTTGTCGAAAACCTTTTGCAACAAGTCAAGCTTTATAGACAGTAACATTACCGTCAGCGTCAGTCTTTTTCTTGAAGATCCATTTATTCTCAATTGCTTGCCGATCATCGGCCAAGTCAACCAAAGTCCATACTTTGTTCTCATACATGGATCCCATCTCAGATTTCATGGCCTCAAACCATTTTGCAGAATCTGGGCCCGCCATCACTTCTTCATAGTTCGTAGGTTCATCATGATCTAGTAGCATGACTTCCAGAACAGGATTACCGTACCACTCTGGTGTGGATCTTACTCTGTTTGATCTACGAGGTCCAGTAGTAACTTGATCTGAAGTTCCATGATCATCATCATTAACTTCCTCACTAATTGGTGTAGGCGTCACAGAAACCGGTTTCTGTGATGAACTACTTTCCAATAGTGGAGCAAGTATAGTTACCTCATCAAGTTCCACTTTCCTCCCACTCGCTTCTTTTGAGAGAAACTCCTTCTCTAGAAAGGATCCATTCTTAGCAATGAATGTCTCGCCTTCGGATCTATGATAGAAGGTATACCCAACAGTCTCCTTTGGGTATCCTATGAAGACACATTTCTCCGATTTGGGTTCGAGCTTATCAGGTTGAAGCTTTTTCACATAAGCATCGCAGCCCCAAACTTTCAGAAACGACAACTTTGGTTTCTTGCCAAACAACAGTTCATAAGGCGTCGTCTCAACGGATTTCGATGGTGCCCTATTTAACGTGAATGCGGCCGTCTCTAAAGCATAGCCCCAAAATGATAGCGGTAAATCTGTAAGAGACAACATAGATCGCACCATATCTAGTAAAGTACGATTACGACGTTCGGACACACCATTACGCTGTGGTGTTCCGGGTGGCGTGAGTTGCAAACTATTCCGCATTGTTTCAAATGTAGACCAAACTCGTAACTCTAATATTCTCCTCCACGATCAGATCGTAGAAACTTTATTTTCTTGTTACGATGATTTTCAACTTCACTCTGAAATTCTTTGAACTTTTCAAATGTTTTAGACTTATGCTTCATCAAGTAGATATACCCATATCTGCTTAAATCATCTGTGAAGGTGAGAAAATAACGATATCCGCCACGAGCCTCAACATTCATCGGACCACATACATCTGTATTTATGATTTCCAACAAATCTGTTGCTCTCTCCATAGTACCAGAGAACGGTGTTTTAGTCATCTTGCCCATGAGGCACGGTTCGCAAGTACCAAGTGATTCATAATCAAGTGGTTCCAAAAGTCCATCAATATGGAGTTTCTTCATGCGCTTTATACCGATATGACCTAAACGGCAGTGCCACAAATAAGTTGCACTATCATTATCAACTTTGCATCTTTTGGCTTCAACATTATGAATATGTGTATCACTACTATCGAGATTCATCAAAAATAGACCACTCTTCAAGGGTGCATGACCATAAAAGATATTACTCATATAAATAGAACAACCATTATTCTCTGATTTAAATGAATAACCGTCTCGCATCAAACAAGATCCAGATATAATGTTCATGCTCAACGCTGGCACCAAATAACAATTATTTAGGTCTAATACTAATTCCGAAGGTAGATGTAGAGGTAGAGTGCCGACTGCGATCACATCGACTTTGGAACCATTTCCCACGAGCATCGTCACCTCATCCTTTGCCAGTGTTCGCTTAATCCATAGTCCCTGTTTCGAGCTGCAAATATTAGCAACAGAACCAGTATCAAATACCCAGGTGCTACTACGAGCTCTAGTAAGGTACACATCAATAACATGTATATCACATATACCTTTTTCACCTTGCCATCCTTCTTATCCGCCAAATACTTGGGGCAGTTCCGCTTCCAATGACCAGTCTGCTTGTAGTAGAAGCACTCAGTCTCAGGCTTAGGTCCAGACTTGGGTTTCTTTGTAACGCCCTTGATGCGGCTATATCTCCCACGTGTCGAAGCACGACTTAGAGGCATAACCGCATTGAAAGCAATGTCGCAAGTGAGGTAATCTTCACACAACCCATGTAATACATAAGGGAAAAAGATACATAGTTGGCTTACAATCGCCACTTCACACAATACATGAATAAAGCATTACATCATCCAGATACAAACAAGGTCTGACTACGGAACCAAAATAAAAGAAGAACCCCAAATGCGACAAGGTCCCCGATCGACCCCAACTGGGCTCCACTACTGATCAACTATAACGAAACAACACCAAGGACAAGATCTTCATCGACCTCCTCCTTGAGCTTGGTTGCGTCAACTGCACGGTTCAACGGCACCTGCAAGCTGGTTTTGGAAGTATCTGTGAGTCACGGGGACTCAGCAATCTCGCACCCTCGCGATCAAGACTATTTAAGCTTATGGGTAAGGTAAAGGTATGAGGTGGAGCTGCAGCAAGCGACTAGCATATATGGTGGCTAACATACGCAAAAGAGAGCGAGAAGAGAAGGCAAAGCACGGTCGAGAAACTATGATCAAGAAGTGATCCTAGAACAACCTACGTCAAGCATAACTCCAACACCATGTTCACTTCCCGGACTCCGCCGGAAAGAGACCATCACGGTTACACACGCAGTTGATTCATTTTAATTAAGTTAAGGTTCAAGTTATCTACAACCGGACATTAACAAATTCCCATCTGCCCATAACCGCGGGCACGGCTTTCAAAGTTCAAATCCCTGCAGGGGAGTCCCAACTTAGCCCATGACAAGCTCTCACGGTCAAATAAGGAATAGACCTCCTCCCGAGATGTTCCGATCAGACTCGGTATCCCGGTTCTACAAGACACTTTGACAGGTTAAAACAAATCCAGCAACACCGCCCGAATGTGCCGACAAATCCTGATAGGAGCTGCACATATCTCTTTCTCAGGGCACACTCAGATTGTCTTAGGTACGGGTAGGCCAGCCCAGAGTTGCCCCTGGTGGCCACCGGTAGCTGACAGGTTGGACCAACACTCAGAGGAGCACTGGCCCGAGGGGTTAAAATAATGATGACCCTCAGGAGCGTGACTCCCAAGGGAAAAGAAAAGGGTAGGTGGCAAATGGTAAAACCAATGTTGGGCATTGCTGGAGGAGTTTTACTCAAGGCGAATTGTCAAGGGGTTCCCATAATAGCCCAACCGCGTAAGGAACGCAAAATCCGGGAACATAACACCGATATGACAGAAACTAGGGCGGCAAGAGTGGAACAAAGCACCAAGCATAAGGCCGAGCCTTCCACCCTTTACCAAGTATATAGATGCATTAATTAAATAAGATATATTGTGATAACCCAACAAGTAAACATGTTCCAACAAGGAACAACATCTCCATGTTCCAACAAGGAACAAACTTCAATCTTCACCTGCAACTAACAACGCTATAAGGGGGGCTGAGCAAAGCGGTAACATAGCCAAACAACGGTTTGCTAGGACAAGGTGGGTTAGAGGCTTGGTTCAACAATATAGGAGGCATGATAAGCAAGTGGTAGGTATCGCAGCATAGGCATAGCAAAAGAGCGAGCATCTAGCAAGCAAAGATAGAAGTGATTTCGAGGGTATGGTCATCTTGCTTGAAATCCCGCAAGGAAGAAGAATGAGTCCATGAAGAAGATAAACAGACATAGACGAACGGGTCCTCACAAACGCGACGTTATCGGAACCAACCCGAAGAAGCAACACCAGAAAATAGCAAACAACATAGTAAACAACCACCACAAAATCATGGCACGGTGCGCAAACAAGTATGATGCATGTCCGGTTTAATGAAGCATGGCATGGCAAAGTGCATAAGCAACCCTACAAATTAAGTGGAGCGCAATATGCAACGAGTTGCATATTGACGAAACACCACCACAAGTTATTTAGTTCGATCTCGTTATGTACCCAACAATATTAAATGTTCTTAACATGGCAAGGGGTGAAACACAACAAAACTACCTATCTAGGCAAGTTTAAATGAGGCCGGAAGCAACGAACAACAATTCCGGTAAATCCCCATATGCATATATTAGGTTTGGTACTATTCTGCCCTAATCATAATTTTAGAGTTGTTAAGCATGCAAAGTGAAGCCACCATGTTAAACTAGGCATTTTTCTACCCCATTTACATATAAAGATTATTTAATTCGGAGCTACGGTTATTTAGTTATGAATTAAAGCATTTTAGCATGCATATGGACAAAGTTACACATACAACATTTTAAATATTTCAAACATGCATGAAAGTTGGATATTATGAATCTAGACAAAATTCTAAACAAGTTTCATATATAAATCATTTTAAACCGATGCACGGTTATTAAGTTATTATATGCATGAAGTTTAGGGACCTTTCTGCAAAATGGTCGTCTCTGGAAAATTAGGGAAAACCTCCTGAACTGAAAAAAAACATAACGGGCCGAATCTGCAGGCTGGCCCAACATGAGAAAAAAAGGAGGGCGCACGGGGGCGGCCTCACCCATGGGCCAGGCCCAGTTCGGAGGGGAAGCAGGCCGAATCTTGGCGCTAGATGCGGCCCACGCGGCCTGCACGCCTGTCGTCGTCCTTCTCCTCGATCCAGAGGGGGTCAAGGGAAAACAGGGGCGACGCGATCTTCGGTAACCGGCGAGGCGAAGGCATGGCGTCTTGCGGCGAGGCCAGGGACGGGTGGATCTGGGGCAGGGCGGCGTTCTCCGGCGGAAGGGGCGCAGGGGCTTGCGGCTCGGCGCGGGGCTCACCCATCCATGGCGGCGGCGTCCTGGAGGATTCCTATAGAGAGAGGCGAGAGGGAGTTGAGATGAGGGGACCGGAGGAAGGAGAGAACGGGAACCAGGGTGACACTCAACTGAGGCGGCGAGGGTGGAGATGCTCGGGGCGCGTCTCGAGCAGAGGAGGAAGAGGCGAGGACGAAGACCATGGTCCTATTGCTGCTGCTTGCGGGATGGTGAAGGCGATGGAAAACAGGCACGAGGGCCTTGCTCCTTTGGGCGATGGATGGCAGAGGAAGATCTCCTCCCTTGGATCGTGCGCGCAAGGCAGAGCGCTCTGGCTCGGTAGAGCGAAGGGATCGAGGGAAGGATGGATTTTTGTTGGCTGGTCCGATGAAGAAACGAGGGGGATATTTTGGATCGGGGAGGATCCCGATGTGGATTCAGTGGAGTGTGGCGGCGGCTGAGGGGGAACAAAAGACCTAGATTTTAGGGTTTGTCCCAAAAGACTAGGAGTGGGGTATATATACATCACAGATTAGGTTAGGGGCTACCTCGTCCCTCTGATCAAAATTCGGACAGTCAAGAAAAATAGGCTAGGGAGCCTAAATAATAAAACGGAGATGTTTTGTAGACGTTTGGGGATGTTCCGGACCCAACGGTGGCGACAGTCCGGGTCGGGTTCGGGACAACTTTCGGACGCGCGCGAGGGGCCGATGCACTGTGCAAGGAGGGGGTTTCGGGGCCTGGGGGGTTGGTAGCGGACTGTGTAGAAAGCTCGAGCTGAGAGAAGAGAAGAGAGAAGAGAAGAGAGAGAGATCCGGCGACTGTTTTCGGAGACCGAAAAAGTCTGACGTGTGCCCGGCTATAATGCCGCTATAGTTTAACGGTTGAGCTATCAAACGAAGTCCGAATGCGATGAAACTTGACAGGCGGTCTATCTACACTATAATAAGACCACACGTCAACTCTCGTCCCATTCTGAGAACATTTTTCCGGCCACTTATAAAATACTATTTCGGACATGCCGCGGGCGCGTGCAAGTGTGGTTGGGCTCAGAACGGACAACGGAGAGAACTCGGAGAACCCAGACGAATGCAAGTTTTGAAAAAACATGATGATGCTATGCAAATGATGACATGATGAAATGCAACACGCAAGCAAATGACATGGCAACACAGCGACTAACTGGAAGACACCTGGCAATCGGACTCGGGGCGTCACATTCTTCTCCTGAGCAGCAACTTGCTTGCTGTTCTTCTTGAAGTTCCCCTTCTTCTTCCCTTTACCCTTTTTCTTGAAACTGGTGGTCTTATTGACCATCAACACTTGATGCTCCTTCTTGATTTCTACCTCTGCAGCTTTTAGCATTGCGAAGAGCTCGAGAATTTTCTTATTCATCCCTTGCATATTATAGTTCATCACGAAGCTTTTGTAGCTTGGTGGCAGTGATTGAAGAACTCTGTCAATGACACTATCAACCGGAAGATTAACTCCCAGCTGAGTCAAGTGATTATGGTACCTAGACATTCTGAGTATATGCTCACTGACAGAACTATTCTCCTCCATCTTACAGCTGTAGAACTTATTGGAGACTTCATATCTCTCAATCCGGGCATTTGCTTGAAATATTAACTTCAACGCCTGGAACATCTCATATGCTCCATGACGTTCAAAACGTCGTTGAAGTCCCGGTTCTAAGCTGTAAAGCATGGCACACTGAACTATCGAGTAGTCATCAGCTTTGCTCTGCCAGGCGTTCTTAACGTCTGCAGTTGCATTAGCAGCAGGCCTGGCACTCAGCGGTGCTTCCAGGACGTAATTCTTCTGAGCAGCAATGAGGATAATCCTCAAGTTACAGACCCAGTCCGTGTAATTACTACCATCATCTTTCAACTTTGCTTTCTCAAGGAACGCATTAAAATTCAACGGAACAACAGCACGGGCCATCTATCTACAATCAAACAGAGACAATCAAGATACTATCAGGTACTAAGTTCATGATAAATTTAAGTCCAATTAATCATATTACTTAAGAACTCCCACTTAGAAAGACATCCCTCTAATCTTCTAAGTGATCACGTGATCCAAATCAACTAAACCATAACCGATCATCACGTGAAATGGAGTAGTTTTCAATGGTGAACATCACTATGTTGATCATATCTACTATATGATTCACGCTCGACCTTTCGGTCTCAGTGTTCCAGGCCATATCTGCATATGCTAGGCTCGTCAAGTTTAACCTGAGTATTCTGCGTGTGCAAAACTATCTTGCACCCGTTGTAGATGGACGTAGAGCTTATCACACCCAATCATCACCTGGTGTCTGGGCATGATGAACTTTGGCAACGGTGCATACTCAGGGAGAACACTTTTATCTTGAAATTTAGTGAGAGATCATCTTATAATGCTACCGTCAATCAAAGCAAGATAAGATGCATAAAAGATAAACATCACATGCAATCAGTATAAGTGATATGATATGGCCATCATCATCTTGTGCTTGTGATCTCCATCTCCGAAGCACCGTCGATCACCATCGTCACCAGCGCGACACCTTGATCTCCATCGTAGCATCGTTGTCGTCTCGCCAATCTTATGCTTCCATGACTATCACTATTGCTTAGTGATAAAGTAAAGCATTACAGGGCGATTGCATTGCATACAATAAAGCGACAACCATATGGCTCCTGCCAGTTGCCGATAACTCGGTTACAAAACATGATCATCTCATACAATAAAATTTAGCATCATGTCTTGACCATATCACATCACAACATGCCCTGCAAAAACAAGTTAGATGTCCTCTACTTTGTTGTTGCAAGTTTTACGTGGCTGCTACGGGCTTAGCAAGAACCGTTCTTACCTACGCATCAAAACCACAACGATAGTTTGTCAAGTTGGTGTTGTTTTAACCTTCGCAAGGACCGGGCGTAGCCACACTCGGTTCAACTAAAGTAGGAGAAACTGACACCCGCCAGCTACCTGTGTGCAAAGCACGTCGGTAGAACCAATCTCGCGTAAGCGTACGCGTAATGTCGGTCCGGGCCGCTTTATCCAACAATACCACCGAACCAAAGTATGACATGCTGGTAAGCAGTATGACTTATATCGCCCACAACTCACCTGTGTTCTACTCGTGCATATGACATCTACGCATAAAACCTGGCTCGGATGCCACTGTTGGGGAACGTAGTAATTTCAAAAAAATTCCTACGCACACGCAAGATCATGGTGATGCATAGCAACGAGAGGGGAGAGTGTTGTCCACGTACCCTCGTAGATCGAAAGCGGAAGCGTTAGTACAACGTTGTTGATGTAGTCTTATGTCTTCACGATCTGACCGATCAAGTACTGAACGTACGGCACCTCCGAGTTCAGCACACGTTCAGCCCGATGACGTCCCTCGAACTCCGATCCAGCCGAGTGTTGAGGGAGAGTTTCGTCAGCACGACGGCGTGGTTACGATGTTGATGTTCTACCGACGCAGGGCTTCGCCTAAGCACCACTACAGTATTATCGAGGTGGACTATGGTGGAGGGGGGCACCGCACGCGGCTAAAAGATCAAACAGATCAATTGTTGTGTCTATGGGGTGCCCCCTGGCCCCGTATATAAAGGAGCAAGGGGGGTGCGGCCGGCCAGGGAGAGGGCGCGCCAGGAGGAGTCCTACTCCCACCGAGAATAGGACTCCCCCCCTTTCCTAGTTGGAATAGGATTCGGGAGAAGGAAAGAGAGAGGAGAAGGAAAGAGGGGGCAGGCCCCCCTTTCCCTAAACCAATTCGGTTTGGGCCTTGGGGGGCGCGCCCCACACTCTCCTTGCTTCCCTCTATTTCCACTAAGGCCCATATAGGCCCATTAAGCTCCCGGGGGGTTCCGGTAACCTCCCGGTACTCTGGTAAAATCCTGATTTCACCCGGAACACTTCCGACATCCAAACATAGGCTTCCAATATATCAATCTTCATTTCTCGACCATTTCGAGACTCCTTGTCTTGTCCTTGATCACATCCGGGACTCCGAACAACCTTCGGTACATCAAAACATATAAACTCATAATATAACCGTCATCGTAACGTTAAGCGTGCGGGCCCTACGGGTTCGAGAACTATGTAGACATGACCGAGACAAGTCTCCAGTCAATAACCAATAGCGGAACCTGGATGCTCATATTGGCTCCCACATATTCTACAAAGATCTTTATCAGTCAAACAGCAGAACAACATACGTTGTTCCCTTTGTCATCGGTATGTTACTTGCCCGAGATTCGATCGTCGGTATCTCAATACCTACTTCTATCTCGTTACCGGCAAGTCTCTTTACTCGTTCCGTAATACATCATCCCGCAACTAACTCATTAGTTGCAATGCTTGCAAGGCTTAAGTGATGTGCATTACTGAGAGGGCCCAGAGATACCTCTCCGACAATCGGAGTGACAAATCCTAATCTCGAAATACGCCAACCCAACAAGTACCTTTGGAGACACCTGTAGAGCACCTTTATAATCACCCAGTTACGTTGTGACGTTTGGTAGCACACAAAGTGTTCCTCCGGTAAATGGGAGTTGCATAATCTCATAGTCATAGGAACATGTATAAGTCATGAAGAAAGCAAAAGCAGAATACTAAACGATCGTGTGCTAAGCTAATGGAATGGGTCATGTCAATCACATCATTCTCCTAATGATGTGACCCCGTTAATCAAATGACAACTCATGTCTATGGTTAGGAAACATAACCATCTTTGATCAACGAGCTAGTCAAGTAGAGGCATACTAGTGACAATCTGTTTGTCTATGTATTCACACATGTATTATGTTTCCGGTTAATACAATTCTAGCATGAATAATAAAAATTTAGCATGATATAAGGAAATAAATAATAACTTTACTATTGCCTCTAGGGCATATTTCCTTCAAATCCATGCTTGCTAGTGTAAATATAATCATGTTGAGAAAGTTCCTCCAAAAACCCTGTGGGAAAAATATGAGATAGGTGTTTGATATGTTGCCAAAACTCCTTCAAACCCAGTGGGAAAAATAAGAAAAAAAATAATGCAACATATAATGATTATTGTCTCTTTTAACTCAATGCGAGAAAACTCAGAGTTTTAGAGGACACTAAATATGTCACATATACTTTCTTAAAAAACCCGGTGGGGAAAACAGAAAATATGACTTATGATCTTGTGTTGATATTACCTCATTAAAAACCTTTATGAGAACCTATAAAGTAAACTCATGAAGGGAAAAAGAGTATAATATGGTGCTTTTAATAGGAACAATTCAGGAAGACATTCTCCTTGATTCTTGCATATTCCGAAGTCGTCATATACCAATTCCATGAACACATTTATGGAACATAGAAGTTGGTAGAGACCTGGTGAACAAATCAGTCGCATGATTTGACTTGCAAGATATGCAATATAATGATATTGCTTATTATGTAACATGTTTGCATCCGGGTAACACAAGAAAAATTATCGTTGAGATAATGGTTGGTGGATGTAGCCATGAGGTATGTTTTGAAGACTCTTCATGAGAGGGCTACCGCACCTAGTAGGAACACTAAGTGTGTCTACAATCTGACATAGTGGGGATCTGATCGATGTATCCAATGATATCGGTGTTCACATTTCTGTGAAACCGAAAAAACCCAGACAAGATGTTTGATGCCTTGGAGATATCGAAAGATATTCTTGAGTACCAACCAATTTGTGTTTGGTGGGTCCATGGCATTACGGAACGTTGAGTCCCAATATCTTATTTCCATCATTTCTTGGTCTAAGTAGATCTTTCTCTACGTCTAGAGAATGAACTACCATGAGAGTTATGGATGGATAAGATTTGTCCACAATGAATTTTCCAATATTATGGATATAGACAACATAGTATACCATAATGTATGAATGAAGGTGCTCAATTCGTAGTAACGAGCGGTATTTTGGTTTACCCAAATCCTTCATTTTAAACTCGGTCATTTAGATGATTACATGTGTCGTCATTGCAGACACACAAACATGGATAATCATCATTGTAGGAGTAATCCTTGTGTATAAGGATCTCACTACGTCAGTTGTACCATATGTACCGATAATGATAAGGCGTATGGTGACTTACTGATTTTACACAATGTATGTTGCATTTTGTATTTCGATTCAGAATTGAGATTCCATCGAATCAATCATATATGTCTGAATCTGGTGATCCACATGGATATGTAATCACTACATCTATCAACTGCAGAGATAGATGATTTTGTACTGCCAATGATATAAGTTATCGGAAAGAGATTCCACCTCTGGAGAATAGTTGGGTATCTACATGAACCATTGTGCTGCAATACTTGCTCCCTATTTAACCACCTTGGTGTTCTCAATCCTGTTTCTAGAAGAAAACTGGTGTAGGTATTGCTTATGAATACCTTCCCATTATTGAGCGAGATTATTTAACCTAGATGATACCCTTTGCTTGATATTACTCCGAGTGTTGTTCACACTTTTCAATGGTCATGGTCTTTGGATTTGAATCGTTTGAAAGGATTTTTATAATCTAGTTGAGAAATATATGTCGAAAATTGTAGACTTCCGGTTATATGTTTCTCCAGAATCTATATATCAATATAGAGTTGATGGAAATATTGTTACCCATGCTGACTACTCATGATTTCCCAATGCGGTTGAGTCAGGTATTTCGATGTCCCAGTCACTGTGTGCACTATGACCTGGGTTGGTGGAAGTTTCCCATCCACAGGGTGTATACTACCCATTAGGTGTGGGTCAACGTGAAGTTGACTTGCATTTACTGATTCATAGGCCTTGATATCCTTGCTTGCTAGAAGCCGAATCCTGATGTACTTTTTCCATACATCTCCACCTGTTGCTTCGAACGGGGAGTGGAGTGGTTTTCCTTGGTACATTCACTCTTTCAGGCATATTTTTGCAGGGTTGCAGGATTGTGTGACACATTTATAGTCAGTAAATGAATCTGGCAGGTTATTTGCAATGTGTTGCAAAGCTTCTGAACGCATGGTTCAGATCTTTGAGTACGTGGAATTGGGGCAGAAAATGTGTTGAACATTAATGTTGTTAGAATTTAGCATCATAATAATCGTAAACTATTGGAATTGCTGATAGTTTCGGTTTTAGCCCAATGTCTCGATGACCAAGGCGAGTATGCCAAGTTTTTCATGTACAAGACACACTGGAAAACTATCTCGTACGCAACATGTGCTACGGGTTGTGTCGTATGTGTAGTACAATCCAGATGATATAGAGATAATGTGCTTTCCATATCCATTGCATATGGTAAAAAGAAGTTATTTCTGTTTGTTGTCATCATAGGTTTCGCTATGGAAACTATTTTGACGGATACCTCCATAGTTTAGTAGGGTACGAGTTAAACCTGGGAAGCAATAAAGCATCCCGATGTTACTCGAGTACCCATAGGGATAGTAAATATGACTCGATGAGAGTGGAAATATTGGACTTCCCTGAGTTTGTGGTGCATATGACCACAAGGCACATATCATTTTTCATCGGATTGATTCCCGTCGAAATATATTTATAGACATGAAGATTCTCGATATGAAAATCACTGTCAGATATATAGAATACATACAAACGTATTTGTATCAAAGTGTTGATACAATATATTGTGATATACAATATATGATGACAACAATACTTATGTTGTTGTTACAACATCATAAATGGACATTAATTGTATTGACCACTCAGAAGATTGAAAGACTATTCAGTCTCCAAACATGTCTGTTTAGGCATATTCAACCATCACGTTCCGTGCCCATAGGGTCCCGTCACAGCTGGTGATGTCGGATTGAAGGTTGAAGTAAAATTCAAACCTTTGCCCTTGAGGTTCATTGTACCCTAGGAATTGCTGATATAGAATAACCAAATGCTGAGATCTGAATCTAATGCCTTATGACATATAAGACACCATTTTTCTATTTGCGGTGTGATCCTGACTAGAGATGAATCCAGGATTGCACAGATTATCCCACGAGACACGAGCGGTCATGATGTCCATGGCCCAGTGAAAGCACAAGTGCTCCCTGGGTGTTTTTGGTAATTAATGATATATCTCTGGTTGGACTAATACCTTTATCTAGTATATTTCAGATGAGTTCAACAGTGGAGTGGCATGGACAAGAGGATGTGGAACCCCTTCAAGAAGCTAAGGACAAGGATTGGCAAAATCTCAAGACTCTTCATTTTCATTTTAGTGATCCAAGATCACATTGAGTCCATAGGGAAATCCAATACTATTAGAAAGGGATGAGGTGTCGCTTAATGGCTTGCTTGCTCAAAGTTCTTAGCGATATGCTCCAAAGCCCTCAACCACTTTCTCATTTCCACATATGTCCTAAACCAAAAGTCAAACTTGGCCCCACCGATTTGATCTATCCGGTGCCACCGAGTTCATTTGACATAGCCACTGCCCGAAACCCTAATCAGTTCGGTCTCACCGATGGGATCTCGGTCTCACCGAGATGGGCTTGCAAACTCTCTGTTACCTATTGCAATAATTTCGGTCGGACCGAGATATGCAATCGGTCCCAACAAGTCTGCTTGACCAACTCTCTGTTTTGCTTATTACCAAAATCAGTCCCACCGAGTTTGTGTAATCGATCAAACCGAGTTGAGGTTTTACCCTAACCCTAGCACATCGGTCCCACCGAGTTGATCATATCGGTCCCACCAAAATTCCTAATGTTCACATTTTGAACCATATCGGTCTGACCGAGTTTCTCGAGTCGGTCCCACCGAGTTTGGTGAAATGTGTGTAACGACTAGATTTTGTGTGGAGGCTATATATACCCCTCCACCCACTCTTCATTCATGGAGAGAGCAATCAGAACGTGCCTACACTTCCAGCATACATTTTCTTAGAGAGAACCACCTATCATGTGTTGAGACCAAGATATTCCATTCCAAACACAAGAATTTTGATCTCTGGCCTTCCCAAGTTGCTTTCCACTCAAATCATCTTTCCACCAAATCCAAATCTGTGTGAGAGAGTTGAGTGTTGGGGAGACTATCATTCAAAGCACAAGAGCAAGGAGTTCATCATCAACACACCATCTATAACCTTTTGGAGAGTGGTGTATCCTAGATTGGTTAGGTGTTACTTGGGAGCCTCCGTCAAGATTGTGGAGTTGAACCAAGGAGTTTGTATGGGCAAGGAGATCGCCTACTTCATGAAGATCTACCCAAGTGAGGCAAGTCCTTCGTGGGCGATGGCCATGGTGGGATAGAGAAGGTTGCTTCTTCGTGGACCCTTCGTGGGTGGAGTCCTCCGTGGACTTGCACAACTGTTACCCTTCGTCGGTTGAAGTCTCCATCAACGTGGATGTACGATAGCACCACCTATCGGAACCACGCCAAAAATCTCCGTGTCTCCAATTGCGTTTGCATACTCCAATTCCATCCCTTTACATTCTTGCAACTCGCATGCTTTACTTTTCCGTTGTTCATATACTCTTGCCATGCTTGCTTGAAATGTATTGTGAATGTTTAAACTTGTGCTAAAACTCCACCTTAACTTGAAGAAATTAAAAACTGCTACTTTTCTTTGTTGAGGGTCTAATCACCCCCCCCCCTCTAGACACCTCTTCTCGATCCTACAATTGGTATCAGAGCATTGGTCTCCATTGCTTTGGTTTAAACACCTTTGGAGGAAGATGGATGAGTCTATGTTGGGGAGTCTTAGATGTAGAGTGTCTATACTTGATGGAGAGTTCTTTCATGAATGGAAAATTGAGATGCCTGAGATTTTCCATGAATATCATTACTAGCCCTTGTGCACCTCACGTTGATCCTTTGCATCATACCCTTGATGAGTCTATGGACATGATCCGTAATCTTAGAACTGTTAATCTTATCACTAGAGGTTTGCCTAGAAACTTGATTGCTAGCTTTCCTGCTCTTGATTGTGCTTACACCATATGGAGATTTCTCGAGGAACGATTTCCAAATTATTCCTTGCAAAACTTAGATGAGATTCTTCACAAGTCCATTGCTTTGAGTAAGATGAAATCCAATGATCCTAAGTTTGGTGATTGTCTATTTGAGCTTACTAACCTCATGCGTGCCAAAGGAGATGTTGGAGTCATTAGCAATATCATCTCCGAAGCCATTAGAATTCATAAAGATGAATATTGTGATGATCATTTATCTAATGAATCACTCTCTCTAGGAATTGATTCATCACAATACGATGTTAAACATGGATACTATGATGAGGATGATGATAGTGAGTTTGATCTCGATGAGTCTATGAGACACTTTGGTCTTATGGCTAATATTCGTGACTACATGGCTGGAGGAAAGTAATGGGTCCTTGATAGTGGATGTACCAATCACATGACCGAAGACAAGGACATGTTTCGTGAGCTTGCTGAAAACAAAGGCCCTCGAAAGTATGTTACCTTTGGTGACAACTCAAAGGGTAAGGTGGTTGGCCTTGGTAAGTTGGCCATCTCACATGATAGCTCCATACAAAATGTTATGCTCGTTGAATCCCTTGGCTATAATTTACTTTCCGTATCTAGACTTGCTGACTTTGGTTTGAATGTTATATTTACTGAAGTAGATTGCCAAGTGTTTCGTAGAGATAATCATAAAATGGTCTTTACCGGTATACGTAGAGGTGATCTATACATTGTTGATTTCACTAAAAAAGGCTCAACCTAGAACTTGCTTAATTGCTAAATCTTCTAAAGGCTGGTTGTGGCATAGAAGGTTAGGTCACGTGGGCATGCGAAACCTTGATAAGCTTATTAAAGGTGATCATATCCTTGGAGTGAAAGATGTTATATTTGACAAGGATAGATTATGCAGTGCTTGTCAAGCAAGAAAACAAGTTGGAGGAAGCCACCCCGTGAAGAACATCATGACCACGAGAAGACCGCTCGAGCTATTTCATATGGATCTCTTTGGTCCCAATGCCTATAAAAGTGTCGATGGAAACTCATTTGGTCTAGTCATAGTAGATGATTTTTCAAGATTTACGTGGGTGTTCTTTCTTGTTGATAAATCGTAGGTCCAAAAGATCTTCAAGAATTTCGCTAGGAAGGCCCAAAAATCAATTTTAAGTGAAGATCAAGAAGGTTCGCAGCGACAACAGAACAGAGTTCAAGAACACAAATGTGGATACCTTTCTTGATGAAGAAGGGATTTCACACGAGTTCTCGGCTACGTACACACCTCAACAAAATGGAGTTGTTGAGAGGAAGAACCGAACTCTTATTGAGATGGCGAGAATGATGCTTGATGAGGACAAGACGCCAAAATACTTTTGGGCTGAAATGGTTGAGACAGCTTGTCATGCAACAAATCGCTTATATCTTCACAAGCTACTCGGCAAGACGGCATACGAGCTTCTCACCGGTAACAAACCCTAAGTTGGATACTTTCGAGTATTAGGCTCCAAGTGTTACATTCTTGATAAGCATCGTCGTTCTAAATTTGCTCCTAAATCTCATGAGGGTTTCCTATTTGGCTATGGCTCAAACTCTCACACCTACCATGTCTACAACAACTTCACCTAAAAGGTTGAAGAGATGGTAGATGTGAAGTTTGTTGAATCTAACGGCTCGCAAGTATAGCAATTGCCAATTGATGTAGGAGATAAAGACCCTTCAGAAGCAAACCAAGACTTGTCTATTAGCAAGATTCGTCCAACGGAGGTGAAGGAGAGTACCTCGTCCGTCCAAGTGGAAGCTTCTACCTCACAACAAGGTGAACCAAGAGTTGACACAGAGGCATCCACAAGTGGGACACACCAAGTTGAAGAAAACGAGGTAGTACCAAGATGAACCTCATCAACCGCCTTCTCCACCTCGACAAGAGAACGACAACATCAACAACGAAGAAGGCCAAGAGGAAGAACAAGATGATGAAGAAGATGTTCCACCCCGACCCAAGCAAAAGCTCTCACGAGTTAGATCAAGAGTCACAAGAGACCATCCCGTCGAACAAATCTTCAATGATATCCAAACCGGGAGCATACTCGCTCTAAAACTCGTTTGGCTAATTTTTGTGAACATTATTCATTCATCTCTAGTATTGAACCTATGAAGGTTGAAGAAGCATTGGAAGATCCAGATTGGATAAATGCCATGCATGAAGAGCTACACAACTTTGAGAGGAATCAAGTGTGGACATTGGTCGAGAAGCCCGACAACAACCACAACATCATTGGTACCAAATGGGTGTTTCGCAACAAGCAAGACGAAGATGGACAAGTCGATCTCAACAAAGCACGTCTCGTCGCCCAAGGCTACACTCAAGTCGAAGGTATGGACTATGGTGAGACATATGCCCCCGTTGCTATACTTGAGTCCATCCGCATCTTACTTGCCTATGCAAATCACCATGATATTACCTTGTACCAAATGGACATTAAAAGTGCTTTTCTAAATGGTGAAATTGAGGAGGAAGTTTATGTTAAACAACCTCCTGGCTTTGTTAATCCTAAGAAACCCGGCCATGTTTACAAACTTCACAAAGCTCTTTATGGTCTTAAACAAGCTCCTAGAGCATGGTATAAATGCTTGGCCAAGTTCCTTATTGAAAAAGGCTTTGAGATTGGAAAAATTGATTCTACTCTTTTTACTAAAAGGGTTAATGGTGAATTATTTGTGTGCCAAATTTATGTTGATGATATCATATTTGGTTCAACTAACCCTCATTTTAGTGAAAATTTTGGAAAGCTAATGTCGGAGAAGTTTGAGATGTCTATGATGAGTGAACTCAAATTCTTTCTTGGTTTGCAAATCAAGCAAATTAAGGAGGGTACCTTTATTTCCCAAACAAAGTATACCAAGGACCTATTCAAGAAGTTCAGCATGCAAGAATGCAAAGGTATGGATACACCCATGCCTACTAGTGGACATCTTGACTTGACCAAGGATGGCGAGCCGGTTGACCAAAAGGTTTATCGCTTTATGATTGGTTCATTGTTATATCTATGTGCCTACCATCCCGATAGTATGCTAAGTGTGTGCACGTGTGCACAATATCAAGCGGCCCCCAAAGAATGTCATCTTAAAGCTGTGAAAAGGATATTGAGATACTTAATACATACACCAAATTTTGGCATTTGGTATCCTAAGAGATCTTCTTTTGATCTTGTTGGCTATTCCGACTCGGACTATGCCAGAGACAAGGTTGATAGAAAGTCCACTTCGGGTACTTGTCAATTTCTTGGTAGATCTCTTGTGTCTTGGTCCTCCAAGAAACAAAACTCGGTATCCTTATCTACCGCCGAAGCGGAATACATTGCCGCCGGTTCATGTTGTGCTCAATTACTTTGGATGACCCAAACTCTTAAAGATTATGGGATCTATGTGAAACATGTTCCATTGCTTTCTGACAATGAAAGTGCTATTAATATTGCTCACAATCCCGTGCAGCATTCTCGAACTAAGCATACTGAAGTTCGTCATCATTTCATTCGAGATCATGTTGCCAAAGGATACATAGATCTTAAGCATGTTCGTACCGATAAGCAATTGGCGGATATATTCACCAAACCGCTTGATGAGAAAGTATTTTGCCATTTGAGAGGTGAATTGAATATCATTGATGCCTCAAACTTGGAGTAGTCACTCCATTTGGATACATGCAAGTCATGAGCCTTTGACTAATCCTTGATACTTCTCTTATGATGATGATCATATGTCTTGGATATATACTTGCACCCTTGCATGCTATCTAACCATTGTAGGTACTTGGATGAATATAAATCTATGAGAATGCAAAACACTCACATCTTAAGCAATCTCTACATCACCAAGACTCTACAATATGGTGGTTGAAGACAAGGAAGCATGAAATCTTTCAACATATCCTTTGACAACTTCTTTACATCAAATTTCACTTGATATCAAATTTCATGATTGTCATTTTGGATACACAATTGCTCTTCCTTGCAAGACTAACATATGTAGGTAGATGAACTCAAAACTACAAGTGGTGCTCCCAACTCTCGATGAGCTACATCAACCTTGAGCATCCCACACAAGTTCAACTACACGATCAAGATCAACACCACCACCCAAGGTATGTTATTCCATCTTAGAGAAGTTTTACCCCAAGTCATGGGTCAAAGCAGCTCAACAAGATGTGAATACATCAAAATGCTTAAACAGAAAATGGTAACCCCATTTTTAGCTTAAACAATGAGTATGACCTATGATCAAGTGTTCTCACTTGACTCCTCAATCAATATACTCTGTGTCTCCTAGTGCTTCCACTGAGCCATGGTAGCTTGCTACTACCCCGGAACACTTAGGTTGGCCGGCATGCGTCCTTCTTCGTTCCTGTGTCTGTCCCTTCGGGGAAATTCCACGCGTTGTTCCTTTAAGTCCTTATATCTTGCTACGACTTGGGTTCATACGTTGATGACCGACATGTTCGTTGCTGGGTCATGTATGCCTGTCCCTGTAAGTTAGTGCTACTTTACGACTAGTCATGTCATCCCGGGTTCTTTTTCATATGGATGCTATTGACACTATCATATACATGAGCCAAAAGGCGCAAACGGTCCCAGGCCAGGTATGGTGGCACCCGTGGGAATACCGTGCGTGAGGCCGCAAAGTGATATGATGTGTTACATGCTAGATCGGTGTGACTTAGGACTGGGGTCCTGACAGCTTTTAACATAGGCGACTTTGTCGCCGACCAATTCTAGATGAAGTTCTCTTGTGTTTCTCTGAGTTCTTACATTTGTCTCTTGCATATTAGTTCCCCTTCTTTAATAAAAAAACTTCATCTAGATTTCTTTAATTTCTCCGTTCTTGTCTGCATTCCCTGCATCCAATTCATTGCAAATCTTCGTGAGATCTTATTTGCCTAGTGAGCCGAGATGACAACTGTTTTCTCTCTATATTGAACATGGCCTCACCGGTTTGTCTTTTTCGGTCTAACCGAACTACTTCGGTGCCACCAAAGAAAACAACTCGGTGTTACCTATTTCAATGCTGAGGAGACACTTTGCCATTTGCATCCTGCATATTTGTTTCAGCTCCACTCAATGATTCTTGTCCTCTACCTGCATCACATTCTATATTGCTTTGTCATGTGACTCAAGGACCAAACCTATTCGACTCACACTCCAGAAAACCCCTTCTTGGAAATTGATGTCAAAGGGGGAGAGAAAGATCACATCAAAGCTTAATCACATCAAAGGGGGAGAGTGCTCAATCACATCAAAGAGAGAGAGAGCCCAGATGCTTGGTATTCAAGAGGAGAGAAGTCACATGTCCTTAAGAGGGGAAAGACATGTTAGTATGTGTTATGATTTCTTTGTGCGTTTTTTCTCGTTTTGCTCTGATTTTCTTGTCCCTACCTTCTCCTAGTATCCCATATAAGATTCAGGGGGAAAAAGACATCTAAGGGAAGGAAATCTTAGAATTCACTGCATATCTTTACTGTTTGGGCCCATGTCTATACTCAAATAGAGTACCCAGAACTCACTCACTACATGTCATCCCAATCTTGGTACTCTTGTGGTTTGCGGTTCTTGCTATGTTTAGTAGAAGTTTCTGTGTTATCTAACCTTGTTTACTCAGGTTCATCTCTTCCAAAGCCAACTTAAGACCACAAGGTAAGTATATGCATCACACTCATGTCCATGATGATCTCTTGCTAATGTACATATTGTTTGCAAGAAGGACTCATGAACATGAAGGCACACTTCTTAAATCCACATCATTTGCTCTGATGCATATAGCCAAGATACATGTAACTCATTGCTTGCTCTATCATGCTTATGCATTCACATTCTCTTATATTCCATATTTACATGATTGCATACATGTAGGGGGAGCCTATGCATGTTACATGTCTTTCCAAAGCTTTACTTGTTATTCTTCATATCTTTATCTAAAGCTTTGATGAATGTTGTCATCAATTATCAAAAGGGCGAGATTGAAAGCACAAGTGCTCCCTAGGTGTTTTTGGTAATTAATGTCAACATATCTCTTGTTGGACTAATACATTTATCTAGTATATTTTAGATGAGTTCAACAGTGGAGTGGCATGGACAAGAGGATGTGGAACCCCTTCAAGAAGCTAAGGACAAGGATTGGCAAAAGCTCAAGACTCTTCATTTTCATTTTAGTGATCCAAGATGACATTGAGTCCATAGGAAAATCCAATACTATTAAAAGGGGGTGAGGTGTTGCTTAATGGCTTGCTTGCTCAAAGTGCTTAGTGATATGCTCCAAAGCCCTCAACCACTTTCTCATTTCGATATATGTCCTAAACCAAAGTCAAACTCGGCCCCACCGATTTGATCTATCCGGCGCCACCGAGTTCATTTGACATAGCCACTGCCAGAAACCCTAATCAGTTCAATCTCATTGATGGAATCTCGGTCTCACCGAGATGGGCTTGTAAACTCTCTGTTACCTGTTGCAATAATTTCGGTCGCACCGAGATATGCAATCGGTCCCATCGAGTTTGCTTCACCAACTCTCTGTTTTGCTTATTACCAAAATCGGTCCCACCGAATTTGTGTAATAGGTCAAACCGAGTTGAGGTTTTACCCTAACCCTAGCACATCGGTCCCACCGAGTTGATCATATCGGTCCCACCGAAATTCCTAACGTTCACATTTTGAACCATATCAGTCTGACCGAGTTTCTCGATTCGGTCCCACTGAGTTTGGTGAAATGTGTGTAACGACTAGATTTTGTGTGGAGGCTATATATACCCCTCCACCCACTCTTCATTCATGGAGAGAGCAATCAGAACGTGTCTACACTTCCATCATACATTTTCTGAGAGAGAACCACCTACTCATGTGTTGAGACCAAGATATTCCATTCCAACCACAAGAATCTTGATCTCTAGCCTTGCCAAGTTGCATTCCACTCAAATCATCTTTTCACCAAATCCAAATCTGTGAGAGAGAGTTGAGTGTTGGGGAGACTATCATTTGAAGCACAAGAGCAAGGAGTTCATCATCAACACGCCATCTATTACCTTCTGGAGAGTGGTGTCTCTTAGATTAGTTAGGTGTTACTTGGGAGCCTCCATCAAGATTGTGGAGTTGAACCAAGGAGTTTGTACGGGCAAGGAGATCGCCTACTTCGTGAAGATCTACCCAAGTGAGGCAAGTCCTTCGTGGGTGATGGCCATGGTGGGATAGAGAAGGTTGCTTCTTCGTGGACCCTTCGTGGGTGGAGCCCTCCGTGGACTCGCGCAACCGTTACCTTTCGTGGGTTGAAGTCTCCATCAACGTGGATGTACGATAGCAACACCTATCGGAACCACCCCAAAAATCTCCGTGTCTCCAATT
The DNA here is from genome assembly GCF_003073215.2 of Triticum urartu. Classification (NCBI taxonomy): domain Eukaryota; kingdom Viridiplantae; phylum Streptophyta; class Magnoliopsida; order Poales; family Poaceae; genus Triticum; species Triticum urartu. The sequence goes on along the minus strand of NC_053022.1, from coordinate 182,058,678 downwards.
GTGTTTGCATACTCCAATCACATCCCTTTACATTCTTGCAACTCGAATGCTTTACTTTACGATGTCCATATACTCTTGACATGCTTGCTTGAAATGTATTGTGGATGTTTAAACTTGTGCTAAAACTCCACCTTAACTTGAAGAAATTAAAAATTATTACTTTTCTTCGTTGAGGGTCTAATCCCCCCCCCCCCTCCTAGACACCTCTTCTCGATCCTACACCCATCTAGGGTAGTGGTGGCCATTGAGGGCGAATGCCTCAAACTCTATAGCCATGTGTTACCTCTATGGGTAAACTAAAGATAGTTAATTTTACAACCAATAAATTAAATACCATCATGGTTGATGTTGTAATGAACTTAGGAAAATCAATGGGTATTTCAAGAAGTTATCTTGAAACCATTAGTGTGAATCTCAAATTGCTAAATATGACACCTTGAAGATAATCTCCAAAATGGAGTAGTTCTCGCAACACTAGAGAGTATAATTTGATGAAATCAGTAGATACTCACTCGTAATGCCTTATGTCATGATTTAGTAAAATGTGTGGGAGAACACTTTGTAAATCAATTATAATGACAAAATATAGTCTTTAACAGTAGTGGTGATAATCTGCAAAGTAGTAGATCTACACACTACCTTGTGATCCCAATACATCAATTTGAAAAAATCACTAAAAAATTGCATATCAATTTTGCTCGTATTGAGACAACAGGCTCAATTAAGATGAATTGATTTTTATTTGCAAGAAATTAGAGTCTTGATTACAAATAATGAATGTATAATCTCAACATGTAGAATAACATGGAAATATATTACATCATAGTTTATTCTGGAATACAAGGTACTCAATAGATACACACTACTATTGTAATGAATAGTAGTGATGTTGCAAATTTGATCCTCAAGTGAAAAACTTGAATTGTACACACATCAAATAAAATAAGATGATCTTGTATCAAATTGCAAGATAATTCAGCGGGGTGAATTAATATGTTGCGAGAGAAAATTGATCTCAATCGCAATGAGATTGTTTTGCGAGAAAATATATATTTCTCAATGGCAAACCAATATTGTTGTGCGAGAAAATTTAATCTCAATCGCAAAATAATGTCGGTGTATTGCAATAGCAATCACATTTCACCACACACATTTCTGAAATTTTATAACTTAACAGAAAATGGGTTAAATGCGTATACATGGTCTAAAGATGACAAGTGCTAGTGAATAGCACTACTTTGACCATGTTGAATTATCCGGAAACGTACAGGAATTAGTGGAAACTCGCAAGAGATAAGGTTTTCCCTGGTTTCTCTCTCACTCCGTGCGGTTACTGACCGGAAGTCGTAACCGCCGCCGACGGGACGATGACACACATGGCGCGTGCCGGGAGGACTTGCTCGCCAGAAGAGAGGATCGCCGCCGCCAACCATGGCTGGCCTAGGGCGCCACCATGCCACACGAGGGCTGAGGTCTCGGGCACAGTCGGCACGTGTATGTGAGCGGCGACAGGTGGCGTCGCCGCGGGAGCGGCCGTGGCGCGGGCAGCCATGGGCTTCCGCCGCTGGTCAGCGGGAAATCTCCGCGCGGTAGGAATTGCTGCGTTGCCGCCAATTCCTTAGGCATACGTGCCACGGGAAACCCCGGAGGACGCCTCACGTCGAACTCGGACCTCGCTGAGCGTCGGGGGCGGGCTGCCTGCCGGAGGAAGAGCCTCGTCTCCGCCAAGGTCCCGCTGGGATGAGAAGCATCGCGTTGGGCCGGGTACCGCGCCGTCGGGGTCCGCCACTCGCCAGACCACGCACAGCGCGCTGCACCAAAGAGAGACCTCTGTAGGAGAGAGCGCAGACATGAGCAGTCGTGCGCCATGGGGTGACCCACGCTGTAGCCGAGGCCGAGGGTGCGTCACCGAGCGTGCGCCCGAGGGAGCCGCGGTAGGTCGATGCCCATTACCGGCATGATAGAGGCGCGGCTGCACCTCAGGCATCTGTGCCGCGTCAAGCCGGGCTGAGGGCCATGGCTCTGCAAGGAGGACCGGGGCGAGGCCGTAGTCGTCGTTCCCCATGGTGCCGCGGCGCACCAGTCGGTCGAAGGAAGGAGCACTGCGCAAGGGCGCCTCCTCCGTTCGTCGTTTGCCCCTGCCATCGGAATGGGGAGCAGCGGCCGGTTGGCCGCCGCTTGCCAGGGGCACGGCTCCGTCGCGTTCGATCGCCGTCCCGATCAACAACGATGGAGAAAAGTATGCAATGCGTCGGTTTATCCGCTCAAACAAGTACGCACTGAACATGCTTATAGCCAATCAATCAATGAATTAAATTAAAGAGTTAAATACACTACATGTGCAACTTGTCCAACATGATCAGTTTGGTGTCTAAACTTGAAAAGTACACAAAAATGGTGTCGTAACTTGTCTGGTCATTCAAATACGGTGCCTCTGGACGTATGCCGCTGTATCGAGTGCCCGCACGGTATGCGATTGTGTCGCTGGGCCACATGTCAGTTGTTGTAGGCGCTGGGCGCGCCGTGAGCTATGCGTGTTTTTTTATAGGAATGCCCTTGGATTTTAATTAATTCACGCAAAAAATACCCCTTCATTTTAATTAACACTTGCAAAAAAATATCAAGAAGAGAGCCAACGTATGCCCTTGGTCCGCTTGTTTGTTAGCCAAGCAGGAAGTCCATGGTTCGAATTCTCTTCAGGCAATCTTGTGTTTATACTTTTGTGAAAGTTAATTAAAGTATAGGCGTGTTCTCCTAAAAAAATAAGCGTGCGTCCAGCGCCCGCAACGATTTTTTTTAGAATTAACTGAAGTCCAGGGGTATTTTTGTAAAAACTACATGCACAACTCATAACATGTCCGCAACAACTGACATGTGGCCTAGCGACATGCTGGCATGCCACACGGGCACTTGATACGACGGTATACGTTCAGAGGCACCGTATTTGAATGCCTAGACAAGTTACGGCACCACTTTTATGTATTTCTCAAGTTTAGGCACTAAACTGACCGTGCCAGACAAGTTAGGGCATCTACAGTGTATTTAACTCTAAATTAAATGAGTGCATATGCAAACCGGACGATGGTCGATCCACGATTGATTGATTCTCATTCAGTGTGTTTGTAGGTCATGATGGTGTTGAAGTTCTCCATCAACGGCCCAAACTATCGGTCTCTGAGAGATCATCCGTGCTCCCGTTGATCTTCAAGGCAACGTCGGGCGATGGGCGGTCGCGTCCTCGCCGCCGGAAGGCATCGTCGTAAGCGCTGGATGGAAACCATGTTTCTTGGAGGCCTCTTCTATCTTTTCTTCCCTGTGCGTCCAAGTCGCTCTCGGCAGAGTGTGCTGATAATGTGTTGCAAAGTAAAACGAGAGAATCCTTGTCCTCATTGATGATGGAATTACATAAACATATATATAGCCCCTGAAGGGTGTCACCAAAAAGATGTGAGGAAACCGTCTCCATTAGGAAAAACGGGAATTAATAGGATTAATTAAATTCTAACCGTAGCCTACAGGGACCATGGCCCCTCAGCCTTAATAAAAATTGGAAGAAATTTTTGAAGGGGTGCTTGGAGTATAAAAAATATACACTTTGCCACCCCCCAATGCCTAGACAAGTTACGGCACCATTTTTATGTATTTTTTAAGTTTAGGCACTAAACTGACCGCGCCAGACAAGTTAGGGCATCTATAGTGTATTTAACTCTAAATTAAATGAGTGCATATGCAAACCGGACGATGGTCGATCCACGTTGATTGATTCTCATTCAGTGTGTTTGTAGGTCACGATGGTGTTGAAGTTCTCCATCAACGGCCCAAGCTATCGGTCTCTGAGAGATCATCCGTGCTCCCGTTGATCTTCAAGGCAACGTCGGGCGATGGGCGGTCGCGTCCTCGCCGCCGGAAGCCATCATCGTAAGCGCTGGATGGAAACCATGTTTCTTGGAGGCCTCTTCTATCTTTTCTTCCCTGTGCGTCCAAATCGCTCTCGACAGAGTGTGCTGATAATGTGTTGCAAAGTAAAACGAGAGAATCCTTGTTCTCATTGATGATGGAATTACATAAACATATATATAGCCCCTAAAGGGTGTCACCAAAAAGATGTGAGGCAACCGTCTCAATTAGAAAAAACGGGAATTAATAGGATTAATTAAATTCTAACCGTAGCCTACAGGGACCATGGCCCGTCAGCCTTAATAAAAATTGGAAGAAATTTTTGAAGGGGTGCTTGGAGTATAAAAAATATACACTTTGCCACCCCCCAATGCCTAGACAAGTTACGGCACCATTTTTATGTATTTTTTAAGTTTAGGCACTAAACTGACCGCGCCAGACAAGTTAGGGCATCTATAGTGTATTTAACTCTAAATTAAATGAGTGCATATGCAAACCGGACGATGGTCGATCCACGTTGATTGATTCTCATTCAGTGTGTTTGTAGGTCACGATGGTGTTGAAGTTCTCCATCAACGGCCCAAGCTATCGGTCTCTGAGAGATCATATGTGCTCCCTTTGATCTTCAAGGCAACGTCGGGCGATGGGCGGTCGCGTCCTCGCCGCTGGAAGGCATCGTCGTAAGCGCTGGATGGAAATCATGTTTCTTGGAGGCCTCTTCTATCTTTTCTTCCCTGTGCGTCCAAGTCGCTCTCGGCAGAGTGTGCTGATAATGTGTTGCAAAGTAAAACGAGAGAATCCTTATTCTCATTGATAATGGAATTACATAAACATATATATAGCCCTTGATGGGTGTCACCAAAAAAATGTGAGGCAACCGTCTCAATTAGGAAAAACGGGGATTAATAATTAAATTCTAACCGTACCCTACAGCCTTAATAAAAATTGGAAGAAATTTTTGAAGGGGTGCTTGGAGTACAAACACACACATCTATTATTTCTACTTGCCCCCCTGAAGAACCTGCCTAGCTCCGCCACTCATGCTAGCTAAGAACAAAACAATTACTGTAGGTAATTAGTACTAGCACTGATGTCAATCGTAGCAATTAGATCAAGAATTGAAAATCGCTTTGGGCTTTCTGGAGCCAGTCTTCATGCTTGAGTCTTGATGACATGTATCCTTTTCTTATGTTCTTGTTAGCCTCGCCGGGGGCAGCGACATGGCCGTCGGGCGCTGGGTGCTTCCTGGTGTGCCGTGGACAGAGCATCGGAGGACTTTGTCATCGGACGGGCGTCGCGCTCAAGACATTGTTGCGCCTTCAAATGCGTCAGATATCTCTCCGCTGTTGCGGACTCCTGTGTGGCTAAATTGCTCTGGGTTAAGAGCGTGCTGATAACGTGTTCGAGTAAAATGAGATTGAATGAAAGTAATGGATGATTATCATTGATTTCTATTGATTCTCAAGTATATATACATCTGAAAGAAGTGGGAAGAAGATCTGCCTGTTCGGAAGCATCCCTCCGAACAGGTGCATGTTGAACAGAGAGAGAAGAGACATGACTATTCGGGGTTGGACACATCCCTTTGCTAATGATTATTCATTAATTAGCATGTGCTAATTAATCTACTTTTTAAATCCTAACAATGGTTTTGGCAGACTCCGCTGCTTCCAGCGTGGAGTGCGCGCGTTGCTAGGGTCGTCGTCACCACCACCAGAACAGGCGTCGCGAGCATGTCGGTGCAGATCCTAGAGCCGGACTTACAATGTACGCCGCTGCCAGTGCAGGCTTTTGAGCCGGCCGCGCAAGCGCAGCACTTCGCGCCTCTGGTGCCCGCGGTGATCAACTGACTGGACGCCGGACCGGAAATTCCAATGCTGCACGTCGACCCCGTCGCCCCTGTTGAAGCAGTTCTGCCTCTGGGGAACGACATCGTCGTCCTTGACAACGACAAGCACGAGGCCGCGTCGCTGCCATCTCCGACCCCCGCGGTTGTTGAGATCGCCGCAAGTCACGCGCTCGCCTTCGTGCCGCCGAGATACCCGCATATGCTGTCCCCCATGGGCTGCGGCTCCCCTGCCACTCCTCCGTCTTTGCCGTGCATGAGATTCAGCCGTCGCGTCTTGGAGCTCGGTGTCCCGCTGGCGAGCCCGCCGTCGAGCAGCCGCTCCGGCTGCGTTAGCACATGGAGCCCGCCGGCGCTCGGGCTCGCGAACGGCGCCTCCAACGGCGTCGCGCCCGACACCCTCCTTCTTGGAGATTCTTCCGACGAGGACGAGCGCGGCGGGAGCTCATCTCGCCGCCGGTGATGCGCCCGACCGACCATGGGAATCTCCGCCTGTGTCTGTCCTGGGATGGGGATTGAGACATGGCTAGATTTGCTCCTGGTCGCTCTCTCCCTTATCCGACCGGTTGACCAGGCTGGTCTGGCTTTTGCGATGGCTGCCTTAGTTGGCCCATTTGCAAGCTTACTGGGCCACCACCAGCCCCTACTTAATTACTAGCTTTTTAGCAGAACATTAGTGTTCTAAAAGCACTTCTAGCAATGATTTTATTCCTGTTTTAGACTCTGTTAAATTCAGTACATCTATTTCAGTATTGTTTTTCTGTTGAGTACCATGTATTCCAGAATCTATCTATGATGTAATATATTTCCATGTTTCCCACATGTCGAGAATTAGAGCCGTACCTCAAAATTTTTGGCCCCGGTGCGAAATGAGAATTTAGGCCCCATATACAGGAAAATTAATTGGAATATTTTCCATTAACCATTGAGAAATATCAAAGATATAAATCATACCCCAAAAAAATATTTATTACTTTGAAATATTAAATTATGAATCCATTGGAGAAAAGTCAGAGAGAGGAGACGAGGAGACGAAGTATTAAGTTGTAGCGATTTGATTTATGGCTGACACTGAGCAGAATTTGATGCGTTTGCATACGCCACTGCGTCGACTCTTGTGAAGATAAGACCGGGACATGACTGGGCCATGGGTGCCTTATTTAATCTCTAGTAATGCTAGATTAACTATAGTAATAATAATCATGTACTGTACTTAAAAAATTAGGGGCCCCAAGATCTTGGGGGGCCTGTGCTGAAGGAAATATTCCCTAGAGGCAATAATAAAGTTATTATTTATTTCCTTATATCATGATAAATGTTTATTATTCATGCTAGAATTGTATTAACCGGAAACATAATACATGTGTGAATACATAGACAAACAAAGTGTCACTAGTATGCCTCTACTTGACTAGCTCGTTAATCAAAGATGGTTATGTTTCCTAACCATAAACAAAGAGTTGTTATTTGATTAACGGGATCACATCATTAAGTGAATGATCTGATTGACATGACCCATTCCATTAGCTTAGCACCCGGTCGTTTAGTGAGTTGCTATTACTTTCTTCATAACTTATACATGTTCCTATGACTATGAGATTATGCAACTCCCATTTACCGGAGGAACACTTTGTGTGCTACCAAACGTCACAACGTAACTGGGTGATTATAAAGGAGCTCTACAGGTGTCTCCAAAGGTATATGTTGGGTTGGCGTATTTCGAGATTAGGATTTGTCACTCCGATTGTCGGAGAGGTATCTCTGGGCCCTCTCGGTAATGCACATCACTTAAGCCTTGCAAGCATTGCAACTAATGAGTTAGTTGCGGGATGATGTATTACAGAACGAGTAAAGAGACTTGCCGGTAACGAGATTGAACTAGGTATTGGAATACCGACGATTGAATCTCGGGCAAGTAACATACCGATGACAAAGGGAACAACGTATGTTGTTATGCGGTCTGACCGATAAAGATCTTCGTAGAATATGTAGGAGCCAATATGAGCATCCAGGTTCCGCTATTGGTTATTGACCGGAGACATGTCTTGGTCATGTCTACATTGTTCTCGAACCCGTAGGGTCCGCACGCTTAAGGTTACGATGACAGTTATATTATGAGTTTATGCATTTTGATGTACCGAAGTTTGTTCGGAGTCCCGGATGTGATCACGGACATGACGAGGAGTCTTGAAATGGTCGAGACGTAAAGATTGATATATTGGAAGCCTATGTTTGGATATCGGAAGTGTTCCGGATGAATTCGGGATTTTACCGGAGTACCGGGAGGTTACCGGAACCCCCCGGGAGCTATATGGGCCATAGTGGGCCTTAGTGGAAAAGAGAAGAGGCAGCCCAAGATGGGCCGCGCGCCCCTCCCCTCCCTTGGTCCGAATAGGACAAGGAGAGGGGGCCAGCCACCCTCTCTCTTTTCCCCCCTCCGCGAATCCTATTCCAACTAGGATTGGGGGGGGGGAATCCTACTCCCAGAGGGAGTATGACTCTCCTGGCGCGCCTCTCCTAGGCTGGCCGCACCCCCCCTCTAGTCCTTTATATACGGAGGCAGGGGCACCCCAGAAACACACAAGTTGATCCACGTGATCTTACTCTTAGCCGTGTGCGGCGCCCCCCAGCCACCATAGTCCTCGATAATATTGTAGCGGTGCTTAGGCGAAGCCCTGCGGCAGTAGTACATCAAGATCGTCACCACGCCGTCGTGCTGACGGAACTCTTCCCCGAAACTTTGCTGGATCGGAGTCCGGGGATCGTCATCGAGCTGAACATGTGCTAAAACTCGGAGGTGCCGTAGTTTCGGTGCTTGATCGGTCGGGCCGTGAAGACGTACGACTACATCAACCAAACGCTTCCGTTGTCGATCTACAAGGGTACGTAGATCACACTCTCCCCTCGTTGCTATGCATCATCATGATCTTGCGTGTGCGTAGGAAATTTTTTGAAATTACTACGTTCCCCTTCATGTGCAGTTGCTCCGGTTGCACCTGCCCACATACGGGCCTGTCGAGAATAATGACATCTATTTGCAATTGAGATTTTCAATATCTTGCAAATATGGATGCAAAATTCAAAGTGATTTCTTTGAATTGATGTATTGGGATCACTAGATAGTGTGTAGTTCTACTGCTTTGTAGATTATCACCACTACTGCTTAAGCCTACATTTTGTCATATTTGACATTATGATTACTCAACAATATTCTCTTCCATACATTTTATTAAGTTATGACATAAGGTACTAGAAATATGAGTATCTACTGATTTCATTAGATTATACTATCTAGTGATGAGAGATGGACCCCAAAATTTATTTTGGGGAGTATCTACAAGGTGTTATGCTTAACAATTTGAAGTTCACACTAATGGTTTCAAGTAACTCCTTGAAATATCCATTAATTTTGCAAAATTCATTACAACACTAACCATGATGGTCTTTACTTTACTGACCGTAAATTAATTATCTTTGGTACCTGATGGCTAGGGATTTTAGGCATTCGCCCTCAAGGGCCACCATTGCCCTACCCAGGCCATGGAGAACATGATCGCTCTTGTGTTTCGTGGGATAATGTGTGCAATCTAAGACCCGTAGGATTCACTTCTGGTTGGGATCACACTACTAATAGAAAAAAATGTTGTCTTATACGTCATAAGGCATTATATCGATCCACATCTTAGCATTTGGTATTCTGTATTAACAATCCCTGGAACGCAGAGGACCTCAAGGGCAAAGGTTTGCTCACTTAAACCTTCAACCCGACATCACCAATGGTGAAGGGACCCTATGGGCACGAAGAATGTGATGGTTGAATACTTGAATATGCCTCAACCGACATGTCTGGAGGCTATGAATAGTCTCTCAATCTCCTAAGTGGTCAATATAATTTATGTCCATTTATGATGTTCCAATAAGAACATAAGTATTTTTTCATCATATATTGTATCAGCACTTTGGTACAATACATATGTATGTATTCTATATATCTGACAATAATTTTCATATGAGAATCCTGAAGTCTATATGTAGATTTCTACGGGGTCAATCTAATGAAAGATGATATGTGTATTGTGGGCATATGCACCACGAACTCTATACTCAGGGAAGTAAAATGTTTCCACCCTCATTGATAGAAAAGGAGATATTTTGAAATCGCTAGACGCGATGAGGTAATAGTTGGCTCAATCCAAGTCATATTTACTATCCCTATGGGTACTCGAGTACCATCAAGGATGCTTTATTGTGTCCCTGTTCAACTCGTACCCTACTGAACTATGGAGATATCCATCAAAATATTTTCCATAGCGAAACTTATGATGACAATAATGAATGAAATATGCCCTAGAGGCAATAATAAAGATGTTATTTATATTTCCTTATATCATGATGAATGTTTATTATTCATGCTAGAATTGTATTAACCGGAAACTTGATACATGTGTGAATACATAGACAAAACAAAGTATCCCTAGTATGCCTCTACTAGACTAGCTCGTTAATCAAAGATGGTTAAGTTTCCTGACCATAGACATGTGTTGTCATTTGATGAACGGGATCACATCATTAGGAGAATGATGTGATGGACATGACCCATCCGTTAGCTTAGCATAATGATCATTTAGTTTTATTTCTATTGCTTTCTTCATGACTTATACATATTCCTCTGACGATGAGATTATGCAACTCCCGAATACCGGAAAGACACCATGTGTTCTATCAAACGTCACAACGTAACTAGGTGATTATAAAGATGCTCTTTAGGTGTCTCCGAAGGTGTTTGTTGAGTTGTCATAGATCGAGATTAGGATTTTTCACTTCGAGTATCGGAGAGGTATCTCTGGGCCCTCTCGGTAATGCACATCACTATAAGCCTTGCAAGCAATGTGACTAATGAGTTAGTTACGTGATGGTGCACTACCAAACGAGTAAAGAGACTTGCCGGTAACGAGATTGAACTAGGTATGATGATACCGACGATCGAATCTCGGGCAAGTAACATACCAATGACAAAGGGAATGACGTATGTTGTTATGCGGTTTGACCGATAAAGATCTTCATAGAATATGTAGGAACCAATATGAGCATCCAGGTGCCGCTATTGGTTATTGACCGGAGATGTGTCTCGGTCATGTCTACATAGTTCTTGAACTTGTAGGGTCCGCACGCTTAACGTTTGATGACGATTTGTATTATAAGTTATGTGTTTTGGTGACCGAAGTTTGTTTGGAGTCCCGGATGAGATCACGGACATGATGAGGAGTCTCGAAATGGTCAAGAGGTAAAGATTCATATATTGGAAGGTTATATACGGACACCGGAATGGTTCTGAAGAGGTTCGGGGATTTTTTAGAGTACCGGGAGGTTAACGGACCCCCTCGGAAAGTTAATGGGCCTAATGGGCCATAGTGGCGAGAGGGAGGAAGGCCACAGGAGGAGGCGCGCGCCTCCCCCTGCCCTATCCGAATTGGACAAGGGAAGGGGGCGCGGCCCCCCTTTCCTTCTCCCTCTCCCCCTTTCCCTTTTCCCCTCTCCGTTGGAAGGAAGGGGGGGCGAATCCTACTAGGAGTGGAGTCCTAGTAGGACTCCCCCCATGGCGCGCGCCCCTTGGGCCGTCCACCTCCTCTTCCCCTCCTTTATATACGGGGGGCGGGGGCACCCCAAAGGAACAACAGTTGTTCTCCTAGCCGTGTGCGGTGCCCCCCTCCATAGTTTACTCCTCCGGTCATAGCATCGTAGTGCTTAGGCGAAGCCCTGCGCGGATCACATCACCATCACCGTCACCATGCCGTCATGCTGTCGGAACTCTCCCTCGACCCTCTACTGGATCAAGAGTTTGATGGACGTATCGAGCTGAATGTGTGCTGAACACGGAGGTGCCGTACGTTCGGTACTTGGATCGGTTGGATCGTGAAGACGTTTGACTACATCAACCGTGTTAACCTAACGCTTCCGCTTTCGGTCTACGAGGGTACGTGGACACACTCTCTCCCTCTCGTTTCTATGCATCTCCTAGATAGATCCTGCGTGATCGTAGGAATTTTTTTGAAATTGCATGCTACGTTCCCCAACAAATAAAGAGGAATATTTTCTCTTCAACATATATGGATATGGAAAACACATTATCTCCTTATCGTCTGGATTGTATTACACATACTACAAAACCCGTAGCACATGTTGCGTACAAGATAGTTTTCAAGAATGTCTTTTGTATGACAAACTTGGCATACTCGCCTTGGTCATCGGGACATTGGGTTGAAATAGAAACTATCAGCAATTCCATTGGTTACTATTATGATGCTAAATTCTAACAATATTTGGATTTTATGTGCGCTACATCTGATGCAGGGAAGCTAATTTTAAGGCTCACGCACCTTGAAGTCTATGCTGAACCACTCAAACTCCTTGAATGCATCAAGGCAAGGTAAGTCACTCTTCCCAACCATTGACTAGACTATTCGGGTATTCCATGGTTTTAAAAGACACATATGCATGATGGTCTCAAGTGTGTCTTTATCCACACAAAAACCATTTGTTGATTATCCTAACCATCGATTTCAAGCAAATCGAATGGGCAACGTTGCATAATTCTCCTTTGTGCCTTTAATATGGCCCTAGGATAGAAGGTTAGCACTTTGTCCTAATGTCTAGACTCAAAATGGATTGGTAGAATCCTTTATCCAAAGAGTTAAGCTCATTGCATTATCTTTACTCTGGAATTACAACTTACCAACTTTACGTTGGAGTGATGTAGTTTTACACGCTCATGACCGAACTGCATAATATTATCCCTCTCTATCTTTGATATGTAGAAATCTACCAAGTATTTCCCACTTGTGGTAATTCGGTTACACACCGATATCACCACCCCGACATACATCATTGGCCCCTCAACATATAGTTGGGATCTATGTGAGGAATAACTATATGTTCGTCAATACCTCAAGCCCCTCGGACGGGGAGTTATTCAAGGCCAGTATGGCGATTCAATGAGGAACATTTATAGGCATTAGGGGGAGAGTTCAAGTACCATAAAGAATGCCAGGAAATTAGTGGAATGTTCAATACATTTCTGCCTCAAATCCACGTACTCGAAGATCTGAACCATGCGTCCAGAAGATTTGCAACACATTGCAAATAACTTGCCAGATTCATTTACTGACTATAAAGGTGTCACACAATCCTACAATCCTGCAAAAAATGCCTGAAAGAGTGAATGTACCAACACAATCCACTTCACTCTCCGTTCGAAGCAACAATGGGAGATGTATGGAAAAATTACATCAGGATTCAGCTTCTCGCAAGCAGGGATATCGAGGCTTCTGAATCAGTAAATGCAAGTCAACTTCACGTTGACAGACACCTAATGGGTGGTATACACCCAGTGGATGGGCAACCTCCACCAACCCAGGTCATAGTGCACACAATGACCGGGACATCAGAATACCCGACTCAATTGCATTGGAAATGGCGAACAGTCACCATGGGTAACGATATTTCCATCAACTCTAAATTGATATATAGATTCTAGAGAAACATATCTCCGGAAGACTACAACTTTCGACATACATTTTTCAACTAGATTGCAGAAACCTTTCAAATGAATCAGATCCAAAGACCATGGCCATGGCAAAGTGTGAACAACACTCGGACTGAACTCAAGCAAAGGATACAATCTAGGTAGAAATAATCTTGCTCAATAATGGGAAGGTATTCATAAGCAATACCTACACCAGTTTTCTTCTGCAAACATAATTGAGAATAGCAGGGTGGTGAAACATAGAGCAAGTATTGTAGCACAAGGGTTCACGCAGATACCCAACTATTCTCCAGAGGTGGAATCTCTATCCGATTACTTATATCATTGGCAGTACAATGATACGTCTCCAACGTATCTATAATTTTTGATTGTTCCATGCTATTATATTATCAACCTTGGATGTTTTATATGCATTTATATGCTATTTTATATGATTTTGGGGACTAACCTATTAACCCAGAGCCCAGTGCCAGTTTCTGTTTTTTCCTTGTTTTAGAGTATCGCAGAAAAGGAAAAATCAAACGGAGTCCAATTGACCTGAAACTTCACGGAACTTATTTTTGGAACGGAAGCAATCCAGAAGACTTGGGGCCTACGTAAGGGAAGAAACAAGGAAGGCACGAGGTAGGGGGCGCGCCCACCCCCTGGGCGCGCCCTCCACCCTCGTGGGCCCCTCGTGGCTCCCCTGATGTGCTTCTTCCGCCTATATATATATATTCATATACCCTAAAACTATCGGGGAGCACAATAGATCAGGAGTTCCGTCGCTAGAAGCCTCCGTAGCCACCGAAAACCAATCTAGACCCGTTCCGGCACCCTGCCGGAGGGGGAATCCCTCTCCGGTGGCTATCTTCATCATCCCGGTGCTCTCCATGACGAGGAGGGAGTAGTTCTCCCTTGGGGCTGAGGGTATGTACCAGTAGCTATGTGTTTGATCTCTCTCTCTCTCTCTCGTGTTCTTGAGGTGGTACGATCTTGATGTATCGCGAGCTTTGCTATTATAGTTGGATCTTATGATGTTTCTCCCCCTCTACTCTCTTGTAATGGATTGAGTTTCCCCTTTGAAGTTATCTTATCGGATTGACTCTTTAAAGATTTGAGAACACTTGATGTATGTCTTGCCGTGCGTATCTGTGGTGACAATGGGATATCACGTGATTCACTTGATGTATGTTTTGGTGACCAACTTGCGGGTTCCGCCCAGGAACCTATGCATAGGGGTTGGCACACGTTTTCGTCGTGATTCTTCGGTAGAAACTTTGGGGCACTCTTTGAGGTTCTATGTGTTGGTTGAATAGATGAATCTGAGATTGTGTGATGCATATCGTATAATCATACCCACGGATACTTGAGGTGACATGGGAGTATCTAGGTGACATTAGGGTTTTGGTTGATTTGTGTCTTAAGGTGTTATTCTAGTACGAACTCTAGGGCTATTTGTGACACTTATAGGAATAGCCCAATGGATTGATTGGAAAGAATAACTTTCAGGTGGTTTCATACCCTACAATAATCTCTTCGTTCGTTCTCCGCTATTAGTGACTTTGGAGTGACTCTTTGTTGCATGTTTGTAGGATCGAAAGTATGTCTAGAGGGGGGGTGATTAGACTACTTGACCAAATAAAAACTTAACCTTTTCCCAATTTTAGTTCTTGGTAGATTTTAGCTAATTTAGGACAAGTCAAGCAATCATCACATAATTCAAGCAAGCATGCAAAGAGTATATAGGCAGCGGAAAGTAAAGCATGCAACTTGCAAGAATGTAAAGGGAAGGGTTTGGAGAATTCAAACGCTATTGGAGACACAGATGTTTTTCCCATGGTTCGGATAGGTGGTGCTGTCCTACATCCACATTGATGGAGACTTCAACCCACGAAGGGTAACGGTTGCGCGAGTCCACACAGGGCTCCACCCAAGGGTAACGGTTGCGCGAGTCCACACAGGGCTCCACCCACGAAGGGTCCACGAAGAAGCAACCACCCACAAAGGGTCCACGAAGAAGCAACCTTGCCTATCCCACCATGGCCATCACCCACACAGGACTTGCCTCACTAGCGGTAGATCTTCACGAAGTAGGCAATCTCCTTGCCCTTACAAACTCCTTGGTTCAACTCCACAATCTTGTCGGAGGCTCCCAAGTGACACCTAGCCAATCTAGGAGACACCACTCTCCAAGAAGTAACAAATGGTGTGTAGGTAATGAACTCCTTGCTCTTGTGCTTGAAATGATAGTCTCCCAACACTCAACTCTCTCTCATAGGATTTGGATTTGGTGGAAAGAGGGTTTGAGTGGAAAGAAACTTGGGAAGGCTAGAGATCAAGATTCATATGGTAGGAATGGAATGTCTTGGTCTCAACACATGAGTAGGTGGTTCTCTCTCAGAACATATGAGTTGGAATGGTGGTGTGTGTTCTGATAGCTCTCTTCTCAATGAGAAGGAGGTGGAGGGGTTATATATAGCCTCCACACAAAATCCAACCGTTACACAACAGTTTTCCATCTCGGTGGGACCCGATTCAATAAGCTCGGTCGGACCGAAAATGTAAACCTAGTGACCGTTAGTGATTTTCGGTGGGACTGATATGCAACTCGGTAGGAACCGATTGGTTAGGTTTGGGCATAACGTAATCTCGGTGAGACCGATTACACAAACTCGGTGACCGAATTGGTAATTAGCTAACCAGAGAGTTGGGTCAGGCAAACTCGTGGGACCGATTTGCTCTTTCGGTGAGACCTGAGTGGAACTCGGTGAGACCGAAAAGTTTACAAAGGGGAAACACTGACTTTAACATTGCAATCTCGGTGGGACCGATTCGCTCTTCGGTGGGACCGAAAAGTTACGAAAGGGAAACAGAGAGTTTGCAACCCCATCTCGGGTGAGACCGAGATCCTTATCGGTAGGACGAATTGCTAGGGTTTTGGCAGTGGCTAAATGACAAGTGAAACTCGGTGGCGCCGGATAGGAAGAATCGTAGGGACCGAGTTTGCTTAGGGTTTAGGTCATATGTGGATATGGAAAGTATGTTGAGGGTTTTGGAGCATATCACTAAGCACATGAAGCAAGAGGCTTCATTAGCAACACCTCATCCTCCTTGATAGTATTGGCTTTCCTAAAAGACTCAATGTGATCTGGATCACTAAAATATAAAATGAAAGAGTCTTTGAGCTTTTTGAGCTTGAAGCAAATCCTTTGTCTTAGCATTTGAGGGTTCCACTTTCACATCCATGCCATGCCAATCCATTGAGCTTTCCTGAAATAATCATCTTGGAATAGTATTAGCTCAATGAGCTATATGTTGTTATGAATTACCAAAACCACCTAGGGATAGTTGCACTTTCAATCTCCCCCTTTTTGGTAATTGATGACCAACATATAGATCAAAGCTTCGACAAATGATAATAAGCATGAAATATATCGTCGCTTTGAGAAGTATGTGATAAGTAAGAGCTCCCCCTAAATTTGTGCATATTTAAAATTTGCTTTGGACTGCAAATGCACAAAGAGTTAGAGTCATGGGTTACTCTTCCATGTCACATACATCTTGGTGGAGCGCTTAAAATGATAAGAATGAAATACATGCACTCATCACCAAGAAAAGTGAATGATCACACAAGATAGATAAGATGATAATATTAAGCAAACATTAAGTGTAGCTTATGATCAAACACATGATTATCAATGTCTCACAAATAATGACGTAGTACCAAACAAGCACTCAAAAGCAAACAAGTTCGAAAAACCACCAAATAAAGCAAGAGAGAAAAGCAACACTCTCTCTCTCGAAGCCTATGATCTATACATCTTCTCCCCCTTTGGCAACAAGTTACCAAAAAGTTCCTAGAAAATGCATAGCACTAGATCGACGCTCAGGCTTGATCTTCAGGTGGTGGTGGAGTCCGGATCACTCCAAGGACGAAGGCTTCGGTAGATGCTGAAGTAGTCGCTGGAGTTGGAGCTGAAGTAGATGCTGGAGCTGGTGGAACTGAGGCTGTAGCTGGTGCTGAAGTGGTGGCTCTGGTGTCAGCAACTGGCACGGGAGATGACCTCGGGCCTCGTGGCATTCTGGCAAAGGTATGAGTGGTAGTCCTGCCTCTCCTCTTCTGCATGTCCTCCTGGAGCTGCTCCACTGCAGACTGAACTTCTGTTACCTTGACATCCAGGTCATAGAACTTCTATTCCATGATTCTCTCTAGGCTCTGCTGATTCTGAGTGAGGGTGGCCAGACTTTTCTCAATCCTCAGCGTGGATGCAATCAAGTAACCAAGCTGCTCTTGTTTAGTCTTCAAGAAGTATTCAGATGCCTCCTCTTGGGTAGGCATCTTGGCAGCTTTCTCCTTCCTCGCCTTCTCCTTCTTTGCAAATGCTTGGGCAGATGATGGCTCGTTCTCAGTCATGACAACTTGATTGTCCTCGAAATCTGGACGGATGGGCAGGTGTTCCTTGTCCAATAGATATATGCCCGTGCCATCTTGGAGTTGATGAGCTCCTGAATTTGAGGGGCATATCCGCAGCTCCTCTTTTGATCTGCTGCAGTCCTCTTAATTGTTTCCACTATGAGGCTCATCACCTTGAACTTCTGAGGCACATCAAACACATGTAGCAAGTTGATAGCATGGCCTCTGATCATCTTGTGATCTCCAGACTTAGGCAATAAGGTGTGTCTTAGTATCCAATTGATCATCGGGAGTCCTGACAGAAGGTAATGCACAGAGCCAAACTTGAAGGTGTCAAGAGCTTCATTGGGAATTTCCTTGTACATATTGGACATGGAGTTATGGTCCATCTTCTTCTTGGCATAGATATCCAAGTCATCATCTTGCTCCTCTAGGGCATTTATGATCTGTGCCCACTCAGCAACTGTGGATTGGTACCTTGTACCCTCAGAAATCCATGTGATCCTCCCATCTGGATAAAAGTGTGCCGTGGAGTAGAATTGCATGATCAGTTCCTCGTTCCACTTTGTGAGCTTCTGCCCAACAAAGTCAGCTACTCCACAAGCATTAAAGCTGTCAAATACTCCTGGGTAGTATTCCTCCTTCTCCCTCATGTAGGTCCAGTCAACCCATCTCATGTCACAGACAATTGGCTTCTTATCTAGCAAAACAGTCTCATAGAAATCCTGCTGCTCCTTGGTGTGAAACCTGTAGTCCACTGCTGTCCTTCTCCTTGAAGCATACGGGTCTGCTTCTCTCCACTTCCTCAGCCCTGAATCTCTCCTGAGCTTCATATCCTCAGCCACAGGATGAGCATCGTTGTGGTCTGGAATCTTGGGCTTTAGCTTTCTCAGGACATTCTCCTCCTCATCCTCAGCAACAGTCTCAGGCACTGGGGCCTTGTTCTTCTCAGCTGCAGGAATGCTCCTTGTATTTCTCTTAGGTTTTGGCTTGGAGGTAGCTTTGGGCTTAGATGCAGTAGCCCCTGACCTTATGGCATCACCCATCAGCTTGGGTGCCTTGGGTGCTGGTGCAGCTACCTCTTCTTCCTCTTCTTCTTCCATGATGGAAGCTTTTCCAAGCACTCTAGCCACAGTCTTCTTCACCCTCTCCTTCCTTTTCTTGCCCTCAGCTGCCACTGGCTCTTGGGGAGTGGGCTTCTCAGTTGAGGCTCTAGCCTTTGACATGGGCTGCCTGCCTGCTGGCCTCTTGATTTTCAGACCTGGCTTAGTGCCTTGAGCTGGCTCAATTCTCTTAGAAGTGGCATGTTCCTCTGCCACATAGTCCTCATCCTCGGAATCTGAAGTCCTCTTCTTCCTTTGTCTCGTGGCAGCCTTTGGCAAGTTACTAGGAGTGCTCCTGCTGCCTTCATCAGATGAACTAGAGGGACTAGTGCCCTCACTCATCACCACTTGTTGTTCTGACAGATTCTGGCTATCACTCTGGTCTGACATGCTGCAAACTAACTGCTGACCCTGTGAATAGATTATAGATGAGATAGAAAAGATGAGCATCACAAAATGCAGAGTATTTTTGCAAAAGAATGATCCAAAAACTTAGTTTTAGTTTCCTACTGAAATCATCTCGGATCTACCGATTTTCAAACTCGGTGATACCGAAGCAGTTTTGGAACCTAAACTAGTGAACTCGGTAGGACCGAGTCACAGTTTGGTGGCACCGAGACTGCTATGGTTTCACTGAGTTCAAAAATCGGTCACACCGATAAGTAATTCTCGGTCAGACCGAGTCTCACTTGTGCAATGGCATAAGCCAAATCGGTGGGACCGAGTTTTTCAACTCGGTGGGTCCGAGATGGTTTCAGCGGAAACCTAAACCTAGAATTTTCGAATCAAACCTAATCTATGGGCGTTTTGACTAGATAGAAGTTTCTCAAATGTGGCAAGAATCAATATGATCACAATGTGCTAGGAATCAGATTGAGGAATAGCACAAAGATCAAGTCCATACCCTAGTTCGGTGGGGACTTGCTACGGCGGCAACGGCGGGGCAGAATTCCCGTTGACGGCGACGGAGACCAGCGACCGGAGGCTGCTGGCGGCGAGAAGACGATCCGGAGACCTCGAGGGCAGAGCAGGCTATCGCGCGGGCGAAGGGTTCGGAGAAATTTTCAAATTTTGCCCGTGACTATATATAGCCTGACCCTGTCGGTGTGACCGAGTGGAACGACTCGGTGGCACCGAGATTCATAACTACGTGCAGTTACTGAAACTCGGTATATATGAGTATATTGACTTAGGAGTCAAGTGAGAGCACTTGATCATAGGTCATACTCATCGTTTAAGCTCAAGTGGGGTTACCACTTTTACATAAAGCATTGTTTTGTTCACATCTTTAGAGTTGCTTTAGCTCAAGTCTTAGAGTAAAGCTCCCCCTAGATGTGATATCCCCCTTAAGAGGGATGAACTAACCTTGGGTTTTGTCGATGATGACTTCATGTAGATATTGAAGATGTGGATGCTCAATGTTGATGTAGATCTCTTGGAGCTATCCATTTGAGTGAATTGCACTTTCAATACCTACATGGGTTAGTCCCACAAGGAACAAGCAAGGATATCCATAGACATAGAGTGATGCACACAAAAGATGATGTCCATGAAAACTTTTTAGGTTACCTTGTCCCTTGTTTTACCAACAAGAGGGTTTGTGACTCCTTGAACTAGTGCAAGATGTGGAAGTTGATTGCACTTGTTCTTGCCAAAATGATAAGAGTGAAGTATGTTGGCGGAGTCACCCTCAAGAACTCTCTAGTTCTTCTTCTTTTGGATCCACATCATCTTGATGGGAATCCTTGGAGTTGTAGTCGTACTTGATGAAGTGGAACTTGAAGTAGTCTTGGGAATCCACTTGACTAAGGTCTTTGGAGCTTCTTCAAATGCATCGATTTCCTCTTGAAGCTTGTCCTTGCCTTTTTGCTTGTAGTCTTGTGGTGGAAGATCATCTTGAGCTTGTGTCCCCTTGAAAGAAGTATACTTCTCTTGTTGAGGGACAAACTTTGTCTTGGGGTATTGATCTTCTTCCCACTCAACTCCATTGGCATTGAACTTTCGTTCAAAACCAACACCTTGATTCCTCCGGTGCATTCCTTGCTTGCGCACAATTTCCTCGAATTGCTTACTCCCGGCAAGGCTTTTTTACACTCCTTTCTTTATAATTCCCTTCAATAAGCTATTTTCTTTCTCAAGTGTAACTTGGCGAAGAGAATCATTAGTGGAATCAAGAGAACTACTAGAAGCAACAATATTGGATTTAGCATGATCATTGTTACTACTAGAGGAAGAATCTTTCTTGTTAGACTTGACTTGAGGCATGTAAGTGGATAAGAGTAAACGCTTGGCAATGTAAGAAGAACTTTTCTTGCGGAGATCATCATTGATTGCTTTTAAGAACTCATGCTCTTGCTCAAGATTGAGCTTTTCAAAGCGTAATTTCTCATGAGCTCTTAAAAGTTCTCGATGATCTTCGAAGATAGTGTCATGAGCTAACTTAAGAGTTTTTAGTTCTTTAGTTAGGGCCTCAATCTTCTCCTTATCATTGTCATTCGTTTTATCTTGATTAGCATGTTTAATTGACATTTCATCATAGTATTCATCACTAGAGTTGTCAACAAGCTAATCATCACCCAACAAGTCATCTTCATCACTATTGAAATCAACATACTCGGGGTGTGTTACCTTAGGACCTTTGGCCATGAAACATCTTCCAATTCCCTCATTTGGTGAGTCAAATATGTCGTAGGAGTTGGTTGACACAAGTGCTAGACCGGCAACACCTTCATCTTGAGTATCTTCGGAGCCGGAGTAATAACTTCTCTCGGAGTGGCTGTCGGAGTCAGAGCCGGATACCCATTCACCAACATGAGCTTGATGTCTTCGTCTTGTGTAGCTCCTTGATGATTTTTCCTTCCTTTCCGAATCCTTGCTTCTCCGTGAGTATCTTCGTTCATAACGATCATCTCTACTCCTTCTCTCTCTTGGTGGTGATTCTTTGCTTCTTCTTTTTGGAGAATCTTCTCTTCTTTTGTAGGGAGCCATACACTCATTTGAATAGTGTCCGGGTCTTCCACAATTGTAGCAGTTTCGCTCTTGACTAGAAGATCTTTTGTCATTGTAGGACCTTGACTTGAAGCTTCTATCTTTGCTTCTACTCTTGTAGAACTTGTTGAAGTTCTTCACCATTAAGCTCAATTCTTCATTGAAGTCTTGTTTCTCACTTGATGATGTAGGGGCTTCACATGAGGCTTTATAGGCACCACTTGATTTGTTGTGAAGTTCCTCTTTATCCTTAAGTGACATCTCATGAGCAACAATTCTTCCATTCACTTCCGTTGGCTTGAGATCTTTGTAATTGGGCATCATTTGGATCAATGTGCACACGGTATCATATTTTCCATCCAAGGCTCTTAGAATCTTCTTGATGATGAATTTATCGGTCATCTCTTCACTTCCTAAGCCGGCAATCTCATTTGTGATGAGAGCAAGCCTAGAGTACATTTCGGCGACACCTTCACCATCCTTCATCTTGAACTTGTCAAGTTGGCTTTGGAGCACATCCAACTTGGATTCCTTGACGGAGTCGGTACCTTCGTGCATATCAATCAAAGTGTCCCAAATTTCCTTTGCATTCTCAAGACGGCTGATTTTGTTGAATTCTTCGGGGCACAATCCGTTGAAGAGAATATCACAAGCTTGAGCATTGTATTGCAACATCTTCAACTCATCCGCGGTAGCTTCACGGTTCGGTTCTCTCCCATCAAAGAAGTCACCTTGCAAACCAACACACACAATAGCCCAAACGGCAGGGTTATGTCCAAGAATATGCATTTTCATTTTATGCTTCCAACTAGCAAAATTAGTACCATCAAAGTAAGGACCTCTACGGTGATAATTTCCCTCGCTAGACGCCATACTCTCCTAGGTTGTGAAACCAAGGCTATGACCACCAAAAGCTATGGAGATCAAGCAAATGGAGACCAAAGCTCTGATACCACTTGTAGGATCGAAAGTATGTCTAGAGGGGGGGTGATTAGACTACTTGACCAAATAAAAACTTAACCTTTTCCCAATTTTAGTTCTTGGCAGATTTTAGCTAATTTAGGACAAGTCAAGCAATCATCACATAATTCAAGCAAGCATGCAAAGAGTATATAGGCAGCGGAAAGTAAAGCATGCAACTTGCAAGAATGTAAAGGGAAGGGTTTGGAGAATTCAAACACTATTGGAGACACATATGTTTTTCCCGTGGTTCGGATAGGTGGTGCTATCCTACATCCACGTTGATGGGGACTTCAACCCATGAAGGGTAACGGTTGTGCGAGTCCACACAGGGCTCCACCCAAGGGTAACGGTTGCGTGAGTCCACACAGGGCTCCACCCACGAAGGGTCCACGAAGAAGCAACCACCCACAAAGGGTCCACGAAGAAGCAACCTTGCCTATCCCACCATGGCCATCGCCCACACAGGACTTGCCTCACTAGCGGTAGATCTTCACGAAGTAGGCGATCTCCTTGCCCTTACAAACTCCTTGGTTCAACTCCACAATCTTGTCGGAGGCTCCCAAGTGACACCTAGCCAATCTAGGAGACACCACTCTCCAAGAAGTAACAAATGGTGTGTAGGTAATGAACTCCTTGCTCTTGTGCTTGAAATGATAGTCTCCCAACACTCAACTCTCTCTCATAGGATTTGGATTTGGTGGAAAGAGGGTTTGAGTGGAAAGCAACTTGGGAAGGCTAGAGATCAAGATTCATATGGTAGGAATGGAATGTCTTGGTCTCAACACATGAGTAGGTGGTTCTCTCTCAGAACATATGAGTTGGAATGGTGCGTGTGTTCTGATAGCTCTCTTCTCGAATGAGAAGAAGGTGGAGGGGTATATATAGCCTCCACACAAAATCCAACCGTTACACAGTTTTCCAATCTCGATGGGACCGAATCAATAAGCTCGGTCGGATTGAAAATGTAAACCTAGTGACCGTTAGTGATTTTCGGTGGGACTGATATGCAACTCGGTAGGACCGATGTGGTTAGGGTTTGGGCATAACGTAATCTCGGTGAGACCGATTACACAAACTCGGTGAGACCGAATTTGGTAATTAGCTAACCAGAGAGTTGGTCAGGCAAACTCAGTGGGACCGATTTGCTCTTTCGGTGAGACCGAGTGGAACTCGGTGAGACCGAAAAGTTACAAAGGGGAAACACTGACTTTACATTGCAATCTCGGTGGGACCGATTCGCTCTTTCGGTGGGACCGAAAAGTTACGAAAGGGAAACAGAGAGTTTGCAACCCCATCTCGGTGAGACCGAGATCCCTATCGGTAGGACCGAATTGCTAGGGTTTGGCAGTGGCTAATGACAAGTGAAACTCGGTGGCGCTGGATAGGAAGAATCGGTAGGACCGAGTTTGGCTTAGGGTTTAGGTCATATGTGGATATGGGAAAGTAGTTGAGGGTTTTGGAGCATATCACTAAGCACATGAAGCAAGAGGCTCATTAAGCAACACCTCATCCCTCCTTGATAGTATTGGCTTTTCCTAAAGACTCAATGTGATCTTGGATCACTAAAATATAAAATGAAGAGTCTTGAGCTTTTGAGCTTGAGCCAATCCTTTGTCCTTAGCATTTTGAGGGTTCCACTTTCACATCCATGCCATGCCAATCATTGAGCTTTCCTGAAATAATCATCTTGGAATAGTATCAGCTCAATGAGCTATATGTTGTTATGAATTACCAAAACCACCTAGGGATAGTTGCACTTTCAATGTTGAGGGACAGTTATGTGATCCAATTATGTTATTATTGTTGAGAGAACTTGCACTAGTGAAAGTATGAACCCTAGGCCTTGTTTCCTAGCATTGCAATACCGTTTGTGCTCACTTTTATCATTAGTTACCTTGCTGTTTTTATATTTTTAGATTACAAAAACCATTATCTACTATCCATATACCACTTGTATCACCATCTCTTTGCTGAAATAGTGCACCTATACAATTTACCATTGTATTGTGTGTGTTGGGGACACAAGAGACTCTTTGTTATTTGGTTGCAGGGTTGCTTGAGAGAGACCATCTTCATCCTACGCCTCCTACGGATTGATAAACCTTAGGTCATCCACTTGAGGGAAATTTTCTACTGTCCTATAAACCTCTGCACTTGGAGGCCCAACAATGTCTACAAGAAGAAGGTTTTGTAGTAGACATCAAGCTCTTTTCTGGCGCCGTTGCCGGGGAGGTGAGTGCTTGAAGGTATATCTTTAGATCTTGCAATCGAGTCTTTTAGTTTCTTGTTTTATCACTAGTTTAGTTTATAAAAGAAAACTATAAAAAATGGAATTGAGTTTACCTCATACGCTTCATCTTTTTAATATCTTTCGTGAGTATGATGGAAAGGAAAATTGTGCCAAAGTGTTAGAAGAAGAATGCATTAAAATGTTTGGCACTAAATCTTTGAATGATGAGCATGATTGCAATGTTGTTAGTGTGAACTCCTTGAATATCCATAGTACTAATTATGATTGCACTAGTTATGATGAAAATGTCTCCTATAAACATGTCAATTTTTGTGGAGTGCGTTGGGTTTGCAAGTACACACCAAATAGGGAAGATAGATATTGCATGAGTTATAAGTACTTAGAAACTAAATGGTTGCAAGAAAGGCTAGATGTTTGTGCTGAAAATTTAAATTTTCTTAGCCGTACTTGTGAACTTTGCAATGAACGTGATCATTTCAGTACCCAATGCAAATTGTTTCATGATCGTATCGTGTCCAAAAATTGTGATGACTTGATTTCTCTTGCACATCATAATGAACTTAGTTTGATCTTGGGTTATGAAGAAACGAAACGTATAACTAAGGTTATTCCAGAATTTGCCCTTTATAGAGTTCTTAATTTTGATCTAGAGGAAATTTATATGTATTGTGTGGTGAATTGCATTGAAAACCCTTATATTGCCAATTACATAAAGAAAAGAAAACAAATAGAGGATGAAGAGAATACTAATGAAAGGGAAGAGATTTCCCAATATCCTCCTATTATTTCTTATGATGAATCAGGTAACGAGGAGGAGCCTTCTATTCAACCAACCTCATTAATAAGGAGCTCCAAAAAGAGTATTGAACCCACACATGATGTGGTGAAGAAGAAGAAAAGAAAAAGGAAGAGAGGTAAAAGATATCTCTCCCAAATAATGCTGCTCCTATTACTGTTGTGCCTCATGAAAATATAATTGTGGAAGATGTTTCACTTGATGATGATCTCGTTATGCCTATTGCTTGTTGTGATGATTATGATTGGGAAGATAATGATACTTCTTATGATCTTGAAAATCTTTTTGGCACTTGCTTGGAAGAATATGATAATTGCTATACTATTGGTGCTATCTATACTATTAATGATGAGGGTGATTATGCTTATGATATGAAAAGGCCCAAGCTTGGGGATGCTATGTTTGATGAATATGATGTTTTTGAGAATATATTTGCTGCAATTAATGTTTTTCCCAAGCTTGGGGATGCTATGTTTAATGAAGATGATATTTTTAGTCTCCCAAAATTTGATATGCAAAACATGCCTCCTGCTTATGATGATTATATTGATGAAAGTGTGTTTGGAAGAGTGTCAACTTTAGGAAGTAATGATCCCACTATTTTGGAGGATGTTGAATCTTATTATGATAATTATGAAAGTGGATTTGGAGAGTTCATGACTTTATTTAGTGATGATTCCACTATCTTGGAAGAGGTTTCAATTGATTATGACGAGAACAAAGTTGCTACTTATGATAATTATTGTGATGATACATATGCTATAAAAAGTAGTGATGATTATATTTATAAAACTTGTCATGATTATGATTACCCCTTTTCTGAACATTACTCTTTTAATTTGGAAACAATTTATAGTATTCGAGTTTCTTATGATACTCCCACTATTACGAATGAGAAGAATTTTGCTTATGTGGAGAGTAATAAAATTTCTATGCTTGTAGATCATGAAAAGAATGCTTTAGGTGCTGGTTATATTGTTGAATTCATTCATGATGCTACTGAAAATTATTATGAGGGAGGAATATATGCTTGTAGGAATTGCAATAATATCAAGTTTCCTCTCTATGTGCTTAAAGTTATGAAGTTATGCTTGTTTTACCTTCCTATGCAAGATGATTCTTGTTCCCATAAGTTGTTTGCTTGCAAAATCCCTATGCATAGGAAGTGGGTTATACTTAAATGTGCTAGTCATATTCTTCATGATGCTCTCTTTATGTTACAATTCTTATCTTTTATGTGAGCATCATTGAAATCATCATGCCTAGCTAGGGGCGTTAAACGATAGCGCTTGTTGGGAGGCAACCCAACTTTATTTTTGTTCCTTGCTTTTTGCTCCTGTTTAGAAATAAATAATTTATCTGGCCTTTGTTATGATTGAGTTTTTATATTTTAATTAGTGTTTGTTCCAAGTAGAACTGTTGGGAAGACTTGGGGAAAGTCTTGTTGATCTTGCTGTAAAAAACAGGAACTTTAGCGCTCACGAGAATTGCTACCATTTTTTATTGGAGAGTGCTATTTAGTTAATTGTTTTTGCAGATGATTAATAGACAAATTACTCAGCTCCACCAATTTATTTGAGAATTTTATGAGTTCCAGAAGTGTACATTTGATATAGATTACTACAGACTGTTCTGTTTTTGACAGATTCTGTTTTTCATGTGTTGTTTACTTATTTTCGTGCTTCACTTATATTATTTTGAGAGTCTTTTAGAACAGCATGGTAATTTGCTTTGGTTAGCAAATTAGTCCTAATATGATGGGCATCCAAGAGGGATATAATAAAAACTTTCATATAGAGTGCATTGAATACTATGAGAAGTTTGATACTTGATGATTGTTTTGAGATATAAAGATGGTGATATTATAGTCATGCTAGTTGAGTAGTTGTGAATTTGAGAAATACTTGTGTTGAAGTTTGTGATTCCCGTAGCATGCACGTATGGTGAACTGTTATGTGATGAAGTCGGAGCATGATTTATTTATTGATTGTCTTCCTTATGAGTGGCGGTCGGGGACGAGCGATGGTCTTTTCCTACCAATCTATCCCCCTAGGAGCATGCGCGTAGTACTTTGTTTCGATAACTAATAGATTTTTGCAATAAGCATGTGAGTTCTTTATGACTAATGTTGAGTCCATGGATTATACGCACTCTCACCCTTCCACCATTGCTAGCCTCTCTAGTACCGCAGAACTTTCACCGGTACCATAAACCCACCATATATCTTCCTCAAAACAACCACCATACCTACCTATTATGGCATTTCCATAGCCATTCCGAGATATATTGCCATGCAACTTTCCACCGTTCCGTTATTATGACACACTTCATCATTGTCATATTGCTTTGCATGATCATGTAGTTGACATCGTATTTGTGGCAAAGCCACCGTTCATAATTCTTCCATACATGTCACTCTTGAGTCATTGCACATCCCGGTACACCGCCGGAGGCATTCATATAGAGTCATATTTTGTTCTAAGTATCGAGTTGTAATTCTTGAGTTGTAAGAAAATAAAAGTGTGATGATCATCATTATTAGAGCATTGTCCCAGTGAGGAAAGGATGATGGAGACTATGATTCCCCGACAAGTCGGGATGAGACTCCGGACGAAAAAAAGAGGCCATAAAAAAAGAGAAGGCCCAAATAAAAACTAAAAAGAGAGAGAAAAATAGAGAAGGGACAATGCTACTATCCTTTTACCACACTTGTGCTTCAAAGTAGCACCATAATCTTCATGATAGAGAGTCTCCTATGTTGTCACTTTAATATACTAGTGGGAATCTTTCATTATAGAACTTGGCTTGTATATTCCAACAATGGGCCTCCTCAAGTGCCCTAGGTCTTCGTGAGCAAGCAAGTTGGATGCACACCCACTTAGTTTCTTTTGTTGAGCTTTCATGCATTTATAGCTCTAGTGCATCCGTTGCATGGCAATCCCTACTCACTCACATTGGTATCTATTAATGGGCATCTCCATAGCCCATTGATACGCCTAGT
This sequence comes from Triticum urartu, assembly GCF_003073215.2. Lineage (NCBI taxonomy): Eukaryota > Viridiplantae > Streptophyta > Magnoliopsida > Poales > Poaceae > Triticum > Triticum urartu. The sequence continues at coordinate 182,029,894 of NC_053022.1, read as the reverse complement.
TGATGTGAGACTATCTTCTCCCTTTTTGTCTTCTCTGCAACCACCATTCTATTCCACCTATAGTGTTATGTCCATGGCTCACGCTCATGTATTGCGTGAAGATTGAAAAAGTTTGAGAACATCAAAAGTATGAAACAATTGCTTGGCTTGTCATCGGGGTTGTGCATGATTTAAATATTTTGTGTGGTGAAGATGGAGCATAGCCAGACTATATGATTTTGTAGGGATAACTTTCTTTGGCCATGTTATTTTGAAGAGGACATAATTGCTTAGTTAGTATGCTTGAAGTATTATTATTTTTATGTCAATATTAAACTTTTGTCTTGAATCTTATGGATCTGAATATTCTTGCTACAATAAAGAGAAACACGTGATGAATATGTTAGGTAGCATTCCACATCAAAAATTCTATTTTTATCATTTACCTACTCGAGGACGAGCAGGAATTAAGCTTGGGGTGCTCATACGTCTCCAACGTATCTATAATTTTTGATTGTTCCATGCTATTATATTATCAACCTTGGATGTTTTATATGCATTTATATGATATTTTATATGATTTTTGGGACTAACCTATTAACCTAGAGCCCAGTGCCAGTTTTTGTTTTTTCCTTGTTTTAGAGTATCGCAGAAAAGGGAAATCAAACGGAGTCTAATTGACGTGAAACTTCACGGAACTTATTTTTGGAACGGAAGCAATCCAGAAGACTTGGGGTCTACGTAAGGGAAGCAACGAGGAAGGCACGAGGTAGGGGGGCGCACCCACCCCCTGGGCACGCCCTCCACCCTCGTGGGCCCCTCGTGGCTCCCCTGATGTACTTCTTCTGCCTATATATATATCCATATGCCCTAAAACTATCGGGGAGCACAATAGATCGGGAGTTCCACCGCCAGAAGCCTCCGTAGACACCGAAAACCAATCTATACCCGTTCCGGCACCCTACCGGAGGGGGAATCCCTCTCCGGTGGCTATCTTCATCATCCCGGTGCTCTCCATGACAAGGAGGGAGTAGTTATCCCTCGAGGCTGAGGGTACGTACCAGTAGCTATGTGTTTGATCTCTCTCTCTCTCTCATGTTCTTGAGGTGGTACGATCTTGATGTATCGCGAGCTTTGCTATTATAGTTGGATCTTATGATGTTTCTCCCCCTCTACTCTCTTGTAATGGATTGAGTTTCCCCTTTGAATTTATCTTATCGGATTGAGTCTTTAAAGTTTGAGAACACTTGATGTATGTCTTGCCATGCATATCTGTGGTGACAATGGGATATCACGTGATTCACTTGATGTATGTTTTGGTGATCAACTTGCGGGTTCCGCCCATGAACCTATGCATAGGGGTTGGCACACGTTTTCATTGTGATTCTCTGGTAGAAACTTTGGGGCACTCTGTGAGGTTCTATGTGTTGGTTGAATAGATGAATCTGAGATTGTGTGATGCATATCGTATAATCATACCCACGAATAATTGAGGTGACATTGGAGTATCTAGCTGACATTATGGTTTTGGTTGATTTGTGTCTTAAGGTGTTATTCTAGTACGAACTCTAGGGCTGTTTGTGACACTTATAGGAATAGCCCAACGGATTGATTGGAAAGAATAACTTTGAGGTGGTTTCGTACCCTACAATAATCTCTTCGTTCGTTCTCCGCTATTAGTGACTTTGGAGTGACTCTTTGTTGCATGTTGAGGGATAGTTATGTGATCCAATTATGTTATTATTGTTGAGAGAACTTGCACTAGTGAAAGTATGAACCCTAGGCCTTGTTTCCTAGCATTGCAATACCGTTTATGCTCACTTTTATCATTAGTTACCTTGCTGTTTTTATATTTTCAGATTACAAAAACCGTCATCTACTATCCATATACCACTTGTATCACCATCTCTTCGCCGAACTAGTGCACCTATACAATTTACCATTGTATTGGGTGTGTTGGGGACACAAGAGACTCTTTGTTATTTGGTTGCAGGGTTGCTTGAGAGAGACCATTTTCATCCTACGCCTCCTACGGATTGATAAACCTTAGGTCATCCACTTGAGGGAAATTTGCTACTGTCCTACAAACCTCTACACTTGGAGGCCCAACAACGTCTACAAGAAGAAGGTTGTGTAGTAGACATCATACAATATCATCTATCTCTGCAGTTGATAGATGCATACATATCCATGTGGATCACTAGATTCACATAGAGATGGTTCCCGATGGAATCTCACTTCTGAATCGAAATACAAAACACAACATACATTGTGTAAAATCAATAAGTCACCATATGGCTTATTATTGTCGATACATTTGGTACAACTGACGTAGGGAGTTCCTTACACACAAGGATTACTCCTACACTGATGATTACCCATACATGTTAAGCATGTGATCATCTAAATAACAGAATTTGAGATGAAGGATTTGGGTAATACCTCCAGAACCTTCGCTCATACATTATGGTACACCATGTTGTCTATATCCAGATTATATTGGAGAAATTTATTGTGGACAAGCCTTATCCATCCATAATTTGCATGGTTATTCGTTCTCTAGACGTAGAGAAAGATTCATCTAGACCATGAGGAGATGGAAATAAGATGTTGGGACCTAAGGTTCCATATCAAAGTGCATGCATTGGATCCACCAAACACAATTGGTTGAGACTCAAGAATATATTTTGATACACTACAAAAAATACACTTTCGTGATGATACGTGTTTGTCATAGTAGGTCATGTTTTCTGTCATGCATGTACATCCATGACGATTTTATGACAGAATCAAGATAGTCATACCTGTGCTATCGTAGAAGTGTTCCATGACATTACCAAAATTATCATCACGGAAGTGTCCACTTCCATGACGATAAAGCGCGCGTCATAGAAGTGCTTTCGTCAAGGGTGACCAACACGTGGGATCGACCGTAACGGCTCGCCGTTAAGCTATCGGGTCCAGTTTTGGATTCGATAACCCGTTAACAGCCCGGACCAATGGGGATTTTCCACGTGTAAAATTCTCATTGGCCGACGGAACCACGTGTCAGCTCCTCGTTGGGACAGATGTCATCCACTCATTAGATAGGAGGCACCTATGATACGTCGACACGTGGCATGGCCCAATAGAGGCCCATTCCGGTGAAAAGGCCAGCCCAGCTAAAGGCCCGCCATGTTTTTTCAGACACTAGTGGGCTAGCCCGTTAACAGCCTGCCATGTTTTGGGTCAAATTGAGGCCCATATCAGATCAGGCCCGTTCACAGCCTGCTAAGTTTTCGGCCAAATTACGGCCCATATCGGATCAGGCCCCTTAACAGGCACTGTACCTTTGGTCCCGTTCTAAGACAGATTTGTATTTCAGCCTATTAAATGCCCGTTTACCAGTTCGGCCCGGTAATAGTTTCGGCCTGTTAGCGGCCCGTGGAGTATCTGGGACATTGTCGGCCCGGTTTAACTTTAGGCCATTTAATGGCCCACGCAGAAACTGGGCTATTTCTTGTCCGAAGTAACTTTAGGCCTCTTAATGGCCCATAGTCTTCGTGGATAAATTTCAGCAAACTGGCCTATCAGCCTGTTAATGGCCCGTGTAACAGTTGGCCTAATTACAGCTCGCATTGAATTCGGCCTGCTTACAACCCATCTAATAATGGCCCGTGACACTTTTGGGCCTATGGCCGGCGTGGATACCGGCCTGCTTAAAGCCCATAATTTTATTGGGCCAAACAGGCCCGAGATATATTTTGGCGTGTTAACTGATCGTCCTATTTGGGCCCAACATGGGCCTTAGGCAATTTCGGCCTATATTGGCCCGTGAATTTTTCGGCTCAATGCTAGCCCAGTCTAGGTTTTAGCCTGTTAAAAGCCCATGGTATTCTCTGGCCCAGGTGGCCAGAACTTTAATCGGCATGTTAAAGGCGGGAAACTACTATAGGTTTAGACCTGCTAATGGCCCAAGATGATTATAGGCCCACGTTTTGGCCCATATGAGTAACGGGCCGGCTTGAAGACCGACAACACTGAGATCCATTGAACCTTCCACCCTAAATTATAGCATACCGACCAAAGAATAAACCTAGACTATACAATAAAGAAATTACGGCATATTACATCCACTAGGAATCAAAGTTCGCTACCGGTGATAATAAAGCGCAACATGACCGCGGATTACATACACTGGGCATCAAAGGTCGCCACTAGTGCATATAAACGTGCCGACAAAAGAATATACAAAACCGAGAGCACTTCAGAAGGCACTAGGCCTGGTGTAACGCCCTCGATGCGGCTATATCTCCCACGTGTCGAAGCATGACTTAGAGGCATAACCGCATTGAAAGCAATGTCGCAAGTGAGGTAATCTTCACACAACCCATGTAATACATAAGGGAAAAGAATACATAGTTGGCTTACAATCGCCACTTCACACAATACATGAATAAAGCATTACATCATCCAAATACAATCATGGTCCGACTACGGAACCAAAATAAAAGAAGAACCCCAAATGCGACAAGGTCCCCGATCAACCCCAACTGGGCTCCACTACTGATCAACTAAAATGAAACAACACAAAGGACAAGATCTTCATCGAGCTCCTCCTTGAGCTTGGTTGCGTCACCTGCTCGGTAACATCGGTACCTGCAAACTGGTTTTGGAAGTATCTGTGAGTCACGGGGACTCAGCAATCTCACACCCTCGCAATCAAGACTATTTAAGCTTATGGGTAAGGTAAAGGTATGCTGTGGAGCTGCAGCAAGCGACTAGCATATATGGTGGCTAACATACGCAAAAGAGAGCGAGAAGAGAAGGCAAAGCACGGTCGAGAAACTATGATCAAGAAGTGATCCTAGAACAGCCTACGTCAAACATTGCTCTAACACCGTGTTCACTTCCCGGACTCCGCCGGAAAGAGACCATCACAGTAACACACGCGGTTGATGTATTTTAATTAAGGTCAACTTCAGGTTTTCTACAATCGGACATTAACAAATTCCCATCTGCCCATAACCGCGGGCATGGCTTTCGAAATTTCAAATCCCTGCAGGGGTGTCCCAACTTAGCCCATCACAAGCTCTCATGGTCAATGAAGGATATTTCTTCTAGCGGGAAGACCCGATCAGACTCGGAATCCCGGTTACAAGACATTTCGACAATGGTAAAACAAGACCAGCAAAGCCACCCGAATGTGCCGACAAATCCTGATAGGAGCTGCACATATCTCGTTCTCAGGGCACACCGGATTGTCCAAACTTCCAGTAGGCCAGCCTAGAGTTGCCCCTGGTGGCCACCGGCGGCTGACAAGGTGGACCAACACTCAGAGGAGCACTGGCCCGGGGGGGGGGGTTAAAATAATGATGACCCTCGAGAGCGCGACTCCCAAGGCAAAAGAAAAGGCTAGGTGGCGAATGGTAAAACCAAGGTTGGGCCTTGCTGGAGGAGTTTTATTCAAAGCGAACTATCAAGGGGTTCCCATTATAACACAACCACGTAAGGAACGCAAAATCCGGGAACATAACACCGATATGACGGAAACTAGGGCGGCAAGAGTGGAACAAAACACCAGGCATAAGGCTGAGCCTTCCACCCTTTACCAAGTATATAGATGCATTAATTAAATAAGAGATATTGTGATATCCTAACAAGTAAACATGTTCCAACAAGGAACAACATCTCCATGTTCCAACAAGGAACAAAATTCAATCTTCACCTGCAACTAACAACGCTATAAGAGGGGCTGAGCAAAGCGGTAACATAGCCAAACAACGGTTTGCTAGGACAAGGTGGGTTAGAGGCTTGGTTCAACAATATGGGAGGCATGATAAGCAAGTGGTAGGTATCGCAGCATAGGCATAGCAAAAGAGCGAGCAACTAGCAAGCAAAGATAGAAGTGATTTCGAGGGTATGGTCATCTTGCCTGAAATCCCGCAAGGAAGAAGAATGAGTCCATGAAGAAGACAAACGGACGTAGTCGAACGGTTCCTCACAGCGCGGCGTTAACGGAACCAACCCGAAGAAGCAACACCGGAAAGAAGTAAACAACATAGTAAACAACCAACACATCAACATGGCATGATGCACAATCGAGTATGATGCATGTCCGGTTTAATGAAGCATGGCATGGCAAGGGATGAAGCATAAAGAAACTATCTATCTAGGCAAGTTTAAATGAGGCCGGAAATAACAAACAACAATTCCGAAAAAACCTCATGTGCATATTTTACAGTTTGGTACTGTTCTGCTCTAAACCATATTTTAGAGTTATTAAACATGCAAAGTAAACACATCATGTTAAACTAGGCATTTTTCTACCCCATTTACATATAAAGTTTGTTAAGTTTGGAGCTACGGTTATTTAGTTATGAATTAAAGCATTTTAACATGACATAGAAGAAAATTTAATCAAACAGCATTTTAAACATTTCAAACATGGATGAAAGTTGCATATTATTAAACTAGACAAAATTCTAAGCAACTTTCATATATAATTTATTTAGATCCGGTGCACGGTTGTGAAGTTATTAAATGCATGAAGAACAAGGGCTTTTCTGCAAAACTGTCTTTCTCTGAAAATTAGACAAATTCGCAGCAGGAAAAAAAGACACGTCGGGCCGAAACTGTTGGCCCAACAACAGGACAAAAACAGAGGGGCTGCTCACTTTGGGCTGAGGCCCAGTTTGTGGAGGAGGAAGATGGGCCGCGGGGCTTGCGGCTGGGCCAGTCGCTGCCAGGCTGAGGAGGCTCGCTGGCCTTGGAGGAGTGGGAGGGGTGGCCCAGGCGATCGACGGGGAGGGCACGGTCGATCTGGAATTGGTCAACAAAGGGCATGGACGCTTCACTCTGCTCGTTTCTGAAGAAAAACGGCAGCGACAGGTAAACAGTGGCGTGAGCGTTGCCTCCCGGAGATGGTGGTGGAGCAAGGACGAGGCGGCACTGGAAGCTTGCACGGGCTTCCATGGCGCGGGACGCGGGGCGGCGAAGGAGCAGGAGGCTGACGAGGTCCCGTATGGGCGGCTTCCCGGATCCATCGGAGACGAACGGGTGACGGCGCGCACGGCTGGACGACGGCAAGGCACGCTCGGGGAAGGAGCACGGCTGCGACGACGCGGGTCTCAGGGAAGCAGGGGCACGGGACTTGGCAACGAGGAGCTCCGAGTTAGCGGCCGGGGTCCATGGAGGTTCGCTGCTGCGGCTGTCGATGGCGGATCCCTTGCTCACAGAAAGAGAGAAAAGAAGGGTGATGAGAGATGGAAACAGAAGGAGCCCGGGAAGATGAAGAAGAAGCAGGCATCGACGCTCATCTTGCTAGCTAATTCGGTCCCTGGCGGCGGCGCTGGACGACGAAGCAAGGAGGAGGAGCACGGGAAGGCTCGGGGCAGGGGCTTGAGGACGGGCGTGCTGCGGGAGGAGGTTGCGGGATTGGGTGGATCCGGCGGAGGAGGAGGTTGGCCCAGTGCTGAAAACGAGGGAGTTGGTCGGGATCGGCTAGGAATGGGTGGATGGATCTGGGAGGATCCCGATGGGGATGGTGAGTGGGTGGCGGCGGAGAGGAGAGGGATTTGGTGGATGGGACAATGTCCCTAGATTTTAGGGTTTGCCCTGTATATATATATATAGCAAGCCGTTTAGGTTTAGGGGTAAAAGGTCCCTCCGATCTTAATCGGACGTTCCCGGATAAATAGGCTAGGGATATCAAATAATAAAACGGAGATGTTTTCTAGACGTTCGGGGATGATCCGGATCCAACGGTGATGACTGCCCGGGTCGGGTTCGGGACAACTTTTGGACGCGTGCGAGGGGAGGTCCACGGGCTGACGAGAGGGGTTAGGTTGGGCCTGGCGGTAGGTAGTGGACTGTGCGGAAGGGCTCGAGCTGTGAGAAGATAAGAGAGAGGCCCGACGACTGTTTCTGGAGACCGAAAACGTCTGACGTTAGACCGACTATAATGTCGCTATCGTTATCCGTTGGGCTATCAAACGAACTCCGAATGCGATGAAACTTGACAGGCGGTCTATCTACACTATAATAAGACCACACACCAACTTTCAACCCAATCCGAGAACATTTTCCGGCCACTTATAAAATAATAATTCGGACGTGCCGCGGGCGCGTGCAAGTGTGTCTGGGCTCAGAACGGACAACGGACGGAACTGGGGAAACCCGGACGGATGCAAGTTTTGAAAACATGATGATGCAATGCAGATGATGACATGGCAAGATGCAACACACAAGCTAATGACATGGCAACGACGGCAAATAATTGGAAGACACCTGGCGCAACGGTCTCGGGGCGTTACACCTGGAAAGGTTGGGCCCCGCAAGCAGCCGAACAAGCTGATGAGACCTTAGTTGTGTCAACGATAGATGCTTCATCCCTAGCTGTATGGCACCATAGTGCGCACGGCAGTCGCCTGACATCTTCATTATATCTTTGACTTCAAGTCGGAGCTGAGCTGAAGCAAGCCTTTCCGCTTTAAGTTGAGACTGAAGAAGTCGAACTGATTGAGGCAGCGACTGCACAGAGGTTGTCTCACACCCGCTGGTGAGTAGCTTCAACTCACTGTCTTCATCAAGATAGGACCTTGGGGTCATCTCGCTGTCCTCAAGATGGTTTGGCTCACTATCTTCCCTAAAGTTCTGCCTGACATAAGAGATATGACTCTGGAAGAGAAATAAGGAGACATGTAATAGGTTTCACAATTATATAAGCAAATAAATGGATCTGTTCAGCATAAGGAACATGTTTTACAACTACAATTTAAAACTGGTAGTTGTTGCAAACATCCAATCACATGTAAAAAACAAAGTAAACAACAGTGGAGGAAATGTTGCCTATCCAAATCTATACTAGAACAAAGTTTGAAGGCTTGAGAAGGATGAACTTACATTACATGTTAACACGGCCTGGACAGAGCCCTTCTCCATGTTGATGGAAGGATAATTCAATAAATTCCCCAAAGAAAATTCTTTATAAGCGTTGCCATTATTCTACATTTTGCAAAGAGTAAATATAGATCAAATAATATTGGAAGAAATAGAGGATAATGAAGCTCAGGTGCAGACTGATGATACATAATCAAATAGCAATTAATTAAGTACAGCGTTACAAGGCAAAAGGTACTGACAAGAGGAATGCAGACATCAACGTGTGCAGTGGCATTGGCTTTATTCAACATTTTGGTAAGAGTAAATGTAGATATGATAATTTGGAGAAAGTGGAGGGCAGGGCAGATAAGATGCAGAGTAATGCTAGACAATAAACTATCTCGCGATGCATGTACAGTAATAGCACCACCGTCCATTATTACTTGTCGCTCAAATGGATCTAGCACCATTAAGTTCTAAATACATCCAATTGATCAGCAATTAATTCGGGAGTACATGACAATAGGTACTTACATGAGCAATCCAAAACTTCATAACCATTGTGTTAATTCTACATTTATCTAAGAGTAAATATAGATCTTATAATTTCAAGCAAAGGGAGGATAAAGAAGCGAACATTTACAATGATGCTACATAATCAAACAGCAATGAGTGTAAGTATGCTGGCAAAGGGCAAGAGGTACTGACAAGAGCAATGCAGAGCCCAGTATTGTCGTGAGATCCTATTATCCTTTGAGCAAGGATATTCATCTGAAATTAGTTTTCATACAAGAGAGAAGGTGTAAGTGCATCTAGTGCCCCTTAGTGATTTTGGTGTATTGAAGACTTATAGGTTAAGGGACTAATGCGTTTGTGAGTGTACACAGGTCTATAAGTCTATGAGGAGTTTGATATTTACAGGAAAAGTCGACCCCTAAAAATGAATATCTTCAACTGAAGATTTTGGCATCTCTGAAGACTTTCATGAAGACTTTGAAAGTGAAGAAATTGGTGTGTCCGTGAAGACTTGATATTCATGCGAGGAATATGAAGCTTGAAGACTTTCATTTTCATAGTTTTGTTTTTCTCTTTCTTGAGTCATAGGAAACACCGTACTGTTAAAGGGGGTCGAGGAAGTACTAAGGAAAAATTTCCATGTGATGCTCAACTCAAAATCCTACACCTACCAATCCCTTCGAGTGAAGCCATTGGAAATCTCATACAGTTCAGTCAATTTCTTCAGTGACAGAGACGAGGTTCTGCTGGTCTCTGAGGAATTAGTCCTTACTGAGGAGTTAGGAATTCGCCAGTGTGGATTACCTACACAGTGAGGAACATGATAGCCCTGAGGATTTTACTACTCAAAATTCCGACCGTTGCTGTGCTATGCGCCAGCTGTCCCAAAATATCTATCCACCTAACAGTCATATCATTGAAGGGCATTTGTGTCTTATCATGTCGGGCTGCTCCCTAGGCTATAAATAGCCGCCCCCTACAACCACTAGCTGGTTGGCTGCTCCGAGAGAAACTGACACTTGTCATTTGAGAGCAACCCATCCTCTGAGGACTTTGAGCGAAAATCATCAAGTGAGGAAAAACCAAAAACCCAAAACCCAAACACCTACAAACCCCAAGTGATTGTGCATCATTGAAGAGATTGATCCTGCGTGGATCCGACGCTTGTTACCTTTGAAGACTGTGCTTCTTCCAGACGGTTAGGCGTCATGGTCTAGAGCATCCAAGAGGAATTGTGGATCGCCGAGTGACCAAGTTTGTGAAGGTTTGGAAGTCGCCTGAAGACTTACCACGAGTGATTGGACGAGGTCTGTGTGACCTTAGTTCAAGGAGAATACGGTGAGGACTGGGTGTCCTGAGCTGCGTGTTCAGGACTGGGTGTCCGGGACTGTGTGTCCTCGAGTTCAAATACTCAGCCGCTCCAACCAGACGTACAACTGAGACAACAGTTGGAACCGGTCTACCAAATCATTGTCTTCACCAAGCTTACTGGTTCTATTTCCTCAACTCTTTCATTTCCTCATAACTGTGTTGTGTGTTTGTTCATATTTGTGTTTGAAGACTTTGACTGAAGACTTTCTCAATTTCCTCAGTTCAATTTCTTCAGTCTGTTTGTCTTCATCCTGTGTTATCCTGTGATTACGCTTCCTGTACTCTGTGCCTGTCTTCATTTCATCATGATGACTATGCTTGTATTTTGTTATGTTTACTTTTGAGTACTTCTTCCGTTGCTAGTAGTTCTTCGCTAAGGAAGTTCCTCAACGGCAAATTCCTCAGTGAAGAATTTCATAAAAATCGCCTATTCACCCCCCTCTAGTCGATATAACGCACTTTCAATTGGTATCAGAGCAAGGTACTCCCTTGTTCTGTGTGATTTTGGTTTAACCGCCTGGAGTTTTGGTTATGTCGACCGCAGGTATGACGAAAGTGACATGCCCCATATTTGACGGTCACGAGTATCCCAAGTGGAAGGCCATGATGAAGAAACGCCTCATGGCGATGAACAATGAGCTGTGGACCGTCACTGAGATTGGTCTGACCGATCTATGCAAGATGGCGGAAGCCGATGACATTCGCAAGTACACTCTTCTAAACCTCACGGCGAAGGATGTCATCTGCTCCAGTCTGTCACAAAATCAGTTCAGGAATATCATGCATCTTGATCATGCGAAACTCATCTGGGACCGTCTCTCTGAGGTCTATGAAGGTCATCGAACCTGTCATGATCCTTGGTTTGAGGACTTCAAGGAATCTCTCAAAACGATGACATTCGAACCAGAATCATCATCTTCTGCATCATGCCTTATGGCAAAAGATGCTGAGGTAACTGAATGCTACCTATCCGAGTCTAGTGATGAATTTGGACCCAGCTATGTCAAACTTGCTTCCCTTGCCACTAAACAACAAAGAGCTTTGGAAAAAGTTCACTATATGCTAAACAAGAGCGATGATATGTTGGGTGAAGAAATGGATCAGTCAAAAGCTTTGGCTGAAAGTCTTCAGAGACTTCATACTAAGTATGACACCCTTCAAGATCAACATAACACTCTCTTATCTGACCATGAGAAGTTTTCTTATGAATTTCTTCAAAGAAAGCAAGATCTTGAGAAGCTAAGAGTGAGTTATGAAGATCTTCAGAAGGAGCGCGATTCATTACTTGCTCAACAAATCAGCGCATCTCAGGAAGAATTTGTTCCTCCATGCTTGAAGTGCATTGAACGTGAATCTGCTAATTCTTCACCTGAATGTTCAAATACTGCTAATGTTTCAAATTCTTCACATGCCTCTGCTATCACTAATTCCTCATCTGAGGACATTGCTAGTATCACTGACGATGCAGGGCTAAAGGAATTGTACACGACAGGCATGTACAAAAGCCTCAAAGGGCATCAGGCTCTTTGTGATGTGCTTAAAAGGCAGATCCTCAACAGGAACCCTAGGAAAGAGGGTATCACCTTTGAGAGGAAACCCAATGCTGATGGTACATATTGGAAGCCTGAGCAGTACCCCAAAACTACATGGGTTGCTGCAAAGGGACCTCCAGTTGATCCATCTAACTTATCTGGATTTGCATGTGAAACTCCTCATTCTGATGATGAGTCAATTGACTCCAACTATAAACTGTTCAAAAATCAGAATGGTGAAGTATTTGCTAGATATGTTGGCACTAACTGCAGGAACGGCTCCCCTATGAAGAAAATCTGGGTTCCCAAAAGATGCCTTGAAAATCTTCAGGTGAATGTCATCATGACGCCACCTGTGAAGAATAGGAACCCCAGATCAAATTCTTCATATGGACCAAATTCTTCATATGGATTTAAGTCCTCATACGGACCAAATTCCTCATATGGATCAAAGTCCTCATATGAACATCATCGTGCTAACCCGTCTGTTTCGCAGGGAAGATCTAAGGATTATGGATATATGCATTATTCTTCAAATCATTATGTCCATAAGTCCTCGAAGAATTTCTCCGCATACTCTTATGCTTACTCTAACCCCTCTTATATGAAACGAAATGGACTGGCTTCTATGCCATCCTTCTCGTATGGAGCTCGCAGAATGATGAACTCTTTGCCACCCCTTCAGATGTGGGTGGTGAAGAAAAAGAACTAATCTCTTCTGCAGGGTCAGGTCTCCAGACGCACGTAATCGTCTGAAGAATTTGCTGGAGACCTGAGCATGCCTGATAGGACGCAGGCTAATCATGAAGAAATGAATTTTCATTTCTCACGTCCTCATACTGCTTTATCAATTCTTTTACTTGATGAAATTGATCTGATGAATTGATGTCATATTCTTCACTGATGAAGTATATGTTGGGGAACGTAGTAATTTCAAAAAAATTCCTACGCACACGCAAGATCATGGTGATGCATAGCAACGAGAGGGGAGAGTGTGATCTACGTACCCTTGTAGACCGATAGCGGAAGCGTTAGCACAACGCGGTTGATGTAGTCGTACGTCTTGACGGCCCGACCGATCAAGTTCCGAAACTACGGCACCTCCGAGTTTTAGCACACGTTCAGCTCGATGACGATCCCTGGACTCCGATCTAGCAAAGTGTCAGGGAAGAGTTCCGTCAGCACGACGGCGTGGTGAGGATCTTGATGTACTACCGTCGCAGGGCTTCGCCTAAGCACTGCTACAATATTATCGAGGATTATGGTGGAAGGGGGCACCGCACACGGCTAAGAATATGATCACGTGGATCAACTTGTTGGGGAACGTAGTAATTTCAAAAAAATTCCTATGCACACGCAAGATCATGGTGATGCATAGCAACGAGAGGGGAGAGTGTTGTCTACGTACCCTCGTAGACTGAAGCGGAAGCGTTGACGCAACGTAGAGGAAGTAGTCATACGTCTTCCCGGTCCAACCGATCCAAGCACCGTTACTCCGGCACCTCCGAGTTCTTGGCACACGTTCAGCTCGATGACGCTCCCCGGGCTCCGATCCAGCAAAGCTTCGGGGAGGAGTTCCGTCAGCACGACGGCGTGGTGACGATCTTGATGTTCAACCGTTGCAGGGCTTCGCCTAAGCACCGCTACAATATGACCGAGGTGGAATATGGTGGAGGGGGGCACCGCACACGGCTAAGGAACGATCACGAAGATCAACTGGTGTGTCTATGGGGTGCCCCCTGCCCCCGTATATAAAGGAGTGGAGGAGGGGAGGGCCGGCCCTCTCTATGGCGCACCCTAGGGGAGTCCGGGAGTAGGATTCCCCCTTTCCTAGTCCAACTAGGAGTCCTTCCATGTAGTAGGAGTAGGAGACAAGGAAGGGGAAGGGAGAAGGGAAGGAAGGAGGGGGCGCAGCCCCTCCCCCTAGTCCAATTCGGACTAGGCCTTGGGGGGGGGGGGGGGGGGGGGGGGGGGCGCGGCCTGCCCTAGGCAGCCCCTCTCTCTTTCCCGTATGGCCCAATAAGGCCCAATACTTCTCCCCCGTATTCCCTAACTCCCCGGTACTCCGAAAAATACCCGAACCACTCGGAACCTTTCCGATGTCCGAATATAGTCGTCCAATATATCGATCTTTACATCTCGACCATTTCGAGACTCCTCGTCATGTCCCCGATCTCATCCGGGACTCCGAACTCCTTCGGTACATCAAAACTCATAAACTCATTATATAACTGTCATCGAAACCTTAAGCGTGCGGACCCTACGGTTCGACAACAATGTAGACATGACCGAGACACGTCTCCGGTCAATAACCAATAGCAGGACCTGGATGCCCATATTGGCTCCTACATATTCTACGAAGATCTTTATCGGTCAGACCGCATAACAACATACGTTGTTCCCTTTGTCATCGGTATGTTACTTGCCCGAGATTCGATCGTCGGTATCTCAATACCTAGTTCAATCTCGTTACCGGCAAGTCTCTTTACTCGTTCCGTAATAGATCATCTCACAACTAACTCATTAGTTGCAATGCTTGCAAGGCTTATGTGATGTGCATTACCGAGAGGGCCCAGAGATACCTCTCCGACAATCGGAGTGACAAATCCTAATCTCGAAATACGCCAACCCAACATGTACCTTTGGAGACACCTGTAGAGCACCTTTATAATCACCCAGTTACGTTGTGACGTTTGGTAGCACACAAAGTGTTCCTCCGGCAAACGGGAGTTGCATAATCTCATAGTCATAGGAACATGTATAAGTCATGAAGAAAGCAATAGCAACATACTAAACGATCGGGTGCTAAGCTAATGGAATGGGTCATGTCAATCAGATCATTCACCTAATGATGTGATCCCGTTAATCAAATAACAACTCTTTTGTTTATGGTTAGGAAACATAACCATCTTCGATTAACGAGCTAGTCAAGTAGAGGCATACTAGTGACACTCTGTTTGTCTATGTATTCACACATGTATTATGTTTCCGGTTAATACAATTCTAGCATGAATAATAAACATTTATCATGATATAAGGAAATAAATAATAACTTTATTATTGCCTCTAGGGCATATTTCCTTCAGTCTCCCACTTGCACTAGAGTCAATAATCTAGTTCACATTGCCATGTGATTCAACACTAAGAGTTCACATCACCATGTGATTAACACCCATAGTTCACATCGTCATGTGACCTATACCCTAAGGGTTTACTAGAGTCAATAATCTAGTTCACATCATTTATGTGATTAACACCCAAAGAGTACTAAGGTGTGATCATGTTTTGCTTGTGAGATAATTTTAGTCAACGGGTCTGTCACATACAGATCCTTAAGTATTTTGCGAATTCTATGTCTACAATGCTCTGCATGGAGCTACTCTAGCTAATTGCTCCCACTTTCAATATGTATCTAGATCGAGCCTTAGAGTCATCCAGATCTGTGTCAAAACTTGCATCGACGTAACTTTTTTACGACGAACCTTTTGTCACCTCCATAATCGAGAAATATTTCCTTATTCCACTAAGGATAATTTTGACCAATGTCCAGTGATCTACTCTTAGATCACTATTGTACTCCCTTGCTTAACACAGTGTAGGGTATACAATAGATCTGGTACACATCATGGCATACTTTATAGAACCTATGGCTGAGGCATAGGGAATGACTTTCATTCTCTTTCTATCTTCTGTTGTGGTCGGGCTTTGAGTCTTACTCAATTTCATACCTTGTAACACAACCAAGAACTCTTTCTTTGACTGTTCCATTTTTGAACTACTTCAAAATATTGTCAAGGTATGTACTCATTGAAAAAACTTATCAAGCGTCTTGATCTATCTCTATAGATTTTGATGCTTAATATGTAAGCAGCTTCACCAAGGTCTTTCTTTGAAAAACTTCTTTAAAAACACTCCTTTATGCTTTGCAGAATAATTCTAGATTATTTCCGATCAACAATATGTCATTCACATATACTTATCAGAAATGCTGTAGTGCTCCCACTCACTTTCTTGTAAATACAGGCTTCACCGCAAGTCTGTATAAAACTATATGCTTTGATCATACTATCAAAGCGTTTATTCCAACTCCGAGAGGCTTGCACCAGTCCATAAATGGATCGCTAGAGCTTGCACACTTTGTTAGCTCCTTTTGGATCGACAAAACCTTCCGGCTGCATCATATACAACTCTTCTTCCAGAAATCCATTCAGGAATGCAGTTTTGACATCCATTTGCTGGATTTCATAAAATGCGGCAATTGCTAACATGATTCGGACAAACTTAAGCATTGCTACGGGTGAGAAGGTCTCATCGTAGTCAATCCCTTGAACTTGCCGAAAACCTTTTGCGACAAGTCGAGCTTTGTAGATAGTAACACTACTATCAGCGTCCGTCTTCCTCTTGAAGATCCATTTATTTTCTATGGCTTGCCGATCATCGGGAAAATCCATCAAAGTCCATACTTTGTTCTCATACATGGATCATATCTCAGATTTCATGGCCTCAAGCCATTTCGCAAAATCTGGGCTCATCATCGCTTCCTCATAGTTCATAGGCTCGTCATGGTCAAGTAACATGACCTCCAGAACTGGATTACCGTACCACTCTGGTGCGGATCTCACTCTGGTTTACCTACGAGGTTCAGTAGTAACTTGATCTGAAGTTACATGATCATCATCATTAGCTTCCCCACTAATCGGTCTAGTAGTCACAGGAACAGATTTCTGTGATGAACTACTTTCCAATAAGGGAGTAGGTACAGTTACCTCATCAAGTTCTACTTTCCTCCCACTCACTTCTTTCGAGAGAAACTCCTTCTCTGGAAAGGATCCATTCTCAACAACGAATACCTTGCCTTTGGATCTGTGATAGAAGGTGTACCCAACATTTTCTTTTGGGTATCCTATGAAGACACACTTCTCCGATTTGAGTTTGAGCTTATCAGGATGAAACTTTTTCATATAAGCATCGCAACCCCAAACTTTAAGAAATGACAACTTTGGTTTCTTGCCAAACCATAGTTCATACGGTGTTGTCTCAACAGATTTAGATGGTGCCCTTTTAACGTGAATGCAGCTGTCTCTAATGCATAACCCCAAAATGATAGTGGTAAATTGGTAAGAAACATCATAGATTGCACTATATCCAATAAAGTACGGTTATGACGTTCGGACACACCATTATGCTGTGGTGTTCCAGGTGGCATGAGTTTGTGAAACTATTCGACATTATTTTAATTGAAGACCAAACTCGTAACTCAAATATTTGTCTCCGCGATCAAATCGTAGAAACTTCTATTTTCTTGTTACGATGATTCTCCACTTCACTCTGAAATTCTTTGAACTTTTCAAATATTTCAGACTTGTGTTTCATTAAGTAGATATACCCATATCTGCTCAAATCATCTGTGAAGGTCAGAAAATAATGATACCCGCCACGAGCCTTAACACTCATCGGATCTCATACATCAGTATGTATTATTTCCAATAAGTCAGTTGCTCGCTCCATAGTTCCGGAGAACGGCGTTTTAGTCATCTTGCCCATGAGGCATGGTTCGCAAGCATCAACTGCTTCATAATCAAGTGATTCCAAAAACCCATTAGCATGGAGTTTCTTCATGCGCTTTACACCAATATGACCTAAACGGCAGTGCCACAAATAAGTTGCACTATCATTATTAACTTTGCATTTTTTGGTTTCAATATTATGATTATGTGTATCACTATGATCGAGATCCAACGAACTATTTTCATTGGGTGTGTAACCATATAAGGTTTTATTCATGTAAACAGAACAACAATTTATTCTCTTACTTAAATGAATAACCGTATTACAATAAACATGATCAAATCATATTCATGCTCAACGCAAACACCAAATAACACTTATTCAGGTTCAACACTAATCCCGAACGTATAGGGAGTGTGCGATGATGATCATATCAATCTTGGAACCACTTCCAACACACATCGTCACTTCACCCTTAACTAGTCTCTGTTTATTCTGCAACTCCCGTTTCGAGTTACTAATCTTAGCAACTGAACTAGTATCAAATACAGAGGGGTTGCTATAAACACTAGTAAAGTACACATCAATGACATGTATATCAAATATACTTATGTTCACTTTGCCATCCTTCTTTATCTACCAATCACTTGGGGTAGTTCCGCTTCCAGTGACTAGTCCCTTTGCAGTAGAAACACTTAGTCTCATGCTTAGGACCATACTTGGGCTTCTTCACTTGAGCAGCAACTTGCTTGCTGTTCTTCTTGAAGTTCCCCTTCTTCCCTCTGCCTTTTTCTTGAAACTAGTGGTCTTGTCTACCATCAACACTTGATGTTTTTCTCGATTTCTACCTTCGTCAATTTCCGCATTACGAAGAGCTTGGGAATCGTTTCCGTTATCCCTTGCATATCATAGTTCATCACGAAGTTCTACTAACTTGGTGATGGTGACTAGAGAATTCTATCAATCACTATCTTATCTGGAAGATTAACTCCCACTTGATTCAAGCGATTGTAGTACTCAGACAATCTGAGCACATGCTCACTAGTTGAGCGATTCTCCTCCATCTTTTAGCTATAGAACTTGTTGGAGACTTCATATCTCTCAACTCGGGTATTTGCTTGAAATATTAACTTCAACTCCTGGAACATCTCATATGCTCCATGACATTCAAAATGTCTTTGAAGTCCCGATTCTAAGCCATTAAGCATGGTGCACTAAACTATCAAGTAGTCATCATATTGAGCTAGCCAAACATTCATAACGTCTGCATCTGCTCCTGCAATAGGTCTGTCACCTAGCGGTGCATCAAGGACATAATTCTTCTATGCAGCAATGAGGATAAACCTCAGATCACGGATCCAATCCGCATCATTGCTACTAACATCTTTCAACACAATTTTCTCTAGGAACATATCAAAATAAACACAGGGAAGCAACAACGCGAGCTATTGATCTACAACATAATTTGCAAAATACTACCAGGACTAAGTTCATGATAAATTTAAGTTCAATTAATCATATTACTTAAGAACTCCCACTTAGATAGACATCCCTCTAATCCTCTAAGTGATTACGTGATCCAAATCAACTAAACGATGTCCGATCATCACGTGAGATGGAGTAGTTTCATTGGTGAACATAGCTATGTTGATCATATCTGCTATATGATTCACGCTCGACCTTTCGGTCTCCGTGTTCCGAGGCCATATCTGTATATGCTTGGCTCGTCAAGTATAACCTGAGTATTCTGCGTGTGCAACTGTTTTGCACCCGTTGTATTTGAACGTAGAGCCTATCACACCCGATCATCACGTGGTGTCTCAGCACGAAGAACTTTTGCAACGGTGCATACTCAGGGAGAACACTTCTTGATAATTAGTGAGAGATCATCTTATAATGCTACCGTTAATCAAAGCAAGATAAGATGCATAAAAGATAAACATCACATGCAATCAATATAAGTGATATGATATGGCCACCATCATCTTGTGCTTGTGATCTCCATCTTCGAAGCACCGTCATGATCACCATCGTCACCGGGGCGACACCTTGATCTCCATCGTAGCATCGTTGTCATCTCGCCAATCTTATGCTTCCACGACTATCGCTACCACTTAGTGATAAAGTAAAGCATTACAGCGTGATTGCATTGCATACAATAAAGTGACAACCATATGGCTCTTGCTAGTTGCCGATAACTCGGTTACAAAACATGATCATCTCATACAATAAAATTTAGCATCATGTCTTGACCATATCACATCACAACATGCCCTGCAAAAACAAGTTAGACGTACTCTACTTTGTTGTTGCAAGTTTTACGTGGCTTCTACGGGCTTAAGCAAGAACCAATCTTACCTACGCATCAAAACCACAACGATAGTTTGTCAAGTTGGTGCTGTTTTAACCTTCGCAAGGACCGGGCGTAGCCACACTCGGTTCAACTAAAGTTGGAGAAACTGTCACCCGCTAGCCACCTTTGTGCAAAGCACGTCGGGAGAACCGGTCTCGCGTAAGCGTACGCGTAATGTCGGTCCGGGCCGCTTCGTCCAACAATACCGCCGAACCAAAGTATGACATGCTGGTAAGCAGTATGACTTATATCGCCCACAACTCACTTGTGTTCTACTCGTGCATATAACATCAACACATAAAACCTAGGCTCGGATGCCACTGTTGGGGAACATAGTAATTTCAAAAAATTTCCTACGCACACGCAAGATCATGGTGATGCGTAGCAATGAGAGGGTAGAGTGTTGTCTATGTACCCTCGTAGACCGAAGTGGAAGCGTTGACCCAACGTAGAAGAAGTAGTCGTACGTCTTCCCGGACCAACCGATCCAAGCACCGTTACTCCGGCACCTCCGAGTTCTTGGCACACGTTCAGCTCGACGACGCTCCCCGGGCTCCGATCCAG